>NC_067410.1:5955769-6258799 GCF_009764475.1 Pristis pectinata | reverse complement strand
TTTGGACAAACTTGGGTTGATGGAGTGTCAGAGGCTGAGGGGAGACCTAATAGAAGTTTATAAAATTATGGGAGGCATAGACAGGGTAGACAGTCAGAATCTTTTTCCCAGGGTAGAAATGTCAAGTAATAGAGGATATGCATGCAAGGTGAGAGGGGGAAAATTTAAAGGAGATATGCAGGGCAAGATTTTTACAGACATTGGTGGGTGCCTGAAATGCACTGCCAGGGGTAGTGGAAGCAAATATGATAATGGTGTTTAAGTGGCTGTTAGACAGACACATGGATATGGAGGGAATGGAGAGATATGTATCATGTACAGGCAGAAGAGAATTAGTTTAATTTGGCGTTGTGTTTGGCGCAGATATTGTGAGCCAAAGGGCCTGTTCCTGTGCTATAATATTCTATGTTCTAACTCTTTCTTCCCATGTAAATTAATGGGCTTGCTGTTCTCATATTTGCTTGAGCTTGGTGAAGGTTCAACAGGCTGATTCTGTGTGGAGTTCAATATCAAAGCCACATCAGCACATCCTTGGGGATCAGCTATATGGAACTTCCGGACTTCTGTATTCAAGTGGGAGTTCCGAGCTTTGCACAGTCATACGGGTAAATGTTGGTAGTTCTGCGGGAAACTGCCAGCATTTTCCCAGATGATTTGGCTCATTATTCCTGATGTAGTCTAACCAACGCTCTGCTTGGATGAGGAAAATTTCCTTCTTTTAATATTCTAGCCTTCCGATTGTAAGAACAAACTCTCCTTCAGAATCTTTCCTCATTGTTTGCAGCAAGCAATTATACCATAGTAATTCAGGCCCACTGGATCTCTATAGGTCCCAGCTTTTCACCATACAAATACTCCAACATGCCTTATATGATACAAAATTAATAACCAGACCTTTTGCACGGAAATTCATCTGCCACAGATTTGTCGTTTTGAATGTTACTATTTATTTCTCTGTAATTTTATGGCTCTATATACACTACTTATAATGTTATAAATGGTTAGGTCATCAGCAAATTTGCAGTTGGCGCCGGAAGCGTGGCGACACTTTGTGGGCTGCCCCCAGAACACTACGCAAGAAGATGCATTTCACTGTGTGTCTCGATGTACATGTGACTAATAAAAATATCTTATCTTATATGCAACATTTTATCTGCCAATCTACCTTGTCTCGGCCCTTGCACTTTGTTTTCCTGCACTGCATTTTCTCTGTAGCTGCAGCATCATATTCTGCATTCTGGTTTCTTTTTACTACCTCAGTGTACTTATGTATGGCATGATCTGCCTGGATGGCACGCAAAGAAAATTTTTCACTGTATCTCGGTACACATGTCAATAAACCAATATTGATATAGTCGATAACAAATATAATGAAAAACTGAGACAAAGCACGAATCCTTATGGATACCACTAAAATTCTGTCATTTCAACTACTCACACACATTATTTCAACCATCTTCTAAAGCCTTACTTGTGAATAATTTACTTTTAAATTATGAACTATAATTTTAAATTATATTTATTGGTATGAAGCATCAGGCACATCCTGGGGACTAAGAGCACCATAGAAGGGTTTACAACATTGACATTTGTCTCATTATGTTGGTGTTGGCTGTTTGTGATTAAGGTTCTATGTAATAGAATGTGAATTGATTGTTGATTTTTACTTACTTTATAAATTTGATTTTTATCCTTCTTTACTGATACTTTGCTTAATTCCAGTAAGGCACAATTTCAAACAAGCAGTTAATGACTAATAGTGAGCTACACTAATAATCTAATGCATGAAAACATGGGCCCATATAACTTTGAATAACACTGATAAGATTATCTTGGGTTTAATCACTGTTGATGTGCAGCCAACCTTGACTGTTGGAACTAGATGGGTGGCTGTTAGGACAAAGGAATAGGAGACTCAAGTTCCAGCTGTGATATCTTGATGGTCAATATATTGGCTGGTCTCACAGAAAGGCTATGGTGCCAGTTATTGTGAAGCCTTGACCCAGCAAGAGCCAATATGAGAAGAGTACTATCAAGGGTGGGGAAAAAAGGAAATGAAAGACAAATGTCCTTCCTCTATGCAACTCCCTCCCATACAAACCATTAAATTTTGTTCAGTATGATTAAGAAAGCATCCTCAGCTCCTCAAAACAACTGTACCCAATTTGCTCTCTGAATTTCCTGACCCTTTAAATATCAAATACTTAGTATTTCAGACTGAGTGAAAATGACATGCCATTAAGATGAAAGTTTTATCAGATTGTAATTATGAAATGGTTTAGTGTATTGACTAAATTGGCAATTAACTGAATGTTGTGTGCTATGTGGGACTGAGAGTCATGCCTTTATTAACCTTTAAATTGTGAGGTAACGTCTGTTTCACTAACTATGACAGTGATAGCTTCTTCTTCATTATTTCAAGGAATGCATTCACCCTTTGCTCTATCCTGCTTCCATATGTTCACTTAATGGGAACTTCCTTCAAGGGAGAACACCATTTTCACTTGTCTTGCAACTTGTTAAAATGACAAAAGGAACAAGTGAGCCATTTGGAAAAATCTCAAAACAGATCGACCAATGTTCACAGACTCCATAATACATCCTCTATTTTAATTATGCTGAAGTCAAAGTAAAGGACTAAAATGTAGAGCCTGAATCCATATTCCGTAGATCAGCCACCTACTTTTTGGTTCTGCAGAATGAACAGTGCATTGTGGTCATGTTGCCAGTGGCAGTGTCAATGTATCTGCATCATTTCTAAAGCACCATTATAAATGCAGTCTTCTGGACTAACTTTGGAAATATCTTCTCTATTTCCCACATCTCTGCCCTTACCCCATCCACCCCCCCCAAGGTAGAATAGAGATAGAGATACCCCTGGTTCTCACCTACCACCCTACCAGCCTCCAACATATGATTCTTTGTAACTTCGGCCATCCAACAGGATCCCCTCCCCTGCCGTTTTCCACAGGGATCATTCTCTCTGTGACTCATTGGGCCACTTATCTCTCCCCATCCAACTCCCTCTCTCCTCAGGCACTCTCCCCTGTAACTGCAAGAGGTGCAACACGTGCCCCTACACCTTCAACCTCACCACCATCCGGGGGGCCCTAAACACCCCTCCTAGAGGCTGTCTTTCACATGTGAATCCTTCAGTGTTATTTATTGCATCCAATGCACCCGTTGTGGCTTCCTCTATATTGATGAGACTGGATACAGATTGGATGACCACTTCGCCAAGCACGTCCACTCTGTCTGCTGCGGCCATTTGGATCTCCCGGTCGCCAGCCATTTTAACTCTCCTTCCCATTCCCACACTGACATGTCTGTCCTTGGTAACCCCTGCTGCCAAGTTGAGGCTAAACACAAGTTAGAGTAACAGAAGCTCATATTCTGCCTGTGTAGTCTGCAACCTGGCAGGATGAACATTGAATTCTTCAACTTCCAGTAACTGCTCCCCCTCTGTCCCTTTTCTCTCTCCTCCTGATCCATCCGGCCCCCATCACCATATCTCTTTCCCCTCCCCCACCATCTCTATCTGCCCATCACCCACACACTCCTCCCACTGGGTCCCTCCCCACCTCCCCTCCCTTTATTCCACGCTCCACTTTCCTCTCCCATTAGATTCCATCTTCAGCCCTCTGTCACTTCCACCAATAGTCGACTGTCTATTTCCCTCCATAGATGCTGCCTGACCTGCTGAGTCCATCCAGCATTTTGTGTGTTGCTTTAGAAATACCTTCCCAGATTGTGGGTGTCACTGGCAAGGCTGGCATTTATTTCCCTTTCATCATGTGATCCTGAAGGTGGTGACAAGCTCCTTTTTTAAACTGGTGTTTTTAGTATAAAAGGACATTCAAAATGACCATTCTAGTTACATATTGGGATGAAGACAGGGCAAATAGTTTAGAGCTTGGCTGTGTAATTGATATACCAGAACTTTTGTTCATTGGTTGAAGTAGAAAGTGGTTTAACTTTTCAAAAAATGCAGATTCATGCATTTAGAAGAGAATTTTATGTATGTGTGAAAACAAAAAATGTAAGTAAATACGATTTAATTTCTCATTCAGGCAAGTAACGTGAGCACATCTGAGTGAATGGTCTCCTGAGCTGCACCATTCTGAAACTGAAAGAGCCACTTATACAATGGGGCTCTGGAGAATTGTCTAGTTTTTTTTTCTTTTAGAGTGGCGCTGACAGTGTTAATCCAATGCCTTTAGGAAACTCACAGGCAGAAAGAGATCTACACCAACATCTCAAAACTTTGCATGAATCTTACAATCAAAATAAATAAAGATACACAGTCCTAATTTTGTTGCCAAGTACCTGCATCAGTCTCTCCCTAATTAAGTACAGTACAGTAAGCTACAAGTTAAAGCTTCCTTCATACAACTCAGCAGTGCGTTTTAATACCTCGGCTACTAAAACAGGTCAGATGCCGGGTTTCTGTGATGAACGGCTCTTCTGACTCCCCAAATCCTTTTCATCATCTGCAAAATACAAGTCAGAAGTACTATTGAAAACTCCCCAATTGTCTGACTGAGGGCAGCTCCAACACGACTCAAACCAGCTCATGCCTGGGCTGATCAGGGACAAGTAATGGTCATGCCACAAAAATACCGTAGAAATGATAAAGCAGCCAGCATAATCAAAGATCCCTCCCACCCCGGACATTCTTTCTTCTCCCCCCTCCCATTGGGTAGAAGATACAAAAGCCTGAAAGCTCGTACCGCCAGACTCAAGGACAGCTTCTATCCTGCTGTTATAAGAGTATTGAATGGTTCCCTTGTACAATAAGATGGACTCTTGACCTCACAATCTACCTTGTTATGACCTTGAACCTTATTGTCTACCTGCACTGCACTTTCTCTGTACTGTAACACTTAATTCTGCACTCTGTTATAGTTTTTTACCACGTACTATCTCAATGCACTGTTGTAATGAATGGATCTGTATGTACGGTATGCAAGAAAAGTTTTTCACTGTACGTCTACATGTGACAATAATAAACCAATTTACCAATTTACTATCCTCACATTTACTTTCCCTTTTTTTGGCCCTTCCTTCCTGCATTCTAAAAGTTTCCCAATCTTCAGGTTTACCACATTTTCTGGCAAGATTATTAGCCTTTTCTTTTGATATAATATTATCTTTAACTTCTCTTCATACCCATGGCTGGACCACTTTTTTTCAGTCCTAAATGCTTATATATTACTTATAAACTATGCATTAACTCTTCAAATTTCAAATTTCTTTACAGGATTTAATCATACATCACATTCATAAGTGTTTAAAACTCCCTTTTATAGTAAGTGATATGTCAAATTTAATTAAATATAATATAGTTGAGAAAACAATATTAGTTATCCAGGTAATTCCAAGTTTCAGTGAACTTGATGATGCGTACTAGCAGAACCAATGACAGTACTTCCTATTTATATAGCACCTTTACTATATCAAAGATACAGCACATTGTGTTCTCAAACAAAAACTACTGAGCCACAACAGGAATACTATTGCAGATCTCCAAAGCTTGATCAAGCAGGTAAGCTTTAAGGAACATCATAAAAGAAAACAAGAGGTAGAAATGTGAGATTAGGAAGATTATTCCAGAGATCAAGTCCTCAGCTGCCAAAAGGGTGGCTGCCAATAATGGAACAACTAAATTTGGAAATAATTAAAAGACCAGAACAAGGGAAGCTTTAATGTATCATAGGGTTGTATAATGGGAAGAAATTACAGAAATAGGTGGGTACAAGACTATGGAGAGATTTTAAAGTAAGCAGAATTTGAAACAGTGGCACCATTTAACTCAGAGCCAATATTGATTAGCAAGCACAGGGTTGCTTAGAGAATAGGACTTGGTTATTGGGCACTGCAATCTTGTATTAAAGCTTCCAAAAGCACTGGGTGCCTGATTAGTTTGCTATAAGCTTATCAGTCATGCAATGGGATTTTGCTGCAATGATAGCCAAGGATGAAGGACTCAGCCTTGAATGCAAAATAATGTGAAGGCTTAAAAAGAGCAACAGGCAAGTCATAATTTTGTGGTTCGTTAAAACCTAGCTTGAGATTTTAAATCATGGTGACTTTGGATGAAATGGCATAGGGTTGCTTTCCACTGGATTGATATAGAAATTGAATTCAGCAATGTCTTGAGTGACTCAGCAGCCCCATTCTGCATCACCTTGTTCACCTCTGTATCATGTGGAAATGGCTACAAAAAGTGTCCAGAATATCATCTGTTTCACCCTAATACTGTTGAGCATACCATGGCTGATGGAGATTTCACCGGAGCCTCCACAAAGAACACTGAAATGCAAATGTCACAAAGTTGACATAATTCTTACAGCTCTTCAACTGTGTGCACATAAATGAACTGTACAATAAACAAAAGGAAAAAACAGCTTTCGTTAGTAGAAACCTGGCCAAACTGAACATCCATATATTGGTCCTGTGAAATTTGCCTAGTTAAGAAGACTGACTCACTAAAAAAGGAGCTGAACATACCTTATTTTGCGGTGGTTTCAGCAGAGAGTAATATGAAATTATGAGTGGGTTTGCAACCAAAACCAGGGAGCAAAAATACACAACTCCCAAATGGAATGAATGATAGACTTCTAAAAATGAGGAGCCATTCCACTGTCTAGGAAAGATATACAACTATCATTAGCGTCTATGCACCCTCCATGATCAATCCAAATACGATTAGGGACAAATTTTATGTAGACTTGGAGATCATAGATGTATCAAAGGCAGACAAGCTCATCATTCTTGAAAAAAAGGATAGGATCTACTCGCATCAGGAAAAGTATAGCAAAGGAGGCTGAGGGGTAGTCATATGGAGGTATATGAAATCACGAGGGGAGTAGATAGGTGGGTGAACACAGATTTTTTCCCCCAGGGTAGGGGAATCTAAAATTAGAGGACATAAATGTGAGAGAGGGGAAAGATTTAAAAGGAACATGAGGGGCAACTTTTTCACACAGAAGGTGATGGGTATATGGAACGAGCTGGTTGAGGAAGCTCTAGATTTGGGTACAATTACAATGTTTAAATGCATTTAGACATGGATGGAAAAAGTTCAGAGGGTTATGGGTCAAATGCAAGAAAACGGGACTAGCTCAGATAGACATCTTTGTTGGCATGGAGAAGTGGGCCAAAGGGCCTGTTTCCATACTGCATAACTCTATGACTCTAAAGGATCCTTTGAGACACGTTAGATTGGATTCAAAATTGGTTTAGCCACAGAAAACAGAGGGTAGTGGTGGAGGGGTGTTATTCTGACAAGAGGTCTGTGACCAGTGGTGTCCCACAAGGGTCAGCACTGGGACCGCTGTCATTTTTGATATATATAACTGATTTGGATGAAAATATCGATTGGCTGTTTAGTGAGTTTGCCGATGACACAAAATTTGGTGGAATTGTGGACAGTGAGGAAGGTTGTTAAAGGATACAGCAGGATATAGACCAGTTGGAAATGTAGGCAGACAAATGGCAAATGGAGTTTAATCAGGACAAGTATGAGGTGTTGCACTTTGGGAGGACAAATATAAGAGGAAAGTATACAGTAAGTGGCAGGACCCTTAGGACCATTGATGTACAGAGAGATCTTGGGGTGCAAGTTCATGGCTCCCTGAAGTGTCAACAAGAGCAGATAGGGTGGCAATGAAGGTGTATGGCATACTTGCCTTCATTAGTCTGGGTGTTGACAATAAGAGTAGGAAAGTTATAGCAGCAGCTGTATAAAATGTTGGTTAGGCCACAGTTGGAATATTGCTTACTGTTATGGTCACCACATTACAGGAAGGATGTGGAGAGGGGGCAGAAGAGGTTCACCAGGATGTGGCCTGGATTAGAGAGTGTTAGGTACAAGGAGAGGTTGGACAGACTTGTCGGTTGCTTTCTCTGGAGTATCAGAGGCTGACAGAAGACCTGACAGAAGCATATAAAATAATTAGAGGCATAAATAGGGTAGATATTCAGGGTCTCTTTCCCAGAGTGGAAAAGTCAAATTCTAGAGGGCATAACCTTAAGGTGAGAGGGGTAATGTTTAAGGAAGATTTGTGCGGCACTTTTTTTTTTACACAGAGAATGATAGGTGCTTGAAACATGTTCCCAGAGAAAGTGGTGGAAGCAGGTACGATAATAACATTTAAGAGACACTTAGAAAGCACATGAAGAGGCAGGACATGGAGAGATATGGACCATGTGCAAGCAGATTGGATTAGTTAAAATTGGCATGGTTGGCACAGACATTGTGATCACTGTTCCTGTGCTGTACTGTTCTATGTTCTAAAATAGTGTAGATATTGGAAATCTGGAATAAAAACATAATGAGCTGGAAACACTTAGCAGATCAGGCAGCATCTCTTTTGCTCTCTACAGATACTGTCTGACCTGCAGAATATCTCCAGTATTTTCTGTTTTAATACAAGCTTATCACCTTTAATGGGAGGCAGCATAAAGGAAATTACAGACCTATTAGTCTGACATCGGTGGGGGGGACGTTATTAGAATCGATCCTCAAGGATGAGGTTATGGAATACCTAGAAGTGCAAGGAAAGATAGGTCCAAGCCAACATGGTTTTGTGAAGGTAAGATTCTGCCTGACCAACCTATTGGAGTTTTTTGAGGAAATCTCAGGTAGGGTGGATAAGGGAGAGGCTGTAGATGTTGTGTATTTAGACTTTCAAAAGGCCTTTGAGAAAGTGCCACACAAGAGGCTGATTAATAAGAGGTCATGGAATTACAGGTTGGATAACAGAATGGGTGGAGCATTGGCTGGTTGGCAGAAAGCAAAGGGTGGGAATAAAAGGATCCTGTTCTGGTTGGCTATCGGTTACTGGTGGTGTTCCGCAGGGGTCGGTTTTGGGGCCGCTTCTTTTTACTCTGTACATTAACGATTTGGATTCTCTCAAACTATATCATGTTTAAACTTGGAAAAAATTAGGAGTGGTACTGTTGATCCTTCGCTTAAATTTGAAGATATTTGGAGTCCATTTATTCAATATTTTCACATGATGTAGATCCCCTTGTAATAACCTTTCAACTTAGAGGAGCGGAGTTGATGACATAACATTGTTCTGTTTCTACTGAGAAATCTTGGTCCAGTTTTTTTTTCTGTTTGTTTTCTTTTGAAATTTTTTTTTGTTTAGCTTAGTTTGTTTTGATGTTTATAATTTTCCTTATTGATTTGGGTTTTTTTTTCTTTCTTTTATATTTATAAAATAAATCCTTTTCTTTCCTTTCTTTTATATTATATTCATTCACTAAGAGATCGTTGGATCTACAGATTTTTTATATTTTATTGTTCTTTATGATTATCCATGCCATGATTGTTCTCCTGATCTCTTTGTATTACATGTACAAACATTGATGTTATATATTAATCTGTATTAATTTGAAAACTAATAAAAAGATTGAAAAAGAAAGAACGATTTGGACGATGGACTAAATAGTTTTGTGGCTAAGTTTGCGGATGACACCAAGATAGGTGGAGGAGTAGGGAGTATTGAGGAGACAGGAAGATTGCAGAGAGACCTAGATAGTTTAGGAGAATGGGCAAAGAAATGGCAGATGAGATTCAATGTTGAGAAATGTGCCATTGTACACTTTGGAAACAGAAATAAATGGGCAGATTATTATCTAGATGGAGAGAAAATTCAAAGTACAGAAGTACAAAGGGACTTGGGGGTACTCGTGCAGGATACCTGAAAGGTTAACCACCAAGTTGGATCGGTGGTAAGGAAAGCGAATGCTATGTTGGTATTCATTTCGAGAGGTATAGTGTATAAAAGTAAAGAAGTGTTGATGAGGCTCTACGGGGCACTAATGAGGCCTCATTTGGAATACTGCGTACAGTTTTGGGCCCCATATCTTAGGAAGGATGTGCTGATGTTGGAGAGGGTTCAGAGCAGATTTACGAGGATGATTCCCGGAATGAAAGGGCTTACATATGATGAGCATTTGTCGGTTCTTGGACTGTACTCACTGGAGTGCAGAAGAATGAGAGGGGACCTCATAGAAACATTTAAAATATTGAAAGGTCTGGACAGAGTAAATATGGTCAAGCTGTTTCCCTTGGTGGGTGAGTCCAGGACCAGAGGGCACAATCTTAGAATTAGAGGGTACAGGTTTAAAACAGAGATGAGGAGAAATTTCTTTAGCCAGAGGGTAGTGAATTTATGGAATTCCTTGCCACGTACAGCAGTAGAGGTCAGATCATTCGAGGAGCTTAAGGAGGAGATAGATAGATATCTAATTCGTCAAGGTATCAAGGGATATGGGGATAAGGCCGGAAACTGGGGTTAGAATAGTTTTTTTTTCTGCTCATGGAGCAGACTTCCCCCCTCCCCCCATTTCTCATTTCTTTTTTCTTTTTCTTTTTCCCTTTTTTTTCCTTTTCCCCTTTTCTTTGGAGCAGACTCGATGGGCCAGATGGCCTACTTCTGCTCCCTTGTCTTGTGATCTTGTGACATCAATGACATTAATGCAAATTAATAGTCATCATTATGAAAAATTGCACTGGGAATTGCAACAGCAACTGTTTCCTGAATGCCACATCTGAGTTTGACATGCAGCAGTGCATAGAGAATTTTTCCTCATCTTTTCTCTACCTTGGCCTCAGGATCAGCATCAAAAGGACAGATGTTATTTATTCAGTCTGTGCCAGGAATTCCTACCTTCATAGTGAATGGCCAATCTCTCCAATCAATGAAAGTTTATCTATCTGGGCAGTACGGTGTAATGAGCATGTTCACACCGATGAAGAAATCAATGCAGAATCACTAAACCTAGTTCAGCCTTCAGCAGCAAACATGCAAATATGGAGGAGCATAGGTGCATCAGTAATCAAACAAAATGGAATGTTTACAAAGCCCCAAACAAAAGCTGGATGGTGTGCACATCCCATGTTATCAATCTGATCCACTTTCATTGGTATTGGTTTATTATTGTCACTTGTACCGAGGTACAGTGAAAAATTTGTCTTGCATACCGATCGTACAGGTCAATTCATTACACAGTGCTGTTATATTGGGTTAGTACCGAGTGCATTGAGGTAGTACAGGTAAAAACAATAACAGTACAGAGTAAAGTGTCACAGCGACAGAGAAAGTGCAGTGCAATAAGGTGCAAGGTCACAACAAGGTAGATCGTGAGGTCATAGTCCATCTCATCGTATAAAGGAACCGTTCAATAGTCTTATCACAGTGGGGTAGAAGCTGTCCTTAAGTCTGGTGGTACGTGCTCTCTGGCTCCTGTATCTTCTACCTGATGGAAGAGGAGAGAAGAGAGAATGACCTGGGTGGGTGGGGTCTTTCATTATGCTGGCTGCTTCACCAAAACAATGAGAGGTAAAGACAGAGTCCAAGGAGGGGAGGCTGGTGTCCGTGACATGCTGGGCTGTGTCCACAACTCTCTGCAGTTTCTTGCGGTCCTGGGCAGAGCAGTTGCCATACCAAGCCTTGATGCATCTAAATAGGATGCATTCTATGGTGCATCGATAAAAGTTGGTGAGTGTCAAAGGGGACAAACCAAATTTCTTTAGCCTCCTGAGGAAGTAGAGGCGCTGGTGAGCTTTCTTGGCTGTGGCATCTATGTGATTTGACCAGGACAGGCTGTTGGTGATGTTCACTCCCAGGAACTTGAAGCTCTCAACCCTCTTGACCTCAGCACCATTGATGTAGACAGGTGCATGTACACCGCCCCCTTTCCTGAAGTCAATGACCAGCTCTTTTGTTTTGTTGACATTGAGGGCAAGGTTGTTGTCATGACACCATTCCACTCTCTCTATCTTCTTCCTGTACTCCGACTCATCACTGTGAATTACCTGAGTAATTTCAAGAGATCAAAATGGAAGATAACATTCCAGACACTGTAGTTTTTACATGGATGCAAATTCCAAACTTCCACACCATGCTGGTATCACAGTTGGGATGGACAGGCCAAGTCACCCGGATGTCAGATGACCTAAAGAAAAGAAAGCCATCTCAAGGAGGCCAGAAGAAACATTCCTTGGAAAGAAGGAAGTCTTGGGAGAACCTCACTCACAATTATTCCTCGTCTATACAAGAGTAATAATCTATGCGTGATGGAGAGTTTCTGGAGCAAAAACACAAGCAGCATAAATCCGAGAAAAGACAAGTGTCCACTGTTTATCACATAACCCAAAGTGCCATTTTTTGTGGAATATATATCACAGTATAAAATGGGGCGATCAACAGTTTATTTTCTCACAGAAAATTAACCAACCAGTGATGTTGGGATCTTCTTCAATCTCAAACTACACAACAAATGCGCAAAAATATTATAATTCCTTTAAAGGACACACTAAAATCAGACAGGCATATTGCAAACATTCCAACATTTATTTTTCAATTTGTTCCCAAAACCTGTCTTTTCATGGCACTTTTCCAAGCTGAGGAGGTATAACACCTGTCCTCTCAATTCTAGCCCTCCCACGCTCTAGTGTAGCAGACATTCCTTCCAGGTAAACATGTGCTTTCTTCAGCTTATTACGCTGTATTTGTTATCCATTATACACTTCTACCCACATTGGGAACACAGAAATCTATGTGAGCTGATCATTTTGAGGAATACTTCCATGTCTGCTGACACGAGTGGGTTTCTAGTTGTCTGCCATTTTATTAATGATCATCTCCTCGGTTCCCTCAACCTTTCCAATGATGGGTGATGCAAGTTCAGGAAATAGTCCTTCCTAACCTTTCAGCTTCAATAATAGTCATAGGGTCATACAGCACAGAAGCAGGCTCTTCAGCGCATAGTTTCCACTCTGACCATCAATTACCCATCTATGCCAATCCCATTTAACAGCACATGGTCCACAGCTTTCTATGTCTTGGTAATTCAAGTGCTCATCTAGCTATTTCATAAATATTGTAAGAAAACCCACTTCCACCACCCACACAGGCAGTGTGTTCCAGATTCCAACCATCCTCTGGATGAAAAAAATCTTCCTCAGATCCTCTCTGAATCTCTTCCTCCTTACTCTAAGCTGATGTCCTCTAATCTTTGTGCACCTCTTGTTATAGGGAAAAGTTTCCTATTATCACCCTATCTATGCCCTCATAATTTTGTGTACCTCTATCAGGTCCCTTGAAAAAAAACAAATCAAGTCTCTCCAGTCTCTCATCATAACTGAAATGCTCCATCCTAGGCAACATCCTAATTAATATCCTCTGCACCCTTTTCATTGCAGTCATGCCCTTCCTATGGTTTGGTGAACCAGAACAGCACACAGTACTCTGGTAGTGGTCTAACCAAAGTTTAGAAACCTGTACCATTAGCAGCCCAGTCTTATATTCCATTATTATTTTGCTACCTTTTCGAAAAATTCAATTAAATTGTTTTATCCTCTCACCCTGCACTTCAACCCAATCTTCTTGGTTCTTTAATTATTTACAAACCGTTAAATTTCTAGCAGTTTTCATTAAACACTAATGCTCTGTTGGCACACGTACACTCATGTTTCAGCCATTTTCTGTCTATATTATTTTGCCAGATATCAATCTTAGATCAATTGTAGCATTCTCACAACAGTCAAAGGTTGTGAATGTAAGTCTTATTTCAGAGATCAGGGCACAACGTAACCTGTGTGTAATACAGAGAGTATTATACAACTGGAAATACCATTTTTTGGAAAAACCATTAAACTTAAGTTTCATCTCTCCTTTCATGTAACATAAAAGACCCTATGGCACTATTTGGTGTGCAAGGCACTTTGTGTGACCTCTGAGCAATATTTATTCCTTAATCAACACATAAAATAGCTGACCTAGTCTTGTATGAATAGAGAACAATGGATTCCAGTAACTGAGGGAAGGAAATAAAAATCCATGCTAAGATAAGATATCTTTATTAGTCACATTGAAATACACAGTGAAATGCATCTTTTGCATAGAGTGTTCTGGGGGCAGCCCGCAAGTGTCGCCACGATTCCGGTGCCAACATAACATGCCCACAACTTCCTAACCCGTACGTCTTTGGAACGTGGGAGGAAACTGGAGCACCCAGAGGAAACCCACACAGTCACGGAGAGAACATACAAACTCCTTACAGACAGCGGCCGGAATTGAACCTGGGTTGCTGGTGCTGTAATAGCGTTACGCTAACCGCTACACTACCGTAACAAGCAAGTTGATTAATTTGATGACTTAATCAAAGAGCTGGCCCACATGGGTTGTATGACGCTATGCTGTGTCAGCCTACAATAGCATGAATTTGCTGCTATTGTTTATGGGACCTGGCTATGCACAAATTGGCTGTCATGTCCTATACAGTACAATGTTAATTATATTTCAAAAATACTTAATTCATTGTAAAGCACTTTGGGATACCTGGAGATGTTAAAGGTGCCATGTAAATCTTTTTATAAAAAGCACATGACCCAATGTAAAAAATAAAACATGTGAATCACTGATTAGGAAACATAGCAGTCATGTTATGTGAAAATTTCAGTGGTGTTAGCATAAAAGAAGGCATGCCAAAGTGGTCAACATCTTCCATGGTTTAATTGATCATACATGTCATATCTACAGTTACACTCATGTAGAAATAACCATAAGGAATTGTCTTCATAGGTCTGTGACAATCTGTTCTGTCTACCCTTGCCTCCTTAACTGGATATCTGTAACCATCACCATGCAACGTAGGGATGGCACACAAAAATACTAGTTGGAACCAAAGTAAAGACCTGCTGCTACCTCCTTCCAATTAAATTCAAATGCTGAGTCATACAGATGGAGTTCTAGAGTGGTCAAAAATATAATCACCTTGAAACCACTTTAATGCTGCGGTACTAGCCACACGGCCATTGAGTTGAGAAAGCAAACAACCTGCTAATACAGTACATGCCTTTTCCTAGGTTTCCATTTACTCATGGCACACATGCTTGGAGCCTTTCCAGGTACATTTTCCCCCAAATTTTGACCCTCCCTTTAATTGTCTGCACTGCACATTTTCACACTCACCACCAGAGTACTCCTTACTGTTCAATCAAGGCTTTTTAGAATAAAGATGTTAAACTGGCCAATCAGGAGGACTCCACCTATCACAAGAAGTACACTTCAATATCATGTGCTGTAAGATGCTTTGAGACAGCAAGTATGAGAGAAGTGACACTGGAAATGCAAGCCTCTTCTTTTATACTTCTTTGCTTATCAGGTTCACATTTTTAGTATAATTTTGCCTCAGGCTTTCAGAGAGGTGCAACATCATGACACTCAAATTATGACCTCAACTACTCTAGCATTTGTTGGTTAAATAGTCATACTGTTGAATTCATTTCCTGTGGTTAGGAGTTAAGTTGAAATTTGTCTGACTCCGACTAGTTTACCCCTGCTTTTTTTTTACTTTTCGCTTCTATCGACATTTGGCCTTAATTCTGAAATATATGATTCTACCCATTTTAGGAATTTCATAAGTATTTGCCCTCTGAAGAGAATTAAACCAAAGAAGAGCTTTGTTTTGCATCTGAAACAATATGGCTTCATTACCTTCTCAATCTGATTGGTCCCTTCCATTACTATGGTCCCACCAAAGGAAAGTCAACATTTTTGAGTGTCCTCTTTAAAAAGCCCTGTTATTTTGTCCTTTCTCGACTGCTTAATAATGCAATTAGGATTGGGGTTGGTGATTAGGCTCTCAGCCTCAATTAGTAGTGTTTTGGACTTGGTTTAGGATTCAGATATCTCTAAAAAAAATGGGTGATTTTTTATAATCTCCTAGTTTGCATGAGGATTTTGAATCTTCTGCACAGGATCTCCATCTGACCCAAGCCTGATTTTTTTCCTTTCTTTCATGTCTCTGCTGTCCATAGAAAGAAATCAAGCCATTGGACTGGGGATAGTAGCAGGTGGATCTAGATGTTGTGATGGTTACAGTCATTGGGCTGCTTACAAATGGTACATTGTAATAGCCAGCCACCAGCGCACCCACACACCATATATGTGGTTGCATGATACCTTTTCTCATTGCCAGCCTTTCACCTTCACTTGAGCTGATTTGACTGGTGGGGCCATTCTTGTGTCCAGCCACTCAATTTCCCTTTATACAATCGCAAGTGGCTCCCATATTTAGTGTCTGAAGGTAACTTGGTAATGGACATCACATCCTTGGAAGGATATAGATGAGTCCCCCACTTTCAATATCCTGGGGGCTACCATTGAGCAGGAACAGAATAAGAAAAGTCATGTACATAATGTGGCTATAAGAGCAGGTCAGGGGATAGGAATCCTGAGGCTAGTAACTCATGTCCTAACTTCCCAAAGCCTGTCTACCATCTATGAGGCTCAAGTCCATAGAAAACAGAGGGTGGTGGTAGATGGAGTGTACTTTGCCTGGAGGTCGGTGACCAGTGGTGTTCTGCAGGGATCTGTTCTGGGTCCCCTGTTCTTTGTAATTTTTATAAATGGCTTGGACGAGGAAGTGGAAGGCTGGGTTAGTAAGTTTGCTGATGATACAAAGGTTGGTAGTGTTGTGGATAGTGCAGAAGGTTGTTCTAGATTACAGCAGGATATTGATAGAATGCAGACCTGGGCTGAGAAGTGGCAGATGGAGTTCAACCCGGAAAATCATGAAGCGATACACTTTGGGAGATTGAATTTGAAGGCAGAATACAAGATTAATGGCAGGACTCAGCAGTGTGGAGGAACAGAGGGATCTTGGGGTCCACGTCCATAGGTCCCTCAAGGTTGCCATGCAGGTTGATAGGGTTGTTAAGAAGGTGTATGGTGCGTTGGCCTTCATTAGTCAGGGGATTGAGTTCAACAGCAGTGAGGTAACGTTGCAGCTCTATAGAACTCTGGTTAGAGCACACTTGGAGTATTTTGTTCAGTTCTGGTCACCTCATTATAGGAAGGATGTGGAAGCTTTAAAGAGGGTGCAGAGGAGACTTACCAGGATGTTGCCTGGATTGGAGAGCATGTCTTATGGGGATAGGCTGAGTGAGCTAGGGCTTTTCTCTTTGGAGAGAAGGGGGATGAGAGGTGACTTGAAAGAGGTGTACAAGATGATAAGAGGCATAGATCGAGTGTACAGTCAGAGAATTTTTCCCAGGGCGACAATGGCTAACACGAGGGGACATAGTTTTTAGGTGATTGGAGGAAGGTATAAGGGGGATGTCAGGGGTACTTTTTTTTACCCAGAGAGTGGTGGGTGCATGGAACACACTGCCAGCAGAGGTTGTGGGGGCAGTTACATTAGGGACATTTATGAGACTCGCAGATAGCCACATGAATGATAGAGGAATGGGCGGGAAGGGTTAGATAGACATTAGAGCAGGATAAAACATTGCACAACATCATGGGCCGAAGGGCCTGTACCCTGCTGTGGTGTTCTATGTTCTATAAGTCAGGAATGTGATGGAGTACTGTCCGCTTGCTTGGATGAGTGCAACTTCCACAACATTCAAGAATTTGACGCCATGCAGGCTATAGCAGCCCGCTTGACAGGCACCCCATCCACAACCATTCACTCACTCCACCACTGACTCACAGTAGCTGCAGTTTGGACCATCTACTCACCAAGACTCCTTAGACAGCACCTTCCCAACCCATGGCCTCTACCAGTGAAAAGGACAAGGGCAGTAAAAGCAGGGGAACACCACCCCCTGGAAGTTGCCCTCCGAACCACACCCCATCCTGACTTGGAAATATATCGCTGTTCCTTCACCATTGCTGGGTCAAAATCCTGGAACTCTCTTCTGAACAGCACTGTGGGTATACCCGCACATCAAGGACTGCAGTAGTTCAAGAAGGCAGCTCACCACCACTTTCTCAGGGGCAACTAACAGTGGGCAATTAATTGCTGGCTCAGTCTGTGAAGCCCACATCCCTTGTATGAATACATATATAAATAATTCAGCCTTCTGATTCACGTAATTCAACATGCTGGGGGTTCAAAGGTTACACAAAATTGTTCATGGTGGTTCAGGAGTGGTTTAATTCCTTTAAATTTGCAGTCCTTAAAATGTCAAAAGAGGTGAGTTAATCCAAGTATTTGAAATGGCAGAGAGAAAGAAACTGTTTCCCCTCCTTTTGGAGCTAGTCACGGGGACAAAGTCAGAATACTAGAGCCATGAGCGGTAAGGAACCTCATCAGCATGCAGAGAGAAAAATGTTGACTTTTCTTCACAAACAGTAAGATGCACTGATAATTGATAAGTTGAAGTCTGTGACTGATAGATTTCTGTTTATCCCAGGTATTCAGAAATGGGAAACAGGTGGGCATCGTAAGTCACTGATCCATTATAGCTTTACTGAATGGAAGAACAAGTTCGAGGGTCTCTGAATTTGATTTTGGCAATGAAGTTTGTCTCTTCACTAGTGGTTTTCATTTTCTATCCATCCTCACGGGAGGAAATGGGTGAGACGACTCACGTTTTCTCATCTCCCAGCTCCATTTTTAGCAGAAAAAAGGTATAAAACGGTTTTTAACTGCAGTGCGAGCGAACGTAACGAACGGACTGAATCCAGCGCTCAAAGTGAGAAAAACGTGAGCGACCGGAGAGCGGGAATTATCTGCCGCCGTGATTGGAGGAGCAGCGAGCTCGTGGGATCGGTGAGCTGCACTGCTGAGAGCCGACTGGAGGAGAAGTACCCACGTGAGGGGCCGAGCATTCAAACCTCAACGGGAAACAAAAGAGCGTGTGGCTCCAGAGAAAGGGAGGGAAACGGAACGAAAAGGCGGCGCCGTGATTGGAGGAACGGCCGTCACGTGATCAGAGTGTAAAGCAGGGCGTGAGCTCCGGAGGAGTGATCGAGGCGCTGAATGTGGGAGCAGCCGGCATGTGCTGAGGATGCGAGCCGCCCAGAACAAGCGCTGGAGAAAGCAAAGCGTTGATCGGAGGAGCAGGAAATAAATGCTATGTGAAATGGCTCCACTCCTACTGTGAGCTGAAGAACAAAAAATATCAGTCACTTCCCACCTGCTCCACCAGTCATTGGTGTCATCGCTGATCTGATCTTGGCCAACTCCACTTTGCTGCTCAAATCCTGTGATCCTTCATGCCCCGAGGATCCAAAATCTGCTCCTGGACTGTCTTTGGATGTGGCCTATTGCAGGCATTCCTCGCTCATCCTTAATTGTCCTCATAGCATGTATAACTGGGCCATTTCAAAGGCAACCAGGAGTTGGCCACAATCCTCTGAGTCTGGAGATACATGTATCTTTTCTGATGGTGTTGTTCCATTGGTAGCACCTCCGTCACCTATCCAATACATTGAATTTTAGACGACTTTTCACTTGAGCTTGAAAATCAAGGTTTTCTTTGCAGCTTTAATGTAATTATATGAACTTCTGTGATCAATCACACAAGCAGAATACTGCAGGTGCTGGAAATTTAAAATAAAAGCATTCTATAATTTGAGATTTAATTGTGTTTTATAACATAATGAATGGCCTGTACAGAGTAAATAGTAAAGATCTGTTTCCGGTAGGAGTAACTGGGCATAGACCTAAATAGATAAGATAAGATTTCTTTCTTCGTCACATGGACATTGAAACACACAGTGAAATGCACCTTTTGCGTGGAGTGCTCCGGGGGCAGATCGCAAGTGCCGTCACACTTCCTGCGCCAACATAGCATGCCCACAACTTCCTAACCCGTACGTCTTTGGGACGTGGGAAGAAATGGGAGCACCCGGAGGAAACCCACGCAGACACACGGGGAGAACGTACAAACTCCTTACAGACAGCGGTTGGAATTGAAGCCGGCTCACTGGCGCTGTAATACCGTTACGCTAACCACTACACTACAAGAAGACTTGGGAGAAATATTATTTAACTCAATGAGTGATGGGAATCTGGACTTCGCTGCTTTAAAGGATGGAGGCAGAAACCTTCATCACACTTTCAAAGTACCTGCATGAGCACCTAAACCCCCTAACCTGCAAGCTGTGGACCACAAGCTGAGATGAATGTAGAGTCTACTTTTTGATCAATATGGGAATTATAGGCTAATTGTCTTCCTGTACTGGATATTTGTTATTCTATAATCTGAACTGGGTAATGAATGCCAATGTACTTTCCCTGAAGGATACTAGTGAGTTTTTAAAACAGTAGTTCTCAATGGTTGATGAAACATCTAGTAAATCTTGCTAATTCTGTTCCTCTGCCTGTTCAGCTGAGTATTTTCACCACTTGTGTTTTTATCTGAGATTCTTGCCTTCTGGGATGTTCATATTTTTGATCATTTATAATTAGCTCAAGAAGAGAACCACATCAATGGATCAGGAAATGCACATAGGTCAGACCAGGCCTGGATAGCAGATTTCCTTCTCTGAAACGGATGAGTATAGCAGATGGGTTTTTGTGGCAATTCAGTAACTTTAAGGTTGTCATTTATGATGCCAACATTTTATTCAAAATTTTTTTGCAGTTACTTCATTTTGAATCCTCCAACTGCTTGACCTACGTTTGAGGCCTCTGGATAATTGTCTGGTTACTTAAGATCATGTGAATGTCAGATCAGTGGCATGTGGTTGCTTGCCATTTTTATTCACTATCTGTCCTCCCTGGTCTCGGTCACCACTGCTAATGAAGCTTGAAAAACTCTGCATCCTCATTTATGGACCTTATATCCTTTGGACTCGACTTCAAGTTCAAAAGTTTCAGTTAATAATTACTGTGTCTGTGTTGTTGCACAACACCTGCTGGCAAACGTTCCACTGTTGACATTTTCATCTTCTCCAGGCCCATGCTTCGGATCATTATTCGTTCTATAACTCACCTTGTTTTGATCTGCCATATTATCCTCTCTTACTCCTGTGCTTGTTTAAAACTGGTTAAACTTTTCACTTTTCCAGTCCTGGCAAAATATCTTTGACCTGAAACAACAGGCTAGAGTTTGTGGTCCTTGGGGAAGCATTAGCCATCACTGCTGATCTTGGAGAAAACATCCCACAGAGTTTCCTCTGGCATGGATTTTCCTTTATCCTACACGTGTTGCTGCCGGATGCTGATTCCATATATTTCAACCGCATTTATGGAACAATTTCAAAAACCTGCTCTGCATTATGAGGCTGTATCACAAACATTTTTGCTTTTTGTACAGTTGTTGTGCCGGTGTACAGGCCAGAAAGAATATCTTGAATAGTTGATGTTAACTGAGGGCAATATTGGGATTGTCACATTTTGTGGTCCTTGGTTAAATTTTGCCTGTGCATAGGCTGCAAGGCCCATCTTGTTTAGATGATCTTAATTAGGGGAAATATTGGGTTGTCACAATTGGTGGCCCTTGGTTAAGGACGGAGAGGAAAGAAAAGATAAGTTAAAACAACTAGGGTTTCTTCTGATTAATTTGTGTTGATCCCATTTGACCCCTGGCAAATCCACTGATGCAAATCAGCCCTTGCAATGTTCTCTGTGCTTAAATAATCAACACGACTTGTCTCCTAGGACCAGTGTGTAAATGTGGCCACTTGGGACTGTAGCAGAGGGCTTCTGACAGATATTAATGGTTTTTTCCAGAGAAAATCAGGGATCTGTTGGGTGGGGTGGATGGGGGATGGATAAATGGGATAGGAGGAGGAGGAAGACAACTAACCAGGCTCCGCTTTCATCATCTGAAATGTTACTGGATAGCCAGGGAGGATATCAACTTAAAATAAATGCATTATGTGCATGCATTTCATGGACACCAACACCAACCACTTACTTTGACACTAGAGTATTGGGTATAGGCATGGTGTTTTAAGATCTATTCAAGCAGGAAGGTAAGAAATACAAGAGATCAGATGATGATGAGGTGTAGATAGACTTCCATGTAATCCTATTTCTACCCCGAATGGTTTTCACATGGTGCTGAGGAATATATCCAGTGGAATGGCCCATCAAATGCATACAGCCTGTAAAATTTAAAAAATCAACCTGATCATAGGTGAAACTGGTTCATTCAATCTGCATGAACAGTTTAACAATTTTGCAACAACAAACTGAAAACTCTCCTGACCTCCAAAAACAGTTAAATGTAATCCAATATTGTATACATACCCAGACCAACCCAATGTTTCGACTTAGTCGATTTCTATACACTGTGTGAGTAACGGCAGAAGCTCATCCAAGTATTAGTGCAACATCAAATCACCACCTGCTACACACCATAGTTAGAATTCAGCCTTGTTGCAGTCAGTAACAGTGAATAATGGATGTGTGTATAATAGATACTCAATCAGATACCGTCCAGTTTTTAGCACTACCAGGAGTGAAATTCTATCAGTTAGGCTGCTTCAGTCTAGATTTACTCTGCTTCACTCTTCATCCTTTGTTTCTTCCTTCCTCATCTGTGTCCAATGAATCTTTCCTGGGCAATTTGCACATGAGACCATAGCTAGCACCTCTTCCAGCGGCATAAAGAGGCACCATGATTAAACCTGCTTCGGTCTTGTCATGATATCTTTAAATTAAAATCACTGACTAGTGAGAGAGGAATCCGGAGAAGAAACACAGAATGAAGCCAATAGGCTCATCAAGTCCATGCCAGCGCCTTGAACAGCAATCCATTAAGTGCCATTCCCCTGTTCTCTCCCCGTAGTCCTTCAAATTATTTTCCCTGATATGCTTGTCCAATTCCTCTTAAAAGCCCTGATTGACTGTTTCCACCATCCTTACAGGTAGCGAGTTCCAGATCATTACCTACATCTGTATATATAAAAAAAATTTTCCTTGCATATCCTAAACAATTTTTGTCCTTCATTTTGAATACATACATGCTGGTCCTTGAACCTGGTGGAACAACTCATTATTTATCCCATCAGAGCACCGTCTGACTTTTATACTGCCAAACCCAACTTAAGCTAGCAACACATACTAGACACCAGATGGCTCACACTTTGGCTGTGTGTTTACTTACTTACTGCAGGAAACTTTGAAATCAGCAGTTTGAAAACACTAAAAAAGTGTAGACTCAAGGGATTTTAAAATATAAAGATCTTTTTAATATACAAGTACAACATTTCTTCGTACTATTGAATTAATCCAGCTACTAATGCTTAACTTTTTAAAACCCTAATTATATCAGCAGCAGGTTTTTTTTATTATCATATTGGATGGGAGCGAATTAAAACATTGTAAAACATATTACAACTCCATAAAGTGTATTTTTTTTCCGAGGTTTCTTTCATAAATTTGTAATGGTTAGTATCAGTACAGAGATGATGATATTCACTGAATCGGAATAAAAGGAGAAGTTAAATGTGTAATGTCTGAAGCATCTAAGTGTTATGGTTGAAACTGGAACAATGAGACAGAATTTAATGACTATTTTAATACACTGGAGTTCTGCACTTCAATTTGCCATTCACAGCACTACATCTTTCTAGGGATGATTATTTCATTAACTAGCCAAGGTATTATAAAATATTTAATCATGCCTCACCTTCTAATTCTCTCCTGTCCTCAAGGCACTCACCTACTGGGCTGTGGTTCTGTAAGATTTGATCGTATGTGTGGGTCACTGAATCAACCTGACACCAATATGATTAAGAGCAGTTAGTTTTATTTGTTCACACAAAGGTTAATTCACACTGATATTAAAGTGATAATTACCTGCACTAAAACAGATATTGAACAATACTAGAGAGCCTATTAGAATTCCTATTCCAGTGAGAGCAGGTACACTGGTCTATCAGGATCAAGGTCTCTGATTGTACCACGGCTGAAATTTGTCTCTTTCCAATGAGGCCATAGAGAGATTTGTCTACAGCCGGTAATAATCCCTCCTCAAAGTACCAGACTGAAATTCTTTTCTTAGCTAATGAGAGGCTATAGTTATATTGTAACTTGTACTAAAATTTCACCCTGAAAGAGCTGTGATTAGTGACAAATGTGTTTTTTTTCCAAGTGGCATCAGAGTAATGCTGGCTACATTTTCAACAATTTCACCTGCACCAGTGATGTAAAGGTTTAAGCTAAGAATAAAAACAGAAAGTGCCAGAAATGCTCAGCAGGTCAGGCAGTGTCTGTAGAGAGAAAGAAAGAGTTAATGATTTAGCTTGATAGTCATTCCTTAAAACTGGGAAAGGCTAGGAAAGAGGCACATCTTAAATTGCAGAAAATGGAAGGGATGGGGAGAAAAAAGGGAATATCTGAGAGGTGGAGGAGACCAAGGGAGATTGGGCGGCACAGATTGATGTCGACCCTTGAGAAGAAGTCTTGTTAATGGCTGCTAATCTGTCTAGAGGAGGTGTAAATGGAGTGAGGGTGAGAAATTGGATTTGGTGCATTAAAACATTGTTGCATTTAGTGCTAGCACCAAAGTGAAAGTCATGAAATATTTTAAAACCAAGTTTTGAAACAGCATTACGGTGCTTTACACCAGACCGAAACTTTAAAGTGGGATCTCCGAGGGGACCACACTAAATTCAGTGCAACTGCTGACATTTTGATGTACAACCACCGTAAAAGGGTACTAGCCTTTAAAGGCACACTCCCCATGACAAACAGACAGAAACCTTGGAAGTCCTGATCAATAAGATAAATGCAGGTGGGCCAGGACATCCGCCAGGGCCACCATTATAAAAGCCTGGTAGACAGGATGCAGAGTTGGGCTGAGAAGTGGCAGATGGAGTTCAACCCAGATAAGTGTGAAGTGGTTCATTTTGGTAGGTCAAATATGTTGGCGGAATAGAGTCTTAATAGTAGGACTCTTGGCAGTGTGAAAGATCAGAGGGATCTTGGGGTCCGAGTCCATAGGACACTCACAGTGGCGGCGCAGGTTGACTCTGTGGTTAAGAACGCATGTGGTGTATTGTCCTTCATCAATCGGGGAATTGAATTTAGGAGCCGGGAGGTATTGTTGCAGCTATATAGGTCCCTGGTCAGACCCCACTTGGAGTACTGTGCTCAGTTCTGGTCACCTCACTACAGGAAGGATGTGGAAGCCATAGAGAGGGTGCAGAGGAGATTTACAAGGATGCTGCCTGGGATGCGGAGCATGCCTTATGAAAACAGGTTGCGGGAACTCGGCTTTTTCTCCTTGGAGAGATGGAGGATGAGGGGGGACCTGATAGAGGTGTATAAGATGATGAGAGGTATTGATAGGGTAGATAGTCAGAGGCTTTTCCCCAGGGCTGAATTGGTGGCCACAAGAGGACATAGGTTTAAGATGCTGGGGGGGAGATATAGAGGAGAGGTCAGGGGTAAGTTTTTTACTCAGAGAGTGGTGAGTGCGTGGAGTGGGCTGCAGGAAACGGTGGTGGAGGCAGATACGATAGGGTCTTTCCAGAGACTGTTAGATCGGTATATGAAGCTGAGTAAAATAAAGGGCTATGTGTAAGCCTAGTAATTTCTAGGGTAGGGACATGTTCGGCACAGCTTTGTGGGCTGAAGGGCCTGAATTGTGTTGTAATTGTTCTATGTTCTATGTTCTATGTTCTATGATATGGCTAAAATCGTTTCCTCTGGCAGTGAGAATCCCGGAACAATGGATTGATGACCTAATAGATTTCATGATCGAGCACTTGAATTGCCAAAGCACAGAAGCCTACGTCCAAGTGCTGGTGAATGGGATTAGTATAGATGGGTGAGAACAGAGAAACAAAGGACTGCAGATGCTGGAATCTAGATGAAAAAAAAACACAATGATGCTGGAGGAACTCAGCAGGCCAGGCAGCATCCATGGAGAAAAGCAGATGGTCAACGTTTCGAGTCAGGACCCATCTTCAGGACTGAAGATAGGAAAAGGGGAAGATGAGTTCCTCCAGCATCATCCTGTTTCTCATTTAGTATAGATGGGTACTTGATGGTCAGGACGTGGTGGGTGGAAGGGCCTATTTCAGTGCCGTATAACCATGACTAGCTCATGGTGTGTTTCGAGGTGAACTGTACACCAGTGAAGAGACTGCTCTTTGATACAGACCCACTCGTCCACAAATATGCATTTACATAAAGAAGCACACAACCTGTTACTTTGTTCATACCTCACCCTCTCTACACCATCCTCATCCTCACCCCTACATTTACTTTAAGCCCCCTCCACTGCCACACAGAGGTCAATCCTCCAAATACCAAAACAGTCACTCAAAGTCCTTCACCTACTCCATGTAAGGTAAAACACCATGGAATAGATCAGTCTATCTGATGGTCTCAACATCGATTTCCCTAACTTCGAGTAGCCCCACCCCCTTCTTTCCCCCCCCCACTCTTTTGTCTTCCCCTATTCCTATGACTCCTTTCCCCTGCCTTGATGACCTGCCCGTCTCCTCCCCTCCTCTCCCCCATCCTTTATTCCATGGTCCACTGCCCTCTCCTACCAGACTCCTTCTTCTTCAGCCCTTGACCTCTTCTACCTCTTACCTCTCAGCTTATTACAGCTTCTCCCCCCTCCTCCACCCACCTACCTTCCCCCTCTCACCTGGACTCACCTATCACCAGAAATCACCTATCCCCTACCTGCGTGTGGTCCTCCCCCTCCCTCGACCTTCTTATTCC
Source organism: Pristis pectinata (assembly GCF_009764475.1). Taxonomy (NCBI): domain Eukaryota; kingdom Metazoa; phylum Chordata; class Chondrichthyes; order Rhinopristiformes; family Pristidae; genus Pristis; species Pristis pectinata. The sequence goes on along the minus strand of NC_067410.1, from coordinate 6,232,348 downwards.
GGCTTCTGCACTCTTCCTTTCCAGTCCTGATGAAGGGTCTCAGCCGGAAACGTCGACTGTTTATTTCCCTCCGTGGATGCTGCCTGACCTGTTGAGTTCCTCCAGCACTTTGTGTGTGTTGCTCCAGATTCCAGCATCTGCAGAATCTCTTGTGTCTCTGGAATAGATCAGAGGCTACTTTCACATGTCAGTTCCACTGATTCCAATGCTCCTCCAGCCTTTTAAGACCATTCCTCTTCTCAGAAGCACAGGGGCCACAGATTAGAGGGCATTTAGTTTAAGGTGAGAGGGTAAAGTTTTAAAAGAGATCTGACAGGCAGCCTTTTCAGACAGGGTGGTGGGTATATGGAACGAGCTGCCAGAGGAAGATGTAGAAGCAGGTACAATTACAATGTTTAAGAAACATTTAGGAGGGCACATGCATAGGAAAGGTTTAGAAGGATATGGGCCAAATGCAGGCAAATAGGACTAGCTCTGGTAGACAACTTGTTTGGCATGGATGAGTTGGGCTGAAGGATCTATTTCCTTTCTGTATAACAATGAGTCCATGACTAGCAATTCACATCTGGAGCAGAGGCTGTATAGTATTGGTATTGGTATTGGTTTATTATTGTCACTTGTACCGAGGTACAGTGAAAAACTTGTCTTACAAACCGATCGTACAGGTCAATTCATTACACAGTGCAGTTACATCAAGTTAGTACAGAGTGCATTGAGGTAGTACAGGTAAAAACAATAACAGTACAGAGTAAAGTGTCACAGCTACAGAGAAAGTGCAGTGCAATAAGGTGCAAGGTCACAACAAGGTAGATCGTGAGGTCATGAGGTCATAAGTCATAGTCCATCTCATTGTATAAGGGAACTGTTCAGTAGTCTTATCACTGTGGGGTAGAAGCTGTCCTTAAGTCTGGTGGTACGTGCCCTCAGGCTCCTGTATCTTATACCTGATGGAAGAGGAGACAAGAGAATGTCCCGGGTGGGTGGGGTCTTTGATTATGCTGGCTGCTTCACCAAGACAACGAGAGGTAAAGACAAGAGTCCAAGGAGGGGAGGCTGGTGTCCGTAATGCACTGGGCTGTGTCCACAACTCTCTGCAGCTTCTTGTGGTCTCGGGCAGAGCAGTTGCCATACCAAGCTGTGACACATCCTGATCGGATGCTTTCTATGGTGCATCGGTAAAAGTTGGTGAGAATCAAAGGGGACAAAGCAAATTTCTTTAGCCTCCTGGGGAAGTAGAGGTGCTGGTGAGCAATGGCATCCACGTGATTTGTCCAACTTTATTGTGTCAGCTATGCTCATTAAAAATGCTTTATTCTGATTACTACACCCCCTTTGATTTGATCATGGCTGCAACTTTCTAATGTTTTGTCTTTACAGAGTATAAGAAAGTGCTCTCTCATTCCTTGTCAGAACACCAACGTTCAGAGCAACAGTTGCAGGTAGAAGGACCACAGAGCAATGGAGGAGCAGGAGGGAAGAGCTGGATGACAGGAATGATGATGACTATACCACATCATTATGCCTGACACCCCACAACCCCACCTCAGAGAGATAAGCAACTTAGATTATTGAGGAACCCGTATCACAGGAAGAAACACTAAGCACTAGCAGGGTGCAATCTTGTTGACGCATGGGGAATCTGGTTTGGGGTTCACTGGAGGCTGTGGCAAGAGGAAACTGGTCCACAAATCCGTACAACCGCAGGGACACGGATGACAATCACATTTGGGTGTGTTCATGATCAGGCTGCTGTAGGTGCCTCACACGGTGGTCAACCCATTGTCAGGCCTGGATGATCGAATTCTGGAGATTGAAAGGAGTATGGAGGAGTCCATCTCCATGCACTTGCATGGTGGTCAGAGCCAGGAGATCACAGGCAACCCTTTGCAATGGCTCATCAGGAATCTGGTCAGATAGCACCGATTGATTCAGATGACAGCCGCCGTGGAGGCAAAAACACGCTACAAAAATTGTTTTTCTGCTTCTGTCTTGTCTTACTCTGATTCAGCTAGGGGTCTGGTTTCTGCCATGAGAACAGCTAGAAGCTCTGCAGGAATAGCTATATGCCACCAAGGAGCAGCTTGGTTCCTCAGTGAGCAGAGAGAGGCTACCTGTGAATAGATCACTTTTCTCAGTGAGCAGCCGTGTACCGTTCTTGATGCTGTCAATTAACACCAGGATGTAATCCATGCACACTTTGTGGTTCAACATGAGCAAAGGAATGCTGCATGTGATGAGCTAGCTATTCTCCATCACTTGAGAGATGCTGCACATCAGCAGATTGCCCTTCTGCAACAGCGGAGAAGTGACACACAAGAGTAGGTGGCTTTCTGACAGAAGCAGACATTGCATTAATGATTTGTCTTCTCCCATTCCACTCATGGCCCTGCTCACAGTGAAGAGGTTCCTCTTCTGGTTCCCAGAGAGCTGGCCCTGAGAAGAAGAGTAAAGATGACAAGGACCAGGTACCCTGTGATTTAGGGTCTATCGTCTAAGTCTGGATGTTGAAACAACTTTAGTGCAGTCAATTTGACAGCAAACCATTGCACTATTGTTTTCCCTATTGCCTGTGAGACTGCCTATTGTACCAGATAAGACATTGATGCATCTCTTCACGAGGTCATCAACTTACCTCCTAAACATAGCTTCCCAGGTGGTACTCTCACAGGTGCTCCTCAGAGAGGCATCCCAGGCTGCTCCTTCATTTGGCCATGGGCAGCAGTCTGCAGCTGGCCCATCCAGAGCAAGACTTGCTCGTGGGTCCTCAAGGACATCTGTGCAGACTCATGAAGGTGAACAACCTTCCACATGCTACACTACGACCATATAAGAGACATTGGAATGTAGTGGTAAGATATCAAAACCACCTGTCATTGTTAAATGAGAAAAGCCCTTGTGTGTCGAATTTTAGAAATGAACTTTAGAGGCAAATTTCTATGTATGTATTATTTAATTTTACATTGTTATAAATGATTTTGAAGACACAAGCAACGTTCAAATATTTTCTCATTTAGGGAAAGTAACATCCTCTGTTGTATTGAGATAAGGCACACTAATGTGATTGCTGATGGCATCACTGCTTACCTTCCAAATGTCTCTCCTGGAAAGGATGTCAATGTCATGCATATCATTGAACATGTCTAAGCCAAACCTTGATCCCCACTAGACAGTGAGTGATCTTTCTCAGTCAGAATGATAGCCTCATCACAGTACAAAATAATTTGACTGAGACCACACAGATCTACAATGCAAAGTTGATGATCACACAGTTCTGTTTGTTACGCTCATAAAATGCATACTACATGCAGCTCTGAGGGAGAAACTCCTGGATGTGAAATATGATGGACATGACATGGTAAGATGAAATGTCTGCTCTCTGTTGCCTACTGCCTAGAAAATCCCTTTCACTCGAACTAAAAGCAGCAGGAATAGGGTGCAGAGGCATTAGTTAAAAATGATTACTTGTGCACTACAGCTAGAACATTCAATTGGTGTGAATATAGTGAAATGTGCTGCTTTTTTTTAAAATTAAATTTTATTTACAGCGTGGTAACAGGCCCTTACGGCCCAATGAGTCCGCGCCGCCCATTTTAAACCCAAATTAACCGACCCGTACGTCTTTGCAATGTGGGAGGAAACCGGAGCACCCGGAGGAAACCCACGCAGACACGGGGAGAACGTACAAACTCCTTACAGACAGTGACGGGTACTTCTGTGCTAGTACTTCATTCCTGCTCCATTGCCCATCTTGAAATAGCCAGTTGATCCAAAGCCTTAAAATAAACCTCACTTGCAGTTCAATGAGGGGTTCTCATTTCTGAATGTGTAGACCTTATTGGCTAGAAATTGTAGCCCTCAATTCATTGCCCTACCCATTGCATGGCAATCTGATCAGTATATTATGATGTGCATGACTCTCAGCTAATTTGGTTACAATGCAGACTGGTTACCATTGATGTTGGGCAATAGCCCAAAAGGTCCAGGAATTATGTAACTAGGATCCATCCCTCCTAGCTGCTGAAAGCCTCTGGCAACGTGAACTTCCTCAGGATGAAAGGAAGAGTCATGACTACCAACAGGAGACATAGAATGGCTATTAAGAAATTCTCTTAACTAATGACAGCTGTGCATTGTGGGACAGGAAACCCTTTCTCCTGACAAGAAGGTCTGGGTTATTAGCTCATGGACATCAGCAATGCTGGCATATCCCACTGCCTGACATTCATCTTCTCATTACTGAATTGATTCTTCCTGGAGTAGAGAACTTGGTGATCTCGCTGATGCTGTGCTGAACAGAAAAGGGAGCGATATTCAAAGACTCAGTGCTACTGCCGGAAACGATCCAGGGACCACGAAGTTGATTGTCTCTATAACTTTCACCTCCATGGAAGAGCAATCTAGTCACAAAGAGTGTGGCCAAAGGTTGTCTTGCAGGATAGCACATATCTCTAGTTTCGACTGCCTTAGAAAACCTGAGTCTGTGAATGGATTGTTTTCCATTTGGGCCCAGGTAGGAAGTGGTGTCTCTTCAGATGCCAGGGCATACCTTTAACTCCTAACTGAAGTTGCCCGATCCTCCCTGAGTCACCTGCCATGCCTGAAGCCTCTAGTGCTGTCAGTGATGTCACCATTGAAGCACCCATTGACTGAGTATCTCAACAGCTCAATACTGCTAAGCCATTCACTCTCAGCTGTAGCACACCTATGGTAGCATTGCTTCCCTGTAAATGGCAATGGTGAAATGTGCTCCTTATTCTACTGAGATTTGCAGGAAGCAGACACATACATTACACCAGTACTGATATCATCGGGTGCACACTTGATGCTAGAAAAATTTTGTGCACACTAACATGGACTGTGATCAGAAGTCATAGAATTACAGAGTCATACAGTGCAGAACCAGGCCGTTTAGCCCACTTTGTCCATATGTACCATCTATCCTAATCCCATTTACCAGTACTTGATCGGTAGCCTTCTGTGCCTTGGTGATTCAAATGTTCTTCTACGTTGTTCCTAAATGCTGTGAGAGGTCTCTGCTTCCACCACAGGCAGTGAATTCCTGATTCCAACCACCCTCTGGGTGAAAAATGCCTGCTCCAATTCTGTGATTGGCGAGACTTCACCCAGAAATGATCACTAGTGCAATTTACTCCAGGCAAAATTGATTTTGGATCACATAATAGTGCTACGTGATCCAATTTCCAGGCAATGATGTTTTCAGCAACTAGCTTTTGCCAATAAAAACATTTCCTTATCTGTGGGTTGCCATGGAGCAACCTATATTCCTACAACCTGCCCTTTTTAGCTGCTTTAGCATTTAAGGCAGTCGTTTTTGTGTTCACATTTCAAAATTAGCTTTTCCATTAGCCTTTTCTCCAGCACGCTACTCAGCTGTTTCCTCTTTGTGTTTACACGATTTAACTTATTTGCATATTCTAACAGTTCCTTAGATACTGATTGCAATTGGGTGCTCAGTTTATACAGTACTTCAGGTGGGAAACTATAGTATTGGCACCTTAGCACTGACCTCACTTTAAGATCAGCAGCAATCTTGTACATTTTAGGAGCATACGCAATGTACTTGAATAAGATAGGTTTTGTCATTGACGAACATTTGCTTGTTAATAACTGAACAATTGGGTCTGTGCTTGGTCTTACCCAATGGTGAAACTCTTGGACTTTACAGCAGAGGTCCCTAGAGAGCAAGCAGGACCCATGGTTGTTGTATTCCCTTCCTGGCTCAATGCCAATTGTACCAATTCAAGTACTGAGAAAAGCCAATTCAGCAGATGTGAATATAACCTGTCACTTTCTGGTTTGTGTCTTAGTCCTACATCTGCCATCTAGTATATATGTTATAGATGAATACTCACATTGATTCAATTGCCAAATATTTGCCAATGCAAGGAACAAAAACATTCAACAACAAAAACATCAAGGATACTTACTTGAAAACACAGCATGTTAAACAGGAAAGGAAGAATTTGGGAAGATCCAAATTGCTGGGTTGTGTACTGCAACTGACTCTAAATCCAGTAATGGAGACACAAGAGACTGCAGATGCTGGAATCTGGAGCAATTGGAGCAGGTGCATCTGTATTGCCATTGGCACCATAACAACAGAATGCTCTCCAATCCTTTATAGCACCCAGGACAGGCATAGTGCAAGCTCAGGAGCCTCACATTAATACTGACATTACCTCCGGGTGGGCATGGTACACCAGACATGATATTATGACCAAAAAGATGTAATCTTAAGAAGATCAAGGACCAAGAGATCTTTACAATCTCCTGTGATCTTCACACATCCTGAGTTATACCTCAGCATCCTTGAGGAGTGCATGTTATGATGCAAGTTGCAGCTTTTTGATTTGAATGTTCTGTTCCGAATTCCAATGTGTCATTTACTAATATTTCTATTTTCACAAGTTATATTGATGCTAATGTGAAATTGCAGTCTATAAGCAGACTATCTGCGCTGGAGCAAGGCTGCAATTTTTTGTTCATATTATTTATGAAATTATAATGAATTATTTATTGATATATCCTGGATAAACTTTTTTTTACTGCTAATGTCAGATAAATGTCCAGAAGATTGTTCAACTGTTTACAGTCATTCATTAACCTCAGCCATTTAAATGCTGCACATACTTATAAATCAACAGGAAGCTAGTTAAATCTAATTTATCTTTATCAATAAGTACATGCTGAATTTTTGCATTGAAGTATTGTTATGTGATTTTTAACATTTAATGGAAGTTTCCAACTGCACTTTCACTGTGTCATTTCCAGATTGGAAAAGTGTGCCTAATGCATACTGCAGGGATCATTGCTAGTCCCCAGTTGTTCATAATTCACTATCTATATCAATAATTTGCATGAGGGAACTAAGTGTAAAATATCCAAGTTTATTGATGATACAGACTTGGGTGGCGGTTGTGAGGAGGATGCAGAAAAATGTAAGGGGATCGTTGACTGGTCAAGTGAATGGTCCAGGACATCGCAGATGGAATATAATGTCAAAAAATGCGAGGTCATCCACTTTGAATAGAAAAGCAGTATTTTTTTTAAATGGTGAGAGATTTAAAGATATTGGTGGTCAGAGGCATCAGAATCACTAGATGTTAAATGCCGGTACACAAGCAACAATGAAGGTGGACAGTATGTGGGTCTTTATTGCAAAAGAATTTGAATATAAGGGTAAAGACACCTTAATAAAATGATATAGGGTCCTTGTACGACCACACCTGAAAAAATTGTGTACAGATGTGGTCTCCCTACTCAAGGAAGGCTAACCTTGAGACAGAGGGAGTGCAGCACAGGATCACCAGATCACTACGAGAGGACATGGCTTTAATGTGAAAGGGGAAAGGTTTAGGGGGAACATTAGAGGGAACTTCTTCACTCAAAGAGTGGTAGGAGTGTGGAATGGGCTGCCGTCTGATGTGGTAAATGTGGGCTCACTCTTAACTTTTAAGAGTAAATTGGATAGATACATGGACGAGAGAGGTCTGGAGGGGTATGGGCTGGGGGCAGGTAGATGGGACTAGCTGAATAATGTTTCGGCACAGACTAGAAGGGCCGAATGGCTTGTTTTCTGTGCTGTAGTTTTCTATGGTTCTATGGTTCTGTTGATTGCTGAGATGGGGGTACTGACCTTGGGGGAGAGATGAAACAGACTGTTCTATACTCTCAGATCTCATCAAAACATATAAAATCCGTGTGTGGCTTGACAACATTGATGCAGGGATAGTGTCTCCCCAGAGAGGTCTCCACGCCAGGGGCACATCTGAAAATAAGGAGTCGGCTATTCAGGACTGAGATGTTGAGAATATTTTCACCAAGGAGTTATTAAATCTTTGAAATTCTCTACCCAAGACGGCTGTGGATGGTCAGTCACTGAGCATGTCCAAGGCAGAGGTCTGGATTTTTGGATATCATGGGAATCAAGGGATATGGGGTTTGTACAGGGAATGGCACTGAGGTAAAACATCAGCCATGATCTTATAGAATAGCAAAAATGCACCAGGGGCCTAATGGCCTATTCCTGCTTCCACTTATTATGTTCTCACATTTCATACATACAGTATCTCCTCCCTTCTTGTGCTTTCATGAGGGAAGGGGAGATAAGGACATAGTCCTTGGCATTGAATGGCTTCAACCACCAGATGCTCCCCAGCTGCTCTTCCTATGGCAGCTGTTCCTTCTTCTTATGCTTCGTGCAATAAGACACCAGCAACATTCTCATTGTCCATTTGTCCTTTTTCACTGTGAATCTCATCTGTCAGGTCAAAGGTCAGCCCTTTCCTGAAAAGTTGCACAATGCACAACCCACTACCACATGACTCACAGCTTTTGCAAGGGAGTACCAATCTGTACTGGAAATGTGGCAGGCATGGTAGTGTAGCGGTTAGCGTAACACTATTACAGCGTCAGTGACCCGGGTTCAATTCCCGCCGCTGTCTGTAAGGAGTTTGTACGTTCTCCCCTTGTGTCTGCGTGGGTTTCCTCCGGGTGCTCCGGTTTCCTCCCACATTCCAAAGGCGTACGGGTTAGGAAGTCGTGGCCATGCCACGTTGGCGACGGAAGCGTGGCAACAGTTGTGGGCTGCCCCTAAAACACTCAACGCAAAAGGATGCATTTCACTGGGTGCTTCGATGTGAAATCTTAAGTATTTGATTGGCCTCCCCCATCAGTTTGAGCTAGGACATGTATCCGTGGTTATTCCCTTCCTATGTTGAGGGAATAGTCTTGGAGTAGGGGGTAATCAGTCAGTCTAATCCTGGGTCCACTCTGCTTAGGACACTGTGCAAGCTGAATGCCAGAGGAAAAAGCCATTGTGAATACTTCCCCGATGATCTGTATTGAAGCTGGATGTGGACATATAATGAATTGGAACCCCCTTACAGTTAATAAGTATACCAGATTCATTTTATGGGTGTGGAACATGGCTTTCATTGAAGGCTCAAAGCAGATAGGGGAAGTGGAACGTGATGTACCATTCCCTTTACTGATGTCCAAGGCCCTTCAGAATACGGGCACCATCACATGGTGAAGGGAGGTCTCACCAGTCGCTGACTGAAATCACCCATCTAAATAATATTTGAGTATCACTGTCACTTTCATAGAAATAGACAAGGCATTGCAGGACACCGGAGACACAAGAGACTGCAGATGCTGGAACGTGGAGCAAAAAACAATCTGCTGGAGGAACTCAGCGGTTGAGCAGCCTCTGCTGGGGGAAAGGAATTGATGACATTTTGGGTTAAAACTCTGCAGGACGTACGAGTATAGTGTGTGGGAACTTAAAAATATCGCAACTCATTTCATAGAGTCAAGTAGCGCAGAAACAGGCAGGCCCTTCAGTCCACCATGTACGTGCCAACTGCCAAGTACCCATCTATACTAATCTCATTTCCAGTACTAGGTATGTAGCTTTCATTCCTTCACTATTTAAGTGCTCATCTAGGTACTTCTTCAATGTTGTTAGAGTATCCACCTCCACCACCACTTCAGCCTGTTCCAGATTCCAATCATCGTCTGGGTGAAAAAATTCTTCCTTAGAGTCTCTACTTCATTATTCTTTTTTTTTGCACTATTTATTTTGTAATTTATAGTCATTTTTATGTCTTTGCACTGTACTACTGCTGCAAAACAACAAATTTCATGTCATATAAGTCAGTGATAATAAACCTGATTCTGATTCAACACTCTTGCCCCTTACCTTAAACTTATGCCCTCTACTTTTAGACCCCTCTGCTCTGGGGTAAAGTTTCTTACGATCTACCCTATCAATGCTCCTCACAATTTGGTTAAAGCTGAGATGTCGTTGTCATAAGCAAGACTATCCTAGTAAAATCTCTGAGGCAGCTATTGCATATAAGTGGACATAATTGCTTCCTTTGAATCCTACATTCTCACAGTGTGCCTCTTTATTGATGCCAAATTAGTGTTTCAGTATGAAAATCCCATGTAAGATTTAAATCAAATTTCCCTGAGGCCATTTTCTCCTCCTTCTTAGGATTCTTCTTTCTGCAAAACCAGTAAATGTGAAGAAAAGGAGAAAACAAAATTAAAGTCATTCATACATAGGAAAGGTTTAACAACCATATAAATTTGAAGAAACTTAAAAAGTCATTTCAAAAGTAAAGGAGGCATTTCATTGCAGAAGGCTAGACAGACATTACAATAAATAGAAAATACTCCATTTCATTACAGATAACCAAACAACCATTAAAATAAATGTTAAAAGATCATAAAAGTTCCTTCCAAGTCAGAAACATCCATTGCAGAGACTTTGGGAATATTCTACCAATAAAAGTCTATTGCAGATAACATGAAGCTGTGGTGAAATTACCAAGCTTCCCCATATCTCTGCCTCTCACAACTTTCCAAAAATGCGCTCTTCTGGGTTTCTGTGAGTAAAACGTCAGTAGATGTGCTTCCTTCCACTTGGTCCAGATTCCAAAGGCAGATACAGAGAGTAAAAGTACCATCAAATCAATACATTATCATTCAGTGGCTGGAACTTGTGAGAGCACAATGACAGATTCAGCAGCAAGAATCCATCTGCAAGTCCATGACTCTTAAAATCTTAAACTTGTTGGTAGTTACATGAGTGAATGGTACAGAACTGCCTGTATTATCCAGCAAGTTTTGGTGTCAAAGGGGGTATGTAAATGCAAATTGTTGCTAGCATCCTGGATGTCGATTCTTGCATCAGTTCTCACATCACTTCTCTGTAGTTCTAGATTTCCAGCATCCCTTTGGTAACTTCAGATAATTCTGCCACATTTTTTCCTCCTCTTGTCTTTTGTTAACTATCATCGCGTTTGTCATTTAATCTGTGTGGCTATCTGCCCCATCACAGACCTCCTTTTGTGTTCTTTTCTCCCCTCCATCTTTCTCTGCATCTTAATCAGTTATAAGATGCAGAGATAACAGTTATCTCTGTCTGTTCCCATTCTTGATGGAAAGTTAACTCGTTTCTCTTTCCACAGATGCAGCCTGACTTTGGATTTTATTTTAAATTTCCAGCATGCACAGATTTTTTGCTTTTGTTACACCCCTGCATTTGGTGCATTCAGCTATGCATAGCGGTTAGTGTAACAATATTACAGCGCCAGTGACAGTCTGTAAGGAGTTTGTACGTTCTCCCCATGTGTCTGCGTGGGTTTCCTCCGGGTGCTCCGGTTTCTTCCCACATTCCAAAGACGTAGGAGTTAGGAAGTTGTAGGCATGCTATGTTGGCGCCGGAAGCGTGGCGGCACTTGCAGGCTGCCCCCAGAACACTCTACGCAAAGATGCATTTCACTGTGTGTTTCGATGTATATGTGACTAATAAAGAAATCTTATCTTATTGTGCTATATTCAAGCGCAACAAAATCTCCACTAACATCACCATTCTGTAGCTTCTTTGGTACCTGGCTTCTAATATAAATATCTTACTTCTCCTTCTCTCCCATCTTTTCAGAGACCTTGTTTCCTAAAATCCAAACTAACTTTTGGCTCTTTTGAAGATTGGTTGATCAATAGTTTGTACAATGGAACTCTGATGGGGATTAGCAATTCTGCCATCAATGAAACCCATTTTCCACTGAAGGCACAGAAGACGAATCTGGTACATTTATTAACTGAAAGGGATTCCATTAATTAAATGTCCTGATCCCCTGTGATATGCGGCCATGGATCATCTATACAAATACAGATCATTGGGAAAGTATCTACAATGCTTTTATCCTCTGGTAGTCAGACTTGCATGATGCTCTAAGTGGAATGCACCCCAAATCTGTTTGGATTTTAGGAAACAAGGTCTCTGAAAAGATTTATGAAAGATGTGTAAAGTCAACAAAAGATTTTTTTAAGAAGCTATGCACTTACCTGCAGTAAAATGTGGACCAGACAGAGATAGATGATTTAGCTTCAGTGATAAAGAATGAACACACTCCCCATTGAGATGGAGACAAGAGGGAAAGTGACCTTTAAGGAATTTAAAGACCCTTGCTCTTTAAGTTAGCAAGTTAGGACGGAAAGTAGTTTTAGAGGTGGTGGATGGGGTGCCAATCAAACAGACTATTTTGACCTTGTTGATCTTGACATTGGTCTTGAAGTGTTGGCTTTTTGGTAGTTGTCAGAGCTGTATGCATCCAGATGGGTAGAGAGTATTCCTTCACACTCTTGACTTGTGCCTTGTGTCACAGACACTGCCTGACCAGCTCTCATTCCCTTACCAATCTTTGACATTTCCCATATGTGTCTAAATTAAGATGGTCCACCGTAATCAAGGACTGGTGGCTACTCTGAAGGAGTTGTCCAAACATGAAGGAAGGGCTGGTCAGCTACTGAACATCAGAACCACCTTGGTTCTGATAGGGCAGGCACAGTAGTGTAGCAGTTAGCGTAACACTGTTACAGCGCCAGTGAACCAGGTTCAATTCCGGCCACTGTCTGTAAGGAGTTTGTATGTTCTCCCTGTGTCTGTGTGGGTTTCCTCCGGGTGCTCCAGTTTCTTCCCACATTCTAAAGATGTACGAGTTAGGAAGTTGTGGGCATGCTATGTTGGCACTGGAAGCGTGGTGAAACTTGTGGGCTGCCCCCAGAACACTCTACGCAAAACATGCATTTCACTGTGTGTTTTGATGTACACGTGACTAATAAAGGTGCCTCGTCTCATCTCGTCTCGTCTCGTCTCGTCTTGTCTCGTCTTGTCTCGTCTTATCTTCTTGATGCCCAATGAGACATTGGAATGAAAAGGAGTGTAGTGTTTTTAGAGCCTACTTGTTGACTGCAGTGTGTAAATAGAAAATAACCAGCAATTCTGCTTCTGAGATGTGCCAGATAAAAATGGATCACATCGTGTTTTTTTTCTGTATCTACAGGTAACTGCAGAGGGATTTAACAAAGGAACAGAAGAAGCAGTTGAAGCAGATTGCACATTTAGGTGAGCCAAAGGAGAAAGAATGTGGTCAAAGTTGAAAGGAAGTGAGATGAGAAGTGAGGAGACACAAGAGACTGCATTTGCTGGAACCTGAAGCAAACAACAAACTGCTGGAGAAACTCAGCGGGTCAAGCAGCATCTGTGGAGGCAAAGTGAAAGTCGGCATTTCGGGTCGAGAACCTGCATCAGGAGATGGGCAGTGAAATGGTCATTCCCACTCTTGACATCACATTGTACCACAAATCCAGTTGGGGCACTTGACTGCATTGTGCCTCAACTTGATGGTTGGCCATCTCCTGTCACTTTACCCTTCGTAGCTACTAAGGCAATACTGGAGGACTGCCAGATAAAGACCAAGTAGGTAAGTCTGTCCTAGGGGACAAAGATGTATGTGGCATTAGATGCAGACTGAATTACTTTAATATGGGGAAGACTCTACATGTATGCTAATTCAGAGTATTCAGAGCATTTTCCACAGAGATGAAACAATTTATAGTCGATGAGCAGACAGCTCGCAACTACAGTCTCGATTAAACAGGAGATTAGGGACTCCAGCTTATTGCTTTGCCATCAGGTGGCCATAATAAATGAGAACACTGTGCATATCAGTCAGAATATGATGGAAATTGTGAAGCACCCCTGTGGTTCATACAGCAGGTGGTAGCCATAACACTGCCTCTTCCAACGCAGGCCCTGACACCAGAAGTTGCACCCGTGACATGCACCTTTGAGCAGGCGCACAGTATCCATGAGTTTCCTACCAAGTGGGCACAGCAATGGTGTCATTGTGTCTATAGGGGTGAGGTGTCAGGAAATGCAAGGACCAGGTATCATTAGGGTGGGGTTTCGGGTGCAACCTCCTTTGAATGGCTCTTCGCAAACTTTCACACAACGATGGGGGCAAAGCTCTTTGTGTGATATTTTTGAATTTGGTATTGGTATTGGTTTATTATTGTCACTTGTACTGAGGTACAGTGAAAAACTTGTCTTGCATACCGATTGTACAGGTCAATTCATTACACAGTGCAGTTACATTGAGTTAGTACAGAGTGCATTGAGGTAGTACAGGTAAAAACAATAACAGTACAGAGTAAAGTGTCACAGAGGAAGTGCAGTGCAATAAGGCGCAAGGTCACAACAAGGTAGATCGTGAGGTCAGAGTCCATCTCATCGTATAAGGGAACCGTTCAATAGCCTTATCACAGTGGGATAGAAGCTGTCCTTGAGCCTGGTGGTACGTGCCCTCAGGCTCCTGTATCTTCTACCTGATGGAAGAGGAGAGAAGAGAGAATGACCCGGGTGAGTGGGGTCTCTGATTATGCTGGCTGCTTCTCCAAGACAGCAAGAGTTAAAGGCAGAGTCCAAGGAAAGGAGGCTGGTTTCCATGATACGCTGGGCTGTGTCCACAACTCTCTGCAGTTTCTTGCAGTCCTGGGCAGAGCAGTTGCTGTATCAAGCTGTGATGCATCCAGGTAGGATGCTTTCTATGGTGCATTGATAAAAGTTGGTGAATGTCAAAGGGGACAAACCGTATTTCTTTAATCACCTGAGGAAGTAGAGGAACTGGTGAGCTTTCTTGGCCGTGGCATCTACGTGATTTGACCAGGACAGGCTGTTGGTGATGTTCACTCCCAGAAACTTGAAGCTTCTTCTGTGCTGTGAGCAGAATAGCATTTATAGATTGATTTTGTGGCTCGTAGGCAATTGTACTAGATTTTTGGAGAGGGACTTTACCTCAAGGTTACCTTCCTTGAATCCATACCAAAGGTAGGATGTGATGATCCAGATCCACAGGAAGAACAGAGTTTAATTTGCCACATGCACGAGGTGGCCACGTTGCCCATGTGATTAGAACCATCAGACCCTATAAGGATCTTTACATAGAACATAAACATACACCACAGGAACAGACCCTTCAGCCCACAATGTTCGTACCAAACACAATGCCAAATTAAACTAAATCTCTTCTGCCTGCATATGATCCATATCCCTCCATTTCCTGCATATTCATGTATCTGAAAGCCTCTTAAACACCACTATTGTATCTGCTTCCTTAAATCCAGGGAATCTTGCCATTGGATCATGAATGAGCTTTTTATGCAGAGTTGTGTTTTTTCCCATTTGTTGACGCTCTTGAAATTAGCAAGGTGAGGAAAATGAGGCAAGAAAGATCTCCTTGAAGCCATGTGGCAAATTGGAGTGGTTTCGAGAGAGTTCAGTGGATGGGTAAGTGAACTGCAAAGTGTTATTTACTAATATCTGATGTACAGTATTTTACAGATGCTGTTATTAAATTGCAGTCCAGAGGCAGCTTGTGTGTGATGGGACTAGACTGTAATTTGTTATTTGTGTTATTTCTGCAAATGAGATGCATTGTTTACTGATAGTTAATAAATTGTACCTTTTCTATTATTGCTAATTTCAAATTATTGTCCAGAGGCACTTTGACTGTTTACAAATGTTTATTAATGTCATCTGTTTAGACTTGAGAAATTTTAAGCAGGTTCTCTGCTCTACTCTGAAAACCTGTCAATTCCTTTTAATTTGTTTTCGTGAGGAGGAGGAGAGGTTGGAGTCGGGGTTGGGGTGGGGAGGTGGAGTTTAGGGGTGATTAGACATGTATTCTTCTCCCAAGGCAAGGCACCAATTCATCAGTCCTGATGCAGGGTCCTGACCTGAAACGTCACTTACACCTTTTGCCTCCACAGATGCTGCTTCACCAATTGAGTACTTCCAGGGTTCTATTTTTTGTTCTAGATTCCAGCATCTGCAGCCTCTTTTGTCTTCATACCAGCTCATTCTTGATGGATATAGCCCATTTCACACTAATCTGCTTGGTCGAGGGTCAGTCCTTATTCCAGTGGTGTAGTGTATTTGCAGGTGAGTGTTGGGATGTCTTCTCTGAGCTGTCCAGGTGCACGATGCCAGAGCTTCAATGTGTTTCTCTATTACTTGGTTGGTGTACACATGTACTGGCTGCAGTATCTTATCCGGGTCTATCTGGTAAGGTGTCAGCCACGAAATCCACCCAGAGCCCACACATGTTCCAGCAAGGGTATCAGAGGGACAGTGCCCTTGCTGTGTATTATGTGCACCTCCCCAATGTTCTGCATTGACATAAAGGATGCACTGATGAACATTGAAAAGAATCATGACATTCAGTGCAAAGGGTACACATGATCTCCATCACAAATGTTATCAGCAATTTTATTTCCCTTTTCTTGACTTACTTGTCAGCAAACCCGGGACATATGAAGAAACAGAGAAAGAAAGCTTTAAAGCCATTTGACAGCCATGTAAATGAGAGAAGAATTCAAAGAAATTATGCCAGCCATCACACTTCAGGAAGACAACCATTAATGTGAGATTGTAACAATTATTTCTGAAAGAAAATGCCATTAGAGAGATTCTAAAACATATTTATCGCTTAAAATGCATTGCAGATTTTTTTTGAAATCAAAACTCTCTCATGGGCTACATGTAAATGGGAGAGAAAGCAGTGATTACAGGCCTTGAGCAGATGTAACAATTTGCAGGGTGGATTTTATCATCCAAACATAGTAAAATGCCTAAAAATGTACTGGGG
Source organism: Pristis pectinata (assembly GCF_009764475.1). Lineage (NCBI taxonomy): Eukaryota > Metazoa > Chordata > Chondrichthyes > Rhinopristiformes > Pristidae > Pristis > Pristis pectinata. The sequence goes on along the minus strand of NC_067410.1, from coordinate 6,215,825 downwards.
TATTTAGTGAAGAAAGGGTAGTAAGGAAAGATACTTCCATGTTTATTCTGTATTCTAAGTGCCTAATGGATATTTCACTACTTCTTTGTCTCTACCCCAATGTGACTTGCAAGTTTTCAGCCTAAAACCCAGACTCTGGCACAGAAAATAGACATATGAGCCTAATTGTCCCATATATAAATACAAACTCAAGTTAGCATCATTGCAGAGCTTACTTTATAAAACATACACATACCATGCTTTGTTTTTTTTCTGATGAGGTGGCCTGCTTGATTTATCAAAGCAATATATGTTTATTTCCAAGCTTATATAAAAGGACTGGCTTCAGCGATTAGGCTTCCATGGTTGAATAGCTTACCGACACTTAAAAGCATTTATCTTAACCCTGGGCTGTAGTCAGCACCTTCAGAAGAGAATGGGATAAAACTCAAGCAACGAAAATGTTTGTGTCAAATGTTTTGAAAAAAATCTACTGATCAGTGGATAATTGAATCTTATCCCTGCAGTGGCCTCCGTATTTATCCCAATTCACTGTTCTGATTTACATACTGGATACCAGATCACTTACGTAGGTGTTGAAGATGATTTTTGTAGATTTCTGAGCTTTCTGAAGTAGAATTAAGTGTTACACCCAGGCAAATGGCAGCCATTTAATTCCAAAAATGTAGTTGTTGATCCCAAGAGGTTATTTATAAAAGAAAGACCTTTAGAGGGATTAAATGCACTGACTATACTATATGTTGTCATATGTTATATATATATTTAGCTTGCAAAAGCACATTAACACAATCATGTGGAAACCTAGTCACTACACAAGCTATGGTGACAATTTTCAATTAGAATGTACTACAGATGCAACATCTTACTAAGTTGAAGCACTTTCACACACCTCATTTTGAACAACCTACCACCTTTTGGAGTGGGAATACAGCAGATCCTCACCTGCTGCAGCCTTCATCGATGGAGGCAGTATGCATTTCCAGGACAAAAGTATCAACGCATTGAGCTGTCTAACATTAGAGCAGCATTGACATCACTGTGGAGATTAGCTGTGGTTCCAGAGGTAGCAGGTCTGTTGTATGAGGAAAGATTGAGCAAACTGGGACTGTATTCTCCAGAGTTTTGGGAGAATGGGAGGTGATCTCTTCAAAAGTTGCAACTTTCCTAAGGTGCTTGACAGGCTGGATGCATGGCGGATGTTTCGCCTGGGTGAAGAGACTAGGATCAGGGGCCGTAGTTTGAGAATAATTGGTAGATCGTTTAGGATTGAAATGAGACATTTCTTTTCTCGGAGGATGATGGACCTTTGGAATTCTACACCTTATAAGGCTGTAGACGCTCTGACATGTTCATTCAAAACAGAGATAATAAGATATCTTTATTAGTCACGTGTACATCGAAACACACAGTGAGATGCAATTTTTGCGTAGAATGTTCTGGGGGCAGCCTGCGAGTGTCGCCACGCTTCTGGTGCCAACATAACATGCCCACAACTTCCTAACCTGTACGTCTTTGGAATGTGGGAGGAAACCGGAGCACCAGGAGGAAACTAATGCAGACACGGGGAGAACATACAAACTCCTTACAGACAGTGGCCGGAATTGAACCCGTGTCGCTGGCGCTGTAATAGCGTGACACTAACCACTACGTTACAGTGCCACCCATAATAGATTTCTGGGCATTAAGGGAATCAAGCAATATTGTGGTAGTGCTGAAAAACGGTGCTGAAGTAGAAGATCAGTCATGATCTTGATGAATGGTGGAGCAGGTTCAAAGGACTGGATGGCCTACTCCTGCTCCAATTCTCATAGAACATACATCATAGAAACAGGCCTTTCAGCCCATAATGTCTGCATCAAACACAATGCCAAATTAAACTGTCTCTTGTGCCTTAGAAGTGTTCAAAGTAGATTCACCAGTTTGGCAGAACCAACCACATCTTCATCCATTAATGAAACTTAGTAGAAATGCATGAAGTGGCCACATTGCTCACGTGGTTAGAACCATCAGACCCTTCAAGGCTGTTTACATAGAACACAAACATACACCACAGGAACAGGCCTTTCAGCCCACAATGTTAAACTAAATCTCTTCCACCTGTATATGACCCAAAGCCCTCCATTCCCTGCATTCGTGTGTCTAACAGCTCTTAAATGCTACTATCATGTCTGCTTCCATCACTATCCCTGGCAGACAGTTCCAGACACCTACCACTCACTGTGCCCCACACAACTGCTTAAAACTTTCCCCTTCTCACCTTAAAAGCAGTATTTGAGATTTCTACCCTGAGAAAAAGATTATAAATGTCTACCCTATCTATGCCTCTCATAATTTTATAAACTTCTATCAGGTCTCCCCTCAGCCTTCGCTCCAGAGAAAACAACCCAAGTTTGTCCAATCTCTCTTTATAGCTCATTCCCTCTAATCCAGGCAACATCCTCATAAACCTCTTCTGCAGCTATTCCAAAGCCTCCACATCCTTCCTGTAATGGGGCGACCTGAAATGCACACAATACTTCAAGTGTGGCCTAACCAAAGTTTAATATAACTGTAACATGACTTCCTCACTCTTATACTCAATTCCCCAACCAATGAAGGCAAGCATGCCATATGCCTTCTTTACCACCCTTTCTACTTGTGTGACCACCAGTGAGCTATGGACATGGACCTCAAGGTTTCTCTGTACTTCAGTGCTGTTCAAGGTCCTGACCTTAACTGTATACATTCGACCTCCCAAAGTGCAACACCTTACACTTACTCAGATTAAACTCCATCTGCCATTTCTCTGCCCATATCTGTAACTGATCTATATCCTGCTGTATCCTTTGACAATCCTCTACACTGTCCACAATTCCACCAATCTTTGTGTCATCTGCAAACTCACTAACCCACTCTTCTACATTTTCATCCAAGTCATTTATATATATCACAACCAACAGAAGCCCCAGCACCGATCCCTGTGGAACACCACTTGTCACAGACCTCCAGCCAGAATAACACCCTTCCACCACTACCTTCTTCCTATGGGCAAGCCAATTCTGAATCCAAACAGCCAAGTCATTATGGATCCGATCTACCTAATCTCCTGGATCAGCCAACCATAAGGGACCTCACTAAAATCCATGTAGACAACATTCACTGCCCTCCCTTCATCAGTAACCTTTGTCATCGCCTCAAAAAACTCTATCAAGTTTGTAAGACATGACCTGCCCTGCACAAAGCCACGCTGACTGTCCTTAATCAGGCCATGTAAATCCTATCCCTAAGAATCCTCTTCAGTAGCTTCCCTGCCACTGATGTAAGACTCACCAGCCTATAATTTCCTGGATTTTCCCTTTTTCCCTCCTTGAACAAAGGAACTTATGTCCTCATGAAATTCAGGACTTCATTGTGGAGCTGCTGGCATTTTTGAGAGAGTTTCAGGCCATTATGTTTATTCACTGATGTAACTTGCTTCAGTGAAGTTTGTGACCTAATCTTTTTTATTTGTAGTTTTAACCTTCCCTTTATGGTTTACTGGCATGACATTTCTGCACATATTGAAGCAAAGAACAGCATTGAGTGGGCATTATATACTTTTAATGTTAAATGATTTTGTTAAAGGGTATTAGTTAATACAATCACCTGATAACCTGTTCACTGCACAGGCTTTGTGAAGTTTGGTTAACAGGGATCACAGGCCCGCAACAGAAATGACCTTATTAATGTGTGCATAAATGATAAGGCCTGGAAAAATACATTAATGCAACAGTGTCCTCCACTTCAATTTTATAAAGGGCGTTTGGTTTCCATTTCTTTGACCAGATAACTTCAGAATATTACTTTTTTCCCCACTGACAATAGAAATCGGTACATCCTCAATTAAAAACAAAATCTCATTTCTTCCCACCTGAACCTTGCTGTTAATTAGTTTCAACGAGGTGTGAAATTGACAAAATATCTGCTAAAGGCAGGCAGCAAAGCAAAAGACAATCCAATCATCTCAGTTTCCTCTTAAGTAACCTTAGCAAACCAAAAAAATCATTAAATTGTCAGTGGTAAATGGCACTTTTGTCTTGATATGAGACAGATCTTGCAATTGTTCTCATGTCCTTCTACTTGTTTTGATGGCCATCAATAAAATACCTTGACACAAGAAATTCTGCAGATGCTGGAATCTGGAGCAGTACATAAAAAGTGCTGGAGGAACTCAGCAGGTCAGGCAGCATCCATGGAGGGAAATAAACAGTCGACGTTTTGGGTCGAAACCCTTCATCAGAACTTTAAAATACTTTGAGTGGATATCCATTGCTCTATCGGGTTAATAAACTGTCTATTATTTGTTTTCTGCGAAGAATGTTTCCAACTCTGACCTGGGACATTGGAGCTTTCCTGCTGCTGTACCTTAGGATATCTTTATTAGTCACATGTACATCAAAACACACAGTGAAATGCATCTTTTGCGTAGAGTGTTCTGGGGGCAGCCCGCAAGCGTCGCCACACTTCCGGCACCAACATAGCACGCCCACAACTTCCTAACCCGTACGTCTTTGGAATGTGGGAGGAAACCGGAGCCCCAGGAGGAAACCCACGCAGACACGGGGAGAACATACAAGCTCCTGACAGACAGCGACCGGAATTGGACCCGGGTCACTGGTGCTGTAAAGCGTTACGCTAACCGCTACACAGCAGCGCAAAGACGCAAAACTCTGCTGGAAGCTGGAGCAATACACAAAAAGTGCTGGAGGACCTCAGCAGGTCAGGGAGCATCTGTTGGGGGAAATGAATCGTCAACGTTTCGGGTGGAGACCCTGCACATGGTCTGAGCGCGGAGAGGGAAGGTAGCAGTATGGAGAGGAGAGCGAGAGGGGCCGACTGAGGAAGGGCGAAGGATGATGGGCAGCTGGATCCAGCTGGGGAGGGAAGTGGTGGAGTCAGTAGGTGATAGGTGGAAGGCAGACAAGGGGGAAAAAGGCAGATGGAGCCATCTGGGGGGAGGGGAGGGGTGAAGCCGGAGACAGCTGCTGGAGGCTGATCCGTGAGGACCGCAAAGGCTCCAGAGCTGGAATGTGGTAAGTAGAGAAGATGATAATGGGAACCATTAAGGCACAGGTGGAGGGTAGCTGAAGCCAAATGGGGGGGGGGGGGGGGGGATCCTGAGGTGAAATGTGTGGGTGGAGGTGGATGGAACCAGGAGGGGGAGGGGGACAACAATGGGTGATGGGGTAGCTGGAGGGTGGTATAGGAAAGGGAACAAAAATGGGAGGACCGGAGGAAGATCAGAAGGAGAGAGAGAAAGAGAGAGAGAGAACACAGGAGGTAAGGGTTACCTGAAATTGGAAAATTCACTGTTCATACCATTGGGTTGTGGACTACTCAGGCAGAATATGAAGTGTTGTTCTCCGGTTTGTGTTGGGCCTCACTCTGTGTTGTGAGACAGATTCAGAAGGTCTCAAAAGTAAAGGACTCTGAACAGAGTCTGACAAGGAAGGATTTTATTTACAAAGACCAACACGGGAAAAGATAACAGGGACAATGGGCAATACACACATGTACATGGGGGATCGTGAATTTTGGAGATATCGCAACAAGGGTGATACACACGCACACACACACACGCGCACACACACACACGCGCACACACACACGCGCGCACACACACGCGCACACACACACGCGCACACACACACGCGCACACACACACCACAAACTGGGTAGAAATTAATCAAGGAAGAAACAATACACTGCCAGCCACCCCTCGATCTCAGTGCAAGCATCAGCTCTATGGTCCCAGGGATCCTTAACTAACTACTCTTAAGCAGTGCACAGCTTACCTCAGCATCCCTCAGAGACAACAAAGAGGCGGAACCAAGCATGTGGCACTCTTTATACTGCTGGAGGGCTGGGTGGTCCAGCCCAGGTAGTTCAAACAGGCCAATCACCCAAGTGTGCGAGGTACAAAAGTGTTTAAAGCGACCAATCGTCAGGTGTGCCCAGAGTGGCAGGGGTGGAGCTAAACCTTGATTGACAGTGGTGTGTCTTCCGACCAGATGGGGTCAGTGTTGTTATCTGACCAGATGGGGTCAGGGCTGTCACGTGACAGCCCTGACCCTCCACAATACACCCTGGCAGTGGAGAAGGCCAAGGATGGACGTTGGTGTGGGAATGGGAAGGAGAGTTGAAATGGCATGGAACTGGGAGCTCAGGATGGCCATTGCGGACAGAGTGTAGGTGTTCTGCAAATTGTGCTTGGTGTTGCTGGTATAGAAGAGGCCATATCAGGAGCACTGAATGCAATAGACAAGGTTGGAGGAGGTGCACATGAACCTTTGCCTCACCAGGAAGGTGGATGGTGGTGACGGAGCTGCAGAAACAAGTGTTGCACCTCCTGTGGTTTCAGGGGAAAGTGCCAGAGGTCAGGGAGGAGTGGGTGGGGATGGGTGAGTGGACCAGGGAGTCATGGAGAGAGTTTTGCCTGCGGAAGGTGGAAAGAGGTTGGGAGGGGAAGATGTAATTAGTGATAGCATCCTGTTGTAGCTGGTGGAAATGATGAAGGATGATGTGCTGAATTCAGAGTGGGGTGAAGGCTGAGGACTAGGGGAACTCTGCTCTGTCTGGAGGGAGATGGGGTGAGAGAAGAAGTCCAAGAAATGGAAGAGATGCAAGAGAGGGCTCCACTAACCACAATAGAAGGGAAGCCATGTTTCCTGAAGGAGGAGGACATTTCAGACGTCCTGGAATGGAAGGCCTCATCTTGACAACAGATATGGTGGAGATGGAGAAACTGGGAAAAAGGGATGGCATCCTTACAAGAGACAGGTTGGAAAGATGTGTAGTCTAGGTTGCTGTGGGAGTCAGTGAGTCGATAGTAAATGTCAGTGGATGGTTTGTCTCCTGAAAATGAGATGGAGAGAAACAGAAAACGAAAAGAAATTTCAGAAATGGTTCAAGTGAATTTGAGAGCAGGGTGGAACTTAGTGGTAAAGGTGATAAAATCAACATGGGTGCAGGAAGCTGCACCAATACAGTTGTCAATGTGATAGAGAAAGAGTTGGGGAGTGGTACTAGAGAAGGTTTGGTACAAGGACTGTTCCACGTAGCCAACGAAAGGACAGGCGTAGCTAGGGCCCATGCGAATGCCCATGGCTACACCTTTGGTTTGTAGCAAAAGAGAGGTTGTTCAGGGTAAAAACAAGTTCTGCCAGGTGGATGAAAGTGTTAGTAGAGGGGAACACTTGGACCTTTGTTGCAGAAAGAAGCAGAAGGCTTTAAGACCTACCTGATTCAGAGATGAGGCAGTGAGGGCCAGGGAATAAGAAGTTGTCTAAATGGTGGACAGCATGCGAGGTGTCCCAGATGTAGGTGGGAAGGGACTGGACAAGGAGAGACAGGATAGAGTCAATCACTAGCACTCTGTCCTGGTCAAATCACGTAGATGCCACAGCCAAGAAAGCTCACCAGTGCCTCTACTTCCTCAGGAGGCTAAAGAAATTTGGTTTGTCCCCTTTGACTCTCACCAACTTTTACCGATGCACCATTGAAAGCATCCTATCTGGATGTATCATGGCTTGGTATGGCAACTGCTCTGCCCAGGACCGCAAGAAGCTGCAGAGAGTTGTGAACACAGCCCAGTGCATCACGGACACCAGCCTTCCCTCCTTGGACTCTGTCTTTACCTCTCGTTGTCTTGGTGTAGCAGCCAGCATAATCAAAGACCCCACCCACCCGGGATATTCTCTCTTCTCTCCTCTTCCATCGGGTAGAAAATAAAGGTGCCTGAGGGCACGTACCACCAGACTTAAGGACAGCTTCTACCCCACTGTCATAAGACTATTGAACGGTTCCCTTATACAATGAGATGGACTATGACCTCACTATCTACCTTGTTGTGACCTTGCACCTTATTGCACTGCACTTTCTCTGTAGCTGTGACATTTTACTCTGTACTGTTATTGTTTTTACCTGTACTACCTCAATGCACTCTGTACTAACTCAATGTAACTGCACTGTGTAATGAATTGACCTGTACGATTGGTTTGTAAGACAAGCTTTTCACTGTACCTCAGTACAAGTGAGAATAATGAACCAATACCAATACCAATAAGATAAGTTCAGTGGGCCAAGAGCAGGCAGAAACAATGGGCCTACCAGGAGACTCCTGCTTATGGATCTTAGGTAAGAGATAGAAGTGGGAAGTGCGGGGTTAGGACACTCTCAGGTTGGAGGCCATGGAGGGGAGATCTCCTGATGTGATGAGATCTGTGACAGTGTGGGAAAGAGCGGCCTAGTGTTCATTGGGGGGGTCATGGTCCAGAGGTAGGTATGAAGAGGTATCCAAGAGTTCCCATCTCTGCAAGTCCGCCAGGCCTGAAGGGCCTGTTTCTGTGTTGTTTGGCTCCACGATGGGGAAAGATGTTTATGGAAATGCAAGCATTTCTGTTTCTCAAGTCTTATGTCTTCAAGCTTCATGTTCCTAGGAGTGAACATCACCAGTAGCCTGTCCTGGTCCAACCACGTAGATGCCTCGGCCAAGAAAGCTCTCCAGCACCTCTACTTCCTCAGGAAGCTAAAGAAATCTGGCATGCCCCCTTGACCCTCACCAACTTTTATCAGTGCACCATAAAAAGCATCCTATCCGGATGCATCATGGCTTGGTACGGTAACTGCTCTGCCCGTGACTGCAAGAAACTGCAGAGAGTTGTGGACACAGCTGAACACATCACGGAAACCAGCTTCCCCTCCGTGGACTCTGTCTATACCTCTCACTGCCTTGATGAAGCAGCCAGCATAATCAAAGTCCCCTCCCACCTGGGTCATTCTCTCTTCTCCCCCCTCCCATCAGGCAGAAGATACAGGAGCCTGAGGGCACATACCACCAGGCTCAAGGACAGCTTCTACCCCACAGTGATAAGACTATTGAACGGTTCCCTTACAGTGGCATGCAAAAGTTTGGGCACCCCTGGTCAAAATTTCTGTCACTGTGAATAGCTAAGTGAATAAAAGATGACCTTGATTTCCAAAAGGCATAAAGTACAAGATGACACATTTCTTTAATACTTTAAGCAAGATTACTTTTTTATTTCCATCTTTTACAGTTTGAAAATAACAAAAGAGGAAAAGGGCCCGAAGCAAAAGTTTGGGCACCCTGCATGGTCAATACTCAGTAACACCCCCTTTGGCATCACAGCTTGTAAACGCTTTCTGTAGCCAGCTAAGAGTCTTTCAATTCTTGTTTGGGGGACTTTTGCCCATTCTCCCTTGCAAAAGTCTTCTAGTTCTGTCAGATTCTTGGGCTGTCTTGCATGCACTACTCTTTTGAGGTCTAGCCACAGATTTTCGATGATGTTTAGGTTCAGGGACTGTGAGGGCCATGGCAAAACCTCAGCTTGTGCCTCTTGAGGTAGTCCATTGTGGATTTTGAGGAGTGTTTAGGATTGTTATCCTGTTGTAGAAGCCATCCTCTTTTCATCTTCAGTTTTTCTTACAGACAGTGTGATGTTTGCTTCCAGAATTTGCTGGTATTTAATTGAATTCATTCTTCCCTCTACCAGTGAAATGTTCCCTGTGCCACTGGCTGCAACACAAGCCCAAAGCATGATCGATCCACCCCCGTGCTTAACAGTTGGAGAGGTGTTCTTTTCATGAAATTCTGCACCCTTTTTTCTCCAAACTTTCCTGCGTCCTCACCACAAAATTCAGCGCCAGAAGTTTGCAAAGGAACATCTAAACAAGCCTGCTGCATTTTGGAAACAAGTCCTGTGGACTGATGAAGTTAAAATAGAACTTCTTGGCCGCAATGAGCAAAGGTATGTTTGGAGAAAAAAGGGCGCAGGAGTTGTAACAGAAATTTTGACCAGGGGTGCCCAAACTTTTGCATGCCACTGTATACAATGGGATGGACTCTTGACCTCACAATCTACCTTGTCTGACCTTGTACCTTATTGCTTACCTGCAGTACACTTCCCTGTAGCTGTGACACTTTTCTCTGTACTCTGTTATTGTTTTTACCCTGTACTACCTTAATGCACTGTGTAATGAATTGATCTGTATGAATGATATGCAAGACAAATTTTTCACTGTACCTTGGTACAAGTAACAATAATAAACCAATACCAATACATCTTGGATCTCCTTGGATCTTCTTGATCACTGGGTCAAAATGCTGGAAACCTCAATGCAACTGAATTGTAGGAGTACATTCTTTATTATGGTTTCACATGAAATTGTTGTACAGATGTGTCGGCATTAAATCCAAATACCTCTTCATTTTACCAGAGGTAGAGTAGTTCAGACACAAGTGTGTGGCCGGTGTTCTGCCAAGAAGGTCACAGATCTCCGTCTTTGACAGTTCAAGGAGAAATCTTTCTCAAGGTAAACTGGGCATGTGAAATATATGCAGACCTCACTTACAACATTCATATCTCCAGGATGAATATTTAAAAGGCTTTTTATTTCTGTCGGATTTCATTTCCTTCTTTAGTATTCAGAATTTTAAAAGCCTGAATGTAGGGGCTGTATTACTGGCCAAGGAAGTTAGGGGATTGGATTCAAATTCCAAAGAATGCATGTTCATGTCCCATTGCATTAGAGATCTGGACTTTCACAACTAAACCACCTCACAACCACTACAGAAATAATGCAGATGCTGAATATCTGAAATAACACACTGGAAAATCAACATCTGCAGAAAGAGACACAAAATACCAATGTTTCAGATCCGTGAACATGCATCCAATTATGAAGAAAGACCATTGGCCTGAAATGATAACTATTTTTGATTAAGTCAGGGTACGTGAACATCTCTTGAATTCATGGTTGACCTCAGAAGACTGGACCTTATTTCTTTCTGAAGTGGTTTGATTAAAAAAGAAAAGAGAGACTACTTTGAGGGATAGCAGAGTCAAGTAAGACTGAAAGAAAGATGCCAGATCCTCTGATGTATGATCCTGAGGCTAAATGTTCAGAGTGACAGTGACCTTGACTCAACAGGCAGAACAATCCAGGCACAAATGTGTGGCTGGTGTTCTGTCAAGAAGGTCATATGTCTCTGTCATTGGCATACTCTTTAGCAGGTGTAGGTAGTTGTTTATTCTTGCTTTGTATTTCAGTAGGATTGTAGCTGACTTTTTTTTTACCTCTGCACAACTCTCTTGCATAAACCCCATAACCCTTGATTCCTTCAATCTAAAAATCAGTTAATCTGGCTTGAATATATCTTGCAATTGAACCTCCATCTCTCTCTAAGGTAGAGAATTCTAAAGATTCACTACCCTCTGGCCAAAGAAATTTCTCCTCGTCTCCATCCTTATTATCTTGAGAGTCTGCCCCTGATTCTTAGATACTTCAGCTTGGGAAACATCAGCTCTGTGTCTACCCCGTCAAGTCCAGTAAGAAAGCTTGGAAAACCTCAGTCTTTGAATACATTGCTTTTTGGGCAGCTAGGGAAAGAAGGTTGAGTTCTTGTACACTCTGGAGGAATCCAGAATGTGAGCATGTCCCTTTCTAACCCTCTGCCATCATTGTACCCATGCCTACCCTGCCTGATGACACCTGTCCTGTTCTCCAGCTCATACAGAGTAAGGTGGACTAACACAGGAGCATGGGTAAGAACTAATAACTGGGAAAATGGCAGTGTCCTGAAGCATAAATACCAAGCAAAGGTTCCCTCGGCCTTCTGATTCACAGGCAGCCTCCATAAAACCAGTAGGTGGACAATGGCTAAGCATCCCTTTAAGTAGAAGGGTGGCTACTATAAAAACCCCAGTGAAGTTTCTAAAGTAGATGAACCTCAACCAATAGCAACTGTTAATGTTCCAAATGAACTTGCACCACAGATGATGTCATTTTGTGTTCATCGTATCCTCCAAGCATGTTACATGTACTAACTAGCGTGCACTGCACTGGAAGCACCGGGTTGAATTTTGCGTGCAGTGCAATTTACAAATGCTAACTATGCTTTTACAACTCCTGCATATAAGTCATTAAATTCACATGCATTGTGCTGAAAAGCACAGTGGAAATGAATATTTGACACGGAGGTTTTTATTCCTTAACCCAAAGCCACAACAGCAGACTATTTGGTTGCTATCATATAGCCTGTGGGATCTTGCTGTGCACACTGTCTGCTGGGAATTTGATATTACAATAGTGACTGTAGTTTAGAATTATTTCATTGAGCAGTAAACAGCTCAGGATGTCCAGGGTTTGTTTCAGGCACCAATTAAATGCAAACCTTTCTTTTGTTACTCGGCAATCACATTCCATGCAAGCTCCAAAGATGAAGCAGCCATCTAGCAGTTGCCTTTGATAACCCAAGCCCTGCACAAAGGTTGCAAGTTCAACCCTTGCTAGAGATAGTATTTCTTGACAATAACACACACAAGTTTTATGATCGAGGAACGACATTCTGTTATTGATGGAAAAGCGTATGCTGAAAAGGCACGCACGTTTATTTATCCAATAACAATCTCAGAAGGCCGACAGTTCAAGGCAATAAATAAATCCTGTGGAGACATTATTTTCTGTCACCGACTCAATTACATGCCATCTACAATCATCCATCGTCTCTACAAACAATAGTGACAGCATGAGAAAAGATGGGCAGAAAATGAAGAAGTCACCACTGAAATTAATCAGGGTCCACACTCTGTGTTAATATCACATTTAAACATCAGGCAGGAAGCATTCTGTACAGGACAGTTGATTTGGAATTCTCAAACGATCATTTAGCTTGGTTGTTTCAAGAACTGAATTTACAGTAATCCAACAAACCTATTCCCAATACGCTAGGCTACCTTACCAGCTCTGAAATGGCTATTCTTTTAGCTCATGTTTTGCAGTTATTGAACCCTCAAATTATACCAGTCATAAGATGTGGGAAAACCTGCAATGGAAACTTTAGTGAAGCCTTCTCCCAGTTGTCTTAGAGACTGTTTAATATTTATTTATTTTTTGCCAGCACTTTGATGCCTTGGTTCATCCCACAAGTTAAGTTTTCAGATGTTTCAAACACCGAATGTTTGTCACGTAATCTTCCCTTGTGTCCACAGACCTGGAAGGCATGATTTGTACACCAAGATGTTTACTTCTGTTAGCAGCTCTATCCTAGCAGTGTTAAGTCGAAGAGTAATACCGTTTCATACCCACTGAGCTAAGCGTGATCAGAGAATCATTGATATTTCTGGTCCAATGTTTCCATGCTGTGTTGATGAAACTGTAAGGATGATACTCACAGGAAATGAAGATGAGGTGCTGTACCTCAAGCTTACATTGGACCTTGTTGGAACAAGACAAGAGGAACACTGCGAAGCTGCAGTGGAACTCCTGGCAGAATCAGCTGGAGGAACTCAGCATGTTGAGCAGGTGTGGGAGGAAGGGAATTGTTGACGTTTCAGTTCAAAACCCTGCATGCAAGGTTTTGAGCTGAAATTCCAACAATTCCTTTCCTCCTACAGACGCTGCTCGAGTTCCACCAGCAGATTGATTGTTGCTCCAGATTCCAGCATCTGCTGTCTCTTGTGACTCTGCTGGAATTAGATAGCATACTTACGTGGACAATTCATATTTTAAATGAGGAGAAAAGGCATTTACAATGAAAAAACCAACAAAAAAATTATAAGAAAAATATGGAAGCAAGGCATGCAGCAGGTAAATGCATCAAGGCCAAGATTTTTAATAGTTAACGTGGGTGGATGTTACAGATATTGTGCCCACTTTCACAAGCACAACTGTCATCCAGGCTGTTGCTAGAGTTACCATTTTTCATCTATTCCTCACATGTCCTATAGCTTGTCAGAGGGGTTGGGCATGTGGGGTAAAGAGGGCAGGAAATGTGGTCAGACGAAGGATGGTGTTGTACTTACCAATATGCGATTGGGCGGGGATCTTCAGGGGCTTTGAACATGCAGTTGTGGTCCCTGCATAATATTGAGCACAGGGGATGGTGGGTGGGTGGAAAAGGGAGTTCTGTGTTGGGGTTGTTAGGAGTGAACATCAACAAATGTGGTTTGAAAATCTGAAATTTGCAAATACTGAAAAACTGAAATAAGAATCGAAAACACACTCAGCAGGTCAGGCACATCCACGGAAGGAGAAATAGGGCATTGTGACTGGGCGCCTCAAGAAGGTGGCATCCATCATTAAGGATGCTCACCACCTGGGACATGCCCCCTTCACGTTACTACCATTGGGGAGGAAGTACAGGAGCCTGAAGATCCACTCTCAACGTTTCAGGAACAGCTCCTTCCCCTCCGCCATCAGATTTCTGAATGGTTTATGAACCTATGAAAACTACCTCATTATTCCTCTTTTGCAGTATTTATTTATTTTCGTAACTTATGGTAATTTTTATGTCTTTATGTCTTGCACTGTACTGCTGCCACGAAACAACAAATTTCACGACATATGTCAGTGATAATAAACCTGATTCTGATTCCAGGACTTGGCTCTGTCAGAACTGGGTAAGAGAGAAAAGCAAGTTAGTTTTCAGCTACAGAGAGGGTGGGGGAGGGATGGATAAGACAACCGAAATATCTTTGATAGGTTGAGACCAAATGGGTTGATGGGAGATGTTAATGTAGCAGTTACAAGCACAATATGTATCTTTGTCTGTGTAATATGTTGTTAGCAGAAAGGCTGTGGGACATGCCCAATAGGTAGGTAGAAAGGGAGTGAAGTGCCTAACGTTGAAATTCGATATTGATTCCTGAAGGCTGCAATGCACCAATTTGGAAAATTAGATGTTGTTCCTCAAGTTTGCATTGGGACTTGTTCTAATAGTGCAGAAAACTACAGAAAGGTTAGAGTAGGAGTGGGATGGTCAATTAAAACTGCAAGCAGCTAGAAGCTCAGGGTCAATCCTGTGAAAAGGACACAGGTGCTCCACAAAGACGTCATCCAATCTGCATTTGGTTCCTGCAATGTGGAAGATACCACATTATGAACACCAAATGCAATACACAGTACATGTGCTCTGCCACTTTGAACCATATCCCTAAATTTGTCCATTTTCCTGGCATCCTCTTGCATTCCAAAGACTCCTGCAGCTTCTTTGCCTCACTTGTTCGAAAAGCACAATCCATCTGCCTTGTAAACTCTGCTTAGGTGCACTCATTTTTCTGAGCAGCTCTGCAGAAATGCCCGACCAAGCCTGGGTCTGGCACTGGGTGAGCAGAGGGGAAAGGCGGGAAGGGTGCATGAAATGATAGTAGATGAGCCTGAGAGAAATTACAGCATCCATTGGGAAGCGAAGGATGAAGGGAGGCCATTCGTTCTATTGGTTCACAACCCTGTATATCTCCTGCTGTAACTGTCATAGTCTGAGAGCAGCCAGTTCAATCCAATGGATTTTGGAAGATTTCTCTTCAGGATGGGTCCATAACGGCATAATCACAACCATAAAGGCAAGGGGTAATCACAAAAAGTATTGCATGTGGCTAAATGCTTCTGTCCATTGAAGTGATGTGTGACTTAGTAGGAATAAAGCCAGTGGCATAGAAGTTCTTCAGCAAATAAAATGACATGTTGGGTTGACGCTACAAAGAGGGGCCCATGCTGGTTTTGTGCCAGAGGCCTCAGACGTTGGGTATAGGAGACCGCCCTTGTGTGTGTAAGCGTGTTCAAGGGTCTTTGCCATTTCCAGTACTTCCAGAGGGGGTTGGACCTCCCAAGGGATGGGGGATAGGGCCGGCACATTGGTGACAAAACATGCAATAGGGTAATATGACAGGAGGGTCAGACAGATCTTTTTAAGTCATAGACAACACAGAAACAGACCCTTCAGCCCAACTCGTCCCTGGTGTCTATCTGATCTAGTCCCATTTGCCTGTGTTTGGCCCATTACTCTCTAAACCTTTTCTATCCATGTATCTGTCCAAGTGTCTTTTAAATATTATAACATTATAATTGTACCTGCTTCTACAGCTTTGGCTGGTGGGGTGGGAAGGGCAGGTGGTTGGAGTGGTGGGGGTGGGGTGTAGGGGTGTGTGTATGGAAACGCAATCAGACAGGGGTCTGCAGGAGTTTCAAACATGCGGTTTTGGTTCCTGGAGGTGCAGGGATGGAGGGATGGGGAGTTGTCGCTGGGAATGAGCACCAAGAAAGGAACAGGACGCACAAAATGCCGGAGGAACTCAGCAGGGCAGGCAGCATCTGTGGAGAGAAATAAACAGTCGATGTTTCGGGTCGAGACCAGGACTGGAAAGGAAGAGGGCAGAAGCCAGAAAAGATGGTCGGGGGAGGAGGAGGAGGAGGAGGAACAGGAACAGAAGTTGACGGCATGGCTCGGGTCAGGGGGGAGCCCTTTAACTAATGCAGAAGGCTTGAAACTCTCCAGTAAAGGCCTCCAGTAGCAGCTCTATGCTATTCACAAGAACTTGCTGTCCAAGTGTGTGTTCCTCACCATTTCACATCACTGTACATATTCAGCAACCTTCATGACTATACACATCATATGCACAGACCAAGAAAAAGTTCAATCCATGCACAAAGGATGTGATTGGGTTTTAGATTAAGTTCCTTTGCTTAGCACAACATAAGAATTTCTCTGCTGGTATCCCGCAGTAGTTTTACTGCAGGTTATTAACCTTTGCCTCCCTCCGTCACCACAGGCTCTCTGACTGTGAGGTTTAGCTCACAGGGAGTCGCCTGCAGAATCTTCAATTTCTTGTGAACACGAGTAAAAAAAATTGGGAGGGCACCTGAACTGTAGCAGTGTATTCACCCAGCAATCCATCAAGAAAGCCTCTCAAGGATCAGGTCACATTGGAGCAATCTTGGCTCAGCAAATGGTTCACACTGTGGTTTATGCTTATGTGCACATAAGCAGAGTTCACTATCTGACAAAGTTCCCTACAGAACTAGTACAGACTGCATCCACAGAGAATATGATCATGACCTACTTGTTCTAGACTTGTAGAGGAATGATGTTTAAGGCCCCGACTTCCCTGCCTTGCTCCTTACACTCCCTCCCTCCCTCTCCCTCCCCCCCCTCAATCTCTCTCCCCCTCTCTTGCTCTTTCTCTCAGTCTCTCTCCCCTCTCTCTGTCTCTCTCTCAATCCCTCTCTCTCTCTCTTACTATCTACTGATTGACATTTGCATGGAATCAGACAAGGTCTGACGTCCAAAGGACTGTAACCAGAAAACAAGAGCTGAACTTTCTCCATAGCCAGCCAAATAAGTAATGAAAGATGAATAGAACTAACAGACACACAGCACAGAAACAGGTCCTACTGCCCACCGTGTTCGTTCTGATCATCAAGCACTATCTATGCTAAAATAAAAACACAAAATGCTGGAAACACTCAGCAGGTCAGGCTGTACCTGTCTGGAGAGAAACAGAATGAATGTTTCAGGTTGAAGACTCTTAGTCAGAACCAGGAAAGAGACAAAAGGGGCTCATTAAACTGCAGGGAGGGAGGATGTCTCTGATAGGGTAAACAGAGGTGACCAAACTGTAAACAAGGTTATTTTGTCCATGATTGAATGGCAGCAGTTAGAGAGTGAGAACGTTAGAATCAGAATCAGGTTTATTATCACTGACATATGTCGTGAAATTTGTTGTTTTGCGGCTGCAGGACAGTGCAAGACAAAGACGTAAAAATTACTATAAGTTACAAAAATAAATAGTGCAAAAGAGGAATAACAAGATAGTGTTCATGGATTCATGGATTGTTCAGAAATCTGATGGCAGAGGGGAAGAAGCTGTTCCTAAAATGTTGCGTGTAGGTCTTCAGGCTCCTGTACCTCCTCCCTGATGGTAGTAACGAGAAGAGGGCATGTCCTGGATGGTGAGGGTCCTTAACGATGGATGCCGCCTTCTTGAGGCACCACCTCTTGAAGATGTCCTCGATGGCGGGGTTGGTTGTGCCGTGATGGAGCTGGCTGAGTCTATAACCCTCTGCAGCCTCTTGCGATCCTGTGCATTGGAGCCTCCATACCAGGTAGTGATGCAACCAGTTAGAATGGTCTCCACCGTACATCTGCAGAAATTTGTAAGAGTCTTTGGTGGCATACCGAATCTCCTCAAACTCCTAATGAAGTAGAGTCGCTGGGTGCCTTCGTGATTGCATCAATGTGTTGGGGCCAGAATAGATTTTCTGAGATGTTGATGCACAGAGACCTGAAGCTGCTCACCCTTTCTACTGGTTACCCCTCAATGAAGATTGGTGTGTGTTCTCCTGACTTCCCCTTCCTGAAGTCCAGAATCAATTCCCTGCTCTTGCTGACATTGTGTGAGGTTGTTGTTGCGACGCCAACCAACGTAGACAAAAGAATGTAGGAGTTGCAAAATGCAGAGCATGGAGACATGCCTGGCCAGTCAGGCTGAGCATGTCCTCCACTCCCAGAGGTAAATAAAGGGAAAAATGGGAATACAACAACAAACGAGCTGAGCCAATATTGCAGATAGACAACTGATACAGATGGAAATCAAGTTAACTGAAGTAGGATTCAATAGATGTAGACTTTCACTGTCTATGCTAATCCCACTTACTATCAGAAACATACCCCCTCCCTGCAGTTTAATGAGCCCCTTTTGTCTCTTTCCTGGTTCTGACTAAGAGTCTTCAACCTGAAACATTCATTCTGTTTCTCTCCCCACAGGTGCAGCCTGACCTGCTGAGTGTTTCCAGCATTTTGTGATTTTATTTTAGCATAGATCGTGCTTGATGGTCAGAATGAACACAATGGGCAGTAAGGTCCATACCCTTCTGTGCCTTGGCAATTAAAGTGCCCAACTGCATACTTCTTAAGTGTAGTGAGAGTACCTGCATTCACCATTCTGTCAGGCAGCGTGTTTCAGATGAGAACATTCTTTCTACAATCCCCTCTAAACTCATGCCCTCTAGTTTTAGATTACTATGGGGATATTTCTGACTATCTGCCCTATCTATGCCCCACATAATTTTATATACGTCAAGTCTCGCTTAGCTTCCTTTGATCCAAGGAAAACAAACCCAGCCTATCCAGTAGGATATCCTTTGGAGAAAGACAGCAGAGAAAAGTTTGGTAACTATAGATCTGTGAGCCTACTGGAAAAAAAGTTCTTTGGCAGAGGATTGAAGATCACTTGGAAAGGCAGGGACTGAACAGAGATAGCCAACATGGCTACGTCAAGGGCAGATCCTGTCTGACTGATAATGATTAAATTTTTTGAAGAGGTAACAAAGTGTATCAATGAGGGCAGGGTAGTAGATGAGATTTATATGGACTTTAGTAA
The DNA here is from genome assembly GCF_009764475.1 of Pristis pectinata. NCBI lineage: Eukaryota > Metazoa > Chordata > Chondrichthyes > Rhinopristiformes > Pristidae > Pristis > Pristis pectinata. The sequence continues at coordinate 6,196,629 of NC_067410.1, read as the reverse complement.
AGCCCATGAGAAGATCCCACATGGGAGACTGGTTCAAAAGGTTAAGGCCTTTGGGATGGATCCAGGGCAAGTTGGTAAACTGGATCCAAGATTGGCTTGGCAACAGAGGGTGACAGTCGAGGGTTGTTTTGCGATTGGATGCCTGTGACCAGTGTTGTCCCACAAAGATTAGTGCTGGGACCCTTGCTGTTTACAATATACATGAACGACTTGGATGTGGATATGGAAGGCATGATCAGTAAGTTCACAGATGACGTAAAGATTGGCGGAGTTGTTAATAGTGTGGAAGATGTGAGGTGATGAATTTTGGGAGTACTAATGAGGATAGGACATACACTAGGAACGGTTAGGTCTTAGGGAGTATTAAGGAACAAATGGACCTTGGTGTACAAGATCCTTGACGGTGGAAATGTGGTTAGGAAGCCATAAGTACAGAGTGCATTGAGGTAGTACAGGTACTCTGTACTGTTATTGTTTATACCTGTACTACCTCAATGCACTCTGTACTAACTCAATGTAACTGCACTGTGTAATGAATTGATCTGTACGATCGGTATGCAAGACAAGTCTTTCACTGTACTTCAGTACAAGTGACAATAATAAACCAATACCAATACCAATGATATTGGTCTTCATTAGATGGGGAATTGAATACAGAAGTGCAGGGTCGAAACCTCAGCTGGAGTACTGCGTACAGTTCTGGTCACCATGCTAAGGAAGGCTGTGCTAGCACTGAAGAGGGTGTTGCTTGGGGTGGAGCAGTTCAGTTATGTAGAGAGACTGGAGAAGCTGGGTCTTTCTCCCTGGAGAGGAGGAGGTTAAGAGGGGATACAAATGAAGTACATAAAATTATGAGGGGTACAGATAGGGTAGACTGCAGGAGGTAGATAAAATTAGAGGGCATAGATTTAGGGTAAGGGGGAAGAGATTTGGAGGGGATATAAGGGGGCCTTCTTCACCCAGAGGGTGGTAAGTACCTGGAATGCACTACCTGAGAGAGTGCTGGAAACAGAGTCACTGACAGCATTTAAGAAGTATCTAGATGAGCTCTTGAACCACTTAGGTATAGAAGGCTATGGACCGAGTGCTGGGTGATATGATTAATACAGAAGGGTGCCCGCTGGACGGCATGGATGAGTTGGGCTGAATGGTCTGTTTCCCTGCTGTTCGACTCCATGATTCTATTCATTCTCTCTTCATAAGTGAAACACTCTATCCCAGGCAACATCTTGGTGAACCTCCTCTGCAGCCTCTGCACTGAAATCACTTCCTTCCTACAGTGGTGACTAGAACTATACATGTGAGGTGTTTCACCTTGGTAGGACTAATGTCAAGAGGTAGTACACTCTAAAGGGCAAGACCCTTTACAGTGTTGAAGACCAGAGAGACCTTGGGATGCAAGTCCATGACTCATTGAAAGTAGCTACGCAGGTAGACAAGGTGGTTAAGAAGGCTTATGGAATGCTTGCATTTATTAATCGGGGTTTGAGTACAGGAGTCAAGAAGTTCTGATGCATCTCTATGGAACTCTGGTTAGGTCGCATTTAGAGTATTGCGTGCGATTCTGGTCACCTCACTATAGGAAGGATGTCAAGGCTTTAGAGAGGGTGCAGAGGAGGTTTACTAGGATGCTGCCTGGATTAGAGGGCATGTGCTATCAGGAGAGGCTGGACAAACTTGGGCTCTTTTCTCTGGAGCAACGGAGGCTGAGGGGTGATCTGTTGGAAGTGTATAAAATTATGAGAGGCATAGATAGGGTGGACAAGCAATATCTTTTCCCCATTATTGAGCGATCCAATACTAGAGGGGGTAAGGTGAAAGGGGGTAGGTTCAGAACAGACGTGAGGGATACATTTTTTACTGAGAGAGTGGTGGATGCCTGGAATGTGTTGCCTGATAGGGTGGTGGAGGCAAAGTCATTGGGGGCTTTTAATAGGGGCTTGGATGAGCACATGAGTGAGAGGAAAATTGAGGGGTATGGGCAATCTGTAGGCAGGAGGGAATAGCTCTGTCGGCACAACATTGTGGGCCGAAGGGCCTGTTCTGTGCTGTACTGTTCTATGTTCTATGTTCTATGTTCTATAACAAACTGGCTGTGGCCCAACCAAAGATGTGCCATAATTTCCCTGCTGTTGGCCTAGTTAATGAAAGCAGGTATCTTATATGCCTTCTTCACCACCTTATCTACCTGTGCTGCAATCTTCAGGGATCCTTGGACTTGTAAGTGAGGGTCCCTCTGTTCCTCACTAATCCTTAAGGCCTACCATTTATAGCGTATGTCCTGCCCTTATTAGTCATCTCAAAGTGCATGGATGAGTAAGGACGCTCCATGATTCAGGCTTGAGAATTATTTTCTAGTCAGAGCAGAAGAATGTGAATTGAAATTATTGTCAGGGCATTCAATATATGACCTGTGGCACTGCAAGTAGTGCAGGAAAATATATTCCAGACGGTGTGGGCTTCAAACAATGACACAGGTCAGAACCAGTAACAAAGCTAGTTGCAGCGTTAGTTCCAGGTCTCCACATTACTAGGACCACTGTACGTTTTAAGTTTTCGTTTTTACTTATTGCTCCCTCGTTCTCCAGCCACCCTGTTGTCAATGTCCTCACCCCCGCCCCACATCCTCAGCCTGAACTCCCCCCCCCCATCATTTGTTCAATCCCTCCTCATCTTCAGCTCAATTTCCCATTATTTGCCCTCTCTCTGAAACATTTCCACAGCAGAAGCAGATTGTAGGGAAGCGCCTATTCTACTGTGGGTGATGCCTTGCTTTTAGTGCCCGGTGGGAATCTCCGAGGGTCAACCCAAGATTATCTGTGCCCCAGAGCCACAGGTCATAAAGGCAACATCCTGGCTTCAAAGTGTAAACGCATTTAGAGTGCTGCCCTTTAGGAATGACCCTCCTCGGTTGAGTATCGTGAATCCTGCCCAGTCAAATGTTTGTACCAGCATATCTCAGATTATTAAAAAAAACTGGTGTGGGTTCCCCTTTCTCCTTTCCTGTGCTGGAGGTGCCGACTGTCATTAGACAGTAGGGGGACATTTAAGAGGCTCTTATATAGACACATGAATGATAGAAAAATAGGGAGCTATGTGGGAGGGAAGGGTTAGGTAGATCTTAGAGCAGGATAAAATGTTGGCACAACATTGTGGGCTGAAAGGCCTGTACTGTGCTGTAGTGTTCTAAGTTTAAGCTTCACCACTGCAGGCAACCCATCATTCTCACTCTAATTGGCATGGTAGTTGTTGGTATACCATCTACCAGCGGAAAACCTCACAGCTTAACTTGATCCTGATCTCATGCTTTCCAAAGATAGAGGCCTTAATCTTCCATGGCAAAGAAAATGGGCAAAATAACCATTCCACTCTGAAATCAATAAGTGTAATGGAGAATGCCAGCATGTGGAAAATAGTCTTTCTGCAACATTCTGAAACATCGACCACAAGGAGGAAATGAGCAGGAGACTGAACCAACAGAGAAGGCCATAGGATTGCACGATCTCTCTGAAAGAGTGTTCCATTTGGTTCTACACACAAAGGAACTGGAGGAACTCCGAAGGTCAGGCAGGAGGGAAATAGACAGTCAACATTTCGGGCCAGGACCCTTCATCAGGACTGGAAAGAAAGAGGGGTGAGAGCCAGTGGGGGGGAAGGGGGTGGAACAAGAGCTGGCAGGTGATAGGTGGATCCAGGTGAGGGGGGGGAGGTGATAGGCAGGTGGGGGCGGGTGGAGAGTGGGAAGCTGAGGGGTGATAGGTAGAAGGGCTGAAGAAGAAGGAAACTGATCGGAGGACGCAGTTGACCATGGAATAAAGGGCAGGAGGCGGGGAGGGGAAGCAATGTGTGGGTGACGGGCAGATCAAGGGGGGGGGAGGGGAAAGAGAAGGGGTGATGGGGCCGGTTGGATAAGGAAAGAAAAGGGATAGAGGGGAGTGGTTACCGGAAGTTAAAGAGATCGATGTTCATGTCGTCAGGTTGGAGACTACCCAGGCAGAATATGTTCCTCTAATCTGCATGCAGCATCACCTTAGCAGCGGAGGAGGCAGTGGACAGACCTTTCCGTCTCCTGCCCTCTCGATCTGCCCGTCACCCACACATTCTCCCACCAGTTCCCCTCCCCACCTCCTCCCCTTTTTTCCATGGTCCACTGTCCTCTCCTATCAGATTCCATCTTCTTCGGCCCTTGTTACTTCCGCCTATCACCCCTCAGCTTCTCACTTCATTCCCACTCTCCGCCCTCCCCCACCTGCCTATCACCTCCACCCCCCTCACCTGGATCCACCTATCACCTGCCAGCTCTTGTTTCACCCCTTCTCCCCACCTTTCTATACTGGCTATCTTTACAGTCTTTCTTTTTAGTCCTGATGAAGGGTCCCAGCCCAAAACGTCAGATATCCATTTCACACAAGATCACAAGACAAAGGAGCAGAAGTAGGCCATTTGGCCCATCGAGTCTGCTCCGCTACCTCACCGTGAGCTAAACTATTCTCCCATCTTAGCCCCAACTCCCTGCCTTTTCCCCATATCCCTTGATACCCTGACTAATTAGATACCTATCAATCTCCTCCTTAAACACCCCCAATGATCAGTCCTCCACTGCTGTACGTGGCAATGAGTTCCATAAATCCACGACCCTCTGGCTAAAGAAATTTCTCCTCATTTCTGTTCTAAATGGGTACCCTCCAATTCTAAGACTGTGCCCTCTAGTCCTGGACTCACTAACTACGGGAAACGACTTAGCCACATCTACTCTGTCCAGTCCTTTCAACATTCGAAATGTTTCTATGAGGTCCCCTCTCATTCTTCTGTACTCCAATGAATCCAGTCCAAGAGCCGACAAACGCTTGTCGTACGTAAGCCCTTTCATTCCGGGAATCATCCTCGTAAATCTTCTCTGTACCCTCTCCAACATCAGTACATCCTTCCTAAGATAAGGGACTCAAAACTGCACACAGTATTCCAAATGAGGTCTCACCAGTGCCCAATAGAGCCTCGTCAACACACCCTTCCCTCCATAGATGCCGCCTGACCCACTGAGTTCCTCCAGCTCCTTTGTGTGTTGCTCCAGGTTTCCAGCATCTGCAGTCTCTTATGTCTCCATTTGGTCATATTATCCTTTTCCTTTGTTGCTCATTCAGGGAGAACTGCGACAAGGAACATGCTGTGTAGGCTGAAGTGGACCTTCCTCCACAGCAGTGCCCAGAGGCCTGTTATCCTGATTCTATCGATTCGTATTAAAGTGTAATCTTTAACCATGAAAGTTATGAACGAGAACAACCAGCTTTAAATCTGTATAAATCTTGGACCATGTATCAGGAATGTCAAAAATGTCCACAAGGAAATGATCCCTCTTTCTATGTTGAGGTGCAGAAGATGGGCACGTTGTCAGTGGTACCTGCCCCAGAACGTGATCTCTGAAGAAACTTTGCTTTGGTTACTCAAGGAAACTATATTCACCACTGCAACTGGGGAATTCAAATTCTAATAATTAAATGAATTTGGAATCATGATAAATGAATGTGGAATTTAAAAGGGCAAGTAATAATAGCTGGAATTGTGAAACTAGAACCTGGTTATCCAACCCAAGCCTGATGACACCTGACCAGGTGTGTTGGAAACAAAAAGTGCTAGAAATATTCAGCAGCATCTATGGAGAGAGAAACAGAATTAACATTTCAGATCAAAGTCCCTTCTCTTTCTACAGGTGCTGCCTGTCCTTCTGAACATTTACAGCATTTTCTGTTTTTATTCCAGGTCTCCAGCACCTGCAGTGTTTTTGATTTTCACTATATTTGTTAGGTTTGGTTTGTGGCAGATGTATATTCTGATAAAACATTTGCAATAGGATTAAGTCAGTTCTTACGGTGCCAGCCCAACTTAGTATTTTATCCAGCCAGGATGATTTACTTAGCATTATCTGCATGTGAATAGTATGCATGAGAGAATTCTATTTACAGTGGTGGTTGTGTTCAGTCTGGGAAATGTTACTAGTTCTTGAGCGGGGGTTAAGTTCTGATTGGCTGAGCTTGCATTAGGTTTTAATTTTATGCCAGAGCACATCTCTACCTCTCACACATTACAAAGACGTACGGGTTAGGAAGTTGTGGGCATGCTATGTTGGTGCTGGAGGTGTGGACACTTGCGGGCTGCCCCCAAAACACTCTCCGCAAAATGATGCATTTCACTGTGTGTTTCGATGTACATGTGACTAATTAAGATAAGATAAGATTTCTTTATTAGTCACATGTACATCGAAACACACAGTGAAATGCATCGTTTGCTTAGTGTTCTGGGGGCAGCCCACAAGTGTCGCCACACTTCCGGCTCCAAACCCGTATGCCTTTGGAACGTGGGAGGAAACCGGAGCACCCGGAGGAAACCCACGCAGACACATGGGGAGAACGTACAAACTCCTTACAGACAGTGGCCGGAATTGAACCCGGATCGTTGATGCTGTAATAGCGTTATGCTAACTGCTACACTACCATGCCTGCCTCTTATCTTAAACTGAAGCAAATGAAAAGCAGAAAATGTCATAAATGCTCAGCAGATCCGGCAGTATCTATGGAAAGAGAAACAGACAACATTTCAGGTCCAGAACTCTTTGTCAGATTTGGCAGAGCGATTGTTTCATGTTGAAGACCCATCATTAGAACAGTAGAATAGAGAAAACAAGTTAGAGAGAGTAGGGGAGGTGTGGGTAGGGAAAAATGAACATATCTGACAGGTGGAGCCCAGGTTTGCCCGTGGGTTAGGGCTGACGATGAAAGCCATCTGTTTGAATTGTTTAATGAAGGGAGGGAAAGAATAATGGAAGGAATATGTAAAAGCTGTGAAATGCAGAATTGTAGGAAATACCCAGTGGATCAGACAGTGTTAGTGGGGAGAGAGAAACTGTCTGGTTCTGATACAAACAGAGAAAGAGAGTTACCTAAAATTGTCGAATTGGATTTTGAGTTTGGAAGGCTGCAAAATGCCCAATGGAAGATGAGATGTTTTTCCTCAAATTTACGTTGGGCTTTGTTCGCCACAATGCATGACACCAAAGTGGGAGTTGGGATAGAGAATTAAATTGGAATCTCAGGGGTCTGCATGGAGGTGTGCTGCAAAGTGGTCAATAAATGTGGCTTTTGGTTTCTCCACTCTGCATGAGGTCACATTGTGAGCATCAAATACAGTACCCTAGATTGGAAGAGGTGTAACTGCATCCCTGCTTCACCGGAAGGACTGTTTAGGTCCCTGAATGGTGGAAGGAAATTAAGTTAGAGGACAGTGTTGCCTCCCTTGCGGTTGCATGGGACAGAGCCATGAGGAGAGCAGCGGTTGGAGGAGATGGAAGTGCAGACCAAGGAGTCGTAGATGAAACTCCGAAAATAGAGAGGACGAGAAGGTATGTCTGGTGGTGGAATCTTGTCGAAGATGGCAAAAATTGCAAAGGTTAGTCTAATATCAGTAGAAGGGGGAATACTAGAGTGTATTTGCAAGGATGCAGTTGCAGGACCCTTAGAAAATAACAATTGGATTGGACAAAGTCAAATGGAATTGTACAACACAGAAATTTACAGAGATCCTTTACAGAGATAGTGATCATAATTCTATCTCCTTTACAATAGCATTGGAGAGAGATAGGAACAGACAGATTAGAAAGGCGCTTAATTGGAGTAAGGGGAATTATGAGGCTCTCACTCAGGTAATTGGAAGCTTAAATTGGGAACAGATGTTCTCAGGGAAAAGTACGGAAGAAATGTGACAAATGTTCAGGGGATATTTGTGTGAAGTTCTGCATAGGTATGTTCCAGTGAGACAGGGAGGTTACGATAGGATACAGGAACCGTGGTGTACAAAGGCGGTAATAAATCTAGTCAAAAAGAAAAGAAAAACAGGGCTATGGGTAAGCCTAGTAATTTCTAAGGTAGGGACATGTTCAGCACAGCTTTGTGGGCCAAAAGGCCTGAATTGTGCTGTAGGTTATCTATGTTTCTATATTTCTAAATGGGCCCTTTGACATTGGGATACAAGGTCAGTCAAGGTCACATTGAAGCAGGCTCAAAGAGCTGAATGGCCTTCTCCTGCTTCTGTTTCTATGTTTCCAATGTTGATTTGACTCAAGCAATGCCAAATTGGAGTTCAACAGCAAATGTCACACCCTCTCTAACCCTTACGCTGGTGGCACAGTGGTTAACAACAGCTGGAGGAACTCAACAGGTCCAGCACCATTTTGTGTGCGACCTTGCATCAGGTTAAGTAACTGTAGTCCATTAGCGACCTGAATTCAAATCTCACTATGACAGCTGTGGAATTTAATATCAGCTAATAATCTGTCTTTTATTTTAAATCTAGTCATTAGTAGTCATGTTCACAACACTACACTACCGGGTAGTTGTAAAAACCCATCTGTTTTACTCAAGCCCTTCAGGGAGAGGAAATCTGCCATCCTAATTCAGTCCGGCCTGTCTGTGACTTTAGACCCACAGCAATATGGTTCTCCTAACAGCCCTGTGAAATGGGCTAGCAAACCACTCAGTTGAAGGGCAATTTGGAATGGACCCCGCCAGTGAAGCCTAGGTCAACAGCAGGGATGAACCTACTTAATGGGATTTAGCCCACTGATTGAGTGTATGTTCCAAGGTTTTACCGTGAGGGGTTGAGCATTGACATGGGTTAGGTCCTAGATGGAATAAGGTTTGGCAGGTAGTCCTGGGTGGCAGGGACTCATACAATATATATGTAGGCTTGTTCTCATTCACCAAATACTACACCACACCCACTGTAGGTATGGAGTGTATCAAATGCTTGTTCATTACTGTAATTACATTTTATTCATTAGTGCAATTCTGCACAAATTGATAACTATTGGAATAATAACATGAATAATACAAATGTCTGCACTTTTGTGCAAGATTTATGAAGTTCTCTGCAAGGATAAGAAAAAACTTCCATTTACATATCAGAGAATATTTGTGGTCTGTCCAACGTCAGTCTGATGGTGAGACTTGAGCCCTGCTGCGCAAAGACTGAAATCTGTTAATTAAGATCAAGAAAACTGCAGACGTTGGATATCTGAAATGAGAAATGAAGTTGCTAGAAAAACTCAGCAGGTCAGACAGCGCCTGTGGACAGGGAAACAAAGTTCATGTTTCAGTTCGAAGATTTTGAGAAATTCAGCGGTTTTTATTATCCTCAAACGATTTCCTTCTTGCCATATAGTCAAAGAACTGCACGATGGTTCCTTCAGTCAGGTTTTTAATTTCCGGCGTGAGACGTTTGTATTTCTCACATTTCTCAACCCAGGCCTTCCGTAGGGACTCATTGTTGTCCTTGGTCACCACAATGTCTTGGTCTTTGTGCACAGGGGGCTTGACAAATGTTATCCATCTATATTTAAAGACCTTTTCTTTCAGCTCATCCCCAATTTCATCGTGTCTCTTAATGTGGGCATTTTTGACACTCATGCATTTACCTGATACATGAGCCAAGATTTACACCATCTACAGATTTTAAGTTAGTTGTTCTGGACATAGCTTCTTCTGCACCTTTATGGATAAAGGTTATACCTTAATATGAAGAGATAGAATTTCCAATGATTCTGATTGTCCAGGAGTGCGAGAGTCTGTCATCAAAGAACTACTGGAGGTTTAGCATGATGGTTTAACCCATTTCTCAAATCTGGGATGCCTCTGTCAGCATCAAGTCACTTTATAACCAGGGAACAGATATATTTTTAGAATCTCAGTCTTCTGAAGGGGTTTCTTGCATGACTTCAGGTTGGTGACTGTCTCCTTGGTCTTCCCACAGTTCTCTTTGGTAATCTTCATCCAGAGGTTGGTACGGGCTCAATTTACATATTGATGTTCTTGTACCCTTTGTATTTCTTTTCAAGTAGGAGAGCTACCTTCTTGTGCGTCCAATTGGAATTTCTGCCCGGATTCTTTAATAGAACATGGAGAGTACAGCACAGGAACAGCCTTTTGGACCACTATGTCTGCGATGACCATGATGTCAATCTAACCAATCCTATCTGCATGCACATGTTCTGTATCCCTCTATTCTCTGCCTGTTCATATGTCTGTCTAAATACTCCTTAAACATTACTATCAGTATCTGCTTCCACCACCTCCCCTGAGAGCACGTTCCATACACCCACCACTCTTTGTGTGAAAAACTTGCCTCACACATCTCCTTTATTGGTATTGGTATTGGTTTATTATTGTCACTTGTACCGAGGTACAGTGAAAAACTTGTCTTGCATACCAATCATACAGATCAATTCATTACACAGTGCAGTTACATTGGGTTAGTACAGAGTACATTGATGTAGTACAGGTGAAAACAATAACAGTACAGAGTAAAGTGTCACAGCTACAGAGAAAGTGCAGTGCAATAAGGTGCAAGGTCACAACAAGGTAGATCATGAGGTCAGAGTCCATCTCATCGTACTTTCCCCCTCCCACCTTAAAGCTATGCATTTCCATTCTGGAAAAAAGACTGTTTACCCCATTTACGCTTCTCATAGTTTTATAAACTTCTATCAGGTTGTTTCTCATCCAAGTTTGTCCAACCTCTCCTTATAGCTAGCGTTCTCCACTTTCTAGTCAAAAATATTGTTATTCTTTTCTCATTCTTAAACTCAGCATGACAGTGTCTCTCGCTGGCTGAAGCCACTCTTCATGGTAAAAGGCAATTAGAATACTTGACAAATAAATCCTTTTTCACTTTCTGCCAAGTAAGTTACTTTACATTTTGCATAATGATGTTCATTTGCTTGGAAATCTCCATTATTTCTACAAAAGAGTCTTCAGAGATCTTATTTGATGTTTACTTTGAGGTGAGTCCTGAACAGACTGATTGTGGCTAACACTTGGTCACATCTGAGCCCATTCTAAAAGGTACTGGATCATAGTCTCAGGGATAACACACACAAAATGCTGGAGGAACTCAGCAGGTCATGCAGCATCTATGGAGGGGAATGAACAGTCGATGTTTCGGGCCGAGACCCTTCATCAGGACTGGAAAGGAAGAGGGCAGAAGCCAGAATAAAAGGGTGTGGGGAAGGGGAAGAGCACAAGTCTCAGGGATATCCTGGATGGTTACTACATATATAAGGCCCCCTTCTGTAGCTTGCAGTGAAGGAAATTCAGTGCTAGGTTCACTTTTTTCTGTCCCATGTTTGTTTTGCAAAAAGATCTGAGCTTTAATTTCTGATCCTGCACCATGCCCTGGGAATCCTTCTGGATGTTATCTTCAAATTCTCTGTCATCCCCTGGGACTCATCATCGGTTGCATCTACAAATCTATTTCCATAACTATCAATGTCCTGTGCCTTACCCCCTGTGCAAACTGCAGCCCTTGAGGTCTAATATGGCACATAATTACGATCCAGGGAAACTTGGCTGTGTGGATTTGGAATTGGCCTGCCCATAGAAGGCAGAGAGTGGTTGTAGATGGAGTGTATTCTGCCTGGAGGTCGGTGACCAATGCTGTTCCACAGGGATCTGTTCTGGGACCATTGGTCTTTGGATTTTTATAAATGACTTGGATGAGGAAGTGAAAGGGTGGGTTAGTAAGTTTGTAGATGACACAAAGGTTGGTGGTATTATGGATAGTCTAGAAGGTTGTCGAGGGTTACAATGGGATATTGATAGGATGCAAAGCTGGGCTGAGAAGTGGTAGATGGAGTTCAACCTGGAAAAGTGTGAAGTGATTCACTTTGGAAGGTCTAATTTGAAGGCAGAATACAGGGTTAATGGCAGGATTCTTAGCAGTGTGGAGGAATAGAGGGATCTTGAGGTCCATAAATCCCTCAAAGTTGCCCTGCAAGTTGATAGGGTTGTTAAGAAGGCGTATGGCGCATTGGCCTATGTTAGTCAGGGGATTGAGTTCAAGAACCTCGAGGTAATGTTGCAGCTCTATAAAACCCTAGTTAGACCACACTTAGAATATTGTATTTAGTTCTGGTTGCCTCACTATAGGAAGGATGTGGAAGCTTTAGTGAGGGTGCAGAAGAGATTTACCAGGATGCTGCTTGAATTGGAGAGCATGTCTTATGAGGATAGGCTGAGTGAGCTCGGGCTTTTCTCTTTGGACCGAAGGAGGATGAGAGGTGACTTGATAGAGGTGTACAAGATGATAAGAGGCATAGATCGAGTGGACAGTCAGAGACTTTTTCCCAGGGCAGAAATGGCTAACATGAGAGGGCATAATTTTAAGGTAATTGGAGGAAAGTACAGGGGGGATATCAGAGGTATGTTTTTTACACAGAGAGTGGTGGGCGTGTGGAACGTGCTGCCAGAGGTGCTGGTGGAGGCAGTTACATTAGGGACATTTAAGAGAGATAGGCACATGAATGATAGAAAAATGGACAGGTATGTGGGAGGGAATGGTTAGGTTGATCTTAGAGTAGGTTAAGAGGTTGGCACAATATCATGGGCTGAAGGGCCTGTACTGTGCTGTAAAGTTCTATGTTCTATAATATAGTGTCACTAGTCCTCCCCAGTACTTTGGGTTGAGAGAGCATTTTTGCTAATCCTGAAGGATAGATGCAACAGGACAGCTACCTTTGTGCAACTACCACACTAGAAACAGCATGCTGTCACTGATATAGCTTCAGGGTCATTATTTATCCAGCCTCGCTTTATCCAGAAAGGCTTGCCAAATGAGTGCTCATCATCTCAGGTTTATTGTTAAGGCTTCTTGAAGAAGTACCATTAATTTCCTTAATGGCTTTGTTCAAGCTATAGTTGGAATATTCTGTGCAGTTCTGATCACTGCGGTACATGAAGGGTGTGGAGGCTCTGGAGAGGGTGCAGAAGAGGTTCACTGGGCTGCTGCCTGGATTAGAGAGCAGGTGCTATAAGGGGAGGCTGGACAAACTTGGACTATTTCCTCTGGAGCATCAGAGGCTGAGAGGGCGAGCTGATTGAAGTATATAAAATTGTGAGAGGCATAGATAGGGTAGACAGAATCTTTTTCCCATGATGAAAATGTCAAATACTAGAGGGCATAGTATTAAGGCAAGAGGGGGGAAAGTTTAAAGGAGATATGCGAGGCAAGTTTTTTCCCCAGAGGGTGGTGGGTGCCTGGAACATGCTGCCAGGGGAGGTGGCATTAAGAGGCATTTAGATTTCCATGCAGGGAATGGAGGGATATAGACCACATGCAGGCAGATGTGCAGTTTAAATTGGCATCATGGTCAGCACAGATATCGTGGGCTGAAGGGCCTGTTCCTCTGGTGTACTGCTCGGTGTTCTATGTTTGGTTCTTGTATGTTAGTTACTGATCGATTTCCCCTGGCCTATTTTAGGATTCTACAAAGGATGGTGCTCTATTGATTCTTTGATTTGCTTGTCTACAGGGAGTGGATGGATAAACTTGGCCTTGACTTGAAGGCTCCAGGGTCTGGGTGCATCAATAGGCTTTCCTCTTGAAATATAGTATAGTGGAGAATGACTCAAGAGTTCACAGAGAAGGAAGATCTGCTGGATGGAGGAGATGGGGAAGGAGGGTAAATTGATAAATTGATTTATTATTACCGAGATACAGAGGAAAACTTTGCTTTGCATGCCATCCATACAGATTATTTCATTACACAGTGCATTGAGGTAGTACAAGGGAAATACAATAACAGAGTGCAGAATAAAATGTTACAGTTACAGAGAAAGTGCAGTGCAGGCAGATAATAAGGTGCAAAGGCCATAATGAAGTAGATTATGAGGTCAAGAGTCCATCTTATTGCACTAGAGGACTGTTCAATAGTTTTATAACAGCGGGGTATAAGCTGTCCTTGAGCCTGGTGGTACGTGCTTTCAGGCTTTTGTATCTTCTGCCCTATGGGAGGGGAGAGAAGAGAGAGTGTCCAGGGTGGGAAAGGTCTTTGATTATGCTGGCTGCTTTACCGAGGCAGCGAGAGGTATAGACTGAGTCCATGGAGGGGAGGCTGGTTTCTGTGATGTGCTGAGCTGTGTCCACAACTCTCTGCAGCTTCTTGTGGTGTTGGGCAGAGCAGTTGCCATTGAAGAAGGGATTATCTACCAAGGGTGTAACATCCTGAGGAGCTTCCTGTTACAGACATTTGTTTCATAATGCCAACAGCTCTAGCTACAGTGGAGAAGGGCAGAGACCACATTGCCTGTGACTACAACTCCAAAACCTCAAGATCTGTCCAGTCTGGAGATATTTGCAACATTGTGCAGTCTCCAACCACCATTGCACAAAGGAAGTCCCTGATGTGCTCTATTCAAAGAGAGCTGACCACATTTCATTCTCTCTTGCCAGAGAGCAGTTAAGTGCATTGAGAATCAATTGGTTAGAAGGTGTATGAAGTGTTGGCCTTCATTAGTCGGGGTATTGAGTTCAAGAGCCGTGAGGTGATGTTGCAGCTCTATGGAACTCTGGTCAGACCACACTTGGAGTATTGTGTTCAGTTCTGGTCACCTCATTATAGGAAGGATGTGGAAGCTTTAGAGAGGGTGCAGAGGAGATTTGCCAGGATGTTGCCTGGATTGGAGAGCAGGTCTTATGAGGATAGGTTGAGTGAGCTAGGGCTTTTCTCTTTGGAGAGAAGGAGGATGAGAGGTGACTTGATAGAGGTGCACAAGATGATAAGAGGTATAGATCGAGTGGACAGTCAGAGACTTTTTCCCAGGGTGACAATGGCTAACACAAGAGGACATAATTTGAAGGTGCTTGGAGGAAGGTATAAGGGGGATGTCAGGGGTAAATTTTTTACACAGAGAGTGGTGGGTGCGTGGAACGCACTGCCAGCAGAGGCTGTGGGGGCAGATACATTAGGAAAATTTAAGAGACTCTTAGATAGACACATGAATGATAGAAAAATAGGGGGCTATGTGGGAGGGAAGGGTTAGATAGATCTTAGAGCAGGATAAAATGTCGGCACAACATTGTGGGCCGAAAGCCCTGTTCTGTGCTGTAATGTCCTGTGTTCTATGTTCTAATACACTAGTTTCATGATTACTGTTACCAACATTGGCTTTTAATTCCATCATTAAAAATGACTCTCTGTATTACCTCAAGTGACCTGTACGATTGGTATGCAAGACAAGTTTTTCACTGTACCTTGGTACAAGTGACAATAATAAACCAATACCAATACCAAAAAAAATTTGAATTTAAATAATTTGTGCCATTACCATGATTAGTTGCTTTGATGACATTTGAACTAACACCCTTGGATCAATAATCCAGAATCCTGGTTACGAGCACCACTATGCAACTATTCCCTCCCATGCACCTTGGTTCCACATGTCAACTCTGATGTGTACACTAAAGAAGAATTTCACCTGAGTGTGAAGCTGCCGCAGGACTGGACACTGCACATCTTACAGCCAGTGCCCAATATCTCGTCAGGCGTTATCAAGTGGCATTCTGCTGTAGCAACCATACTGGAACCACTACAATAAGGCTACTGGAAAACTGGGTCATCTACTGATAAAACAATACATGAACCGATGCACAAGCTATATGCACACGGACAACAGACAGAAAGCAAGTCCCCGGGCAGCACATAGATTGGCATTCGGCTACCTGGATGGTTCTCGAGGAATCCATATCAGAACTGCTGTGTGCCATTATCATGATTCAGGTGTCTGTCATCTGAGGAGGTGATAAAGGCAGGTACCCTCGCAATGTTTAAGAAGCATCTCGATAAGCACTTGAATTGCCAAGACAAAGAAGATTACAGATGAAATGCGGGTAAATGGGATTAGTGTAGATGAGTACAAAGGTTTACATGGATATGGTGGGCCAAAAGGGCCTTTCTCTGTTGTATGACTCTGTGACTCTATGAAGAGTTGAGGAAGAAGGGCAGCAAGAGCAAGGGAACAACCTCAACACTTGGCCTCCCACACTTCCGGCTGTCTTGTGGGATAAGGGGGCATGGAATCAAAGGCAGCACCTAATCAGGGGACGAGGGTAGGTCAACATGGTTTTATCCATGGAAGAGACAACTCAGGTCCCAACTGGTGCAGCTAGTACTGACGCTGTGACTGAAGCCATGGAAAATAATGGCCACTCACAAAGCTGGCTATGAACCTGAAGTGGATGGCTCTGGATGCACACAGCAATCACATTACTGAGCTGGCAGTGTTGGAAGATTTATTCACAATCACCACACTCATTTTTGGCAGCTATCCAATTTAGCTCTCCAAATGGCTCTCTGTGTGAACTAAATGGTTGCATAAAGCAAAGCTAATATTTTTGAACAATATTCACTGGATGGCTTAGCCACCATTGATTTAGTGCATCTCAGTTTGCATCGATTTTTTTTTGTTCCTCATTGAGCTTTCTGTAGACTGTGCTGCAAACTAGCAGCCAGACACCTGCCTAAACAAGTAATGTGACAAACTGAATGCAGCTTTCATAGACAAATTATATTTTTCCAATAATTGCCTGGCTTATTCTACAAGAGATTACTAACCTATTTCTTCTGATTGATTATTCTTGCTGTTCAACTCGCATCATTGTGAGGATACTGTGTTTCATTGACTGGGTCCCTTTGCTGGTTTTATATAAAATGTCCAATTTCACAATCTACACAAGAGGGACCTAAAGAGATATGTGGCTCACAGCACATTTGAAGACTACTCTGCCTACAGGACTTGCATTATTGAATAAATAAATCTGCGCTCCATACTTTAAGTATCTTTATCCTTACTTTAAATATTTGCCTACTCTTACTTTAGACTCTCCCTTCAAACAGTAACTAGCAGTGATTGCACAGGAACAGGAGGAGGCCTCTCGAGCCTGCTCAGTAACCCAGTTGGATCCGGGCTGAATTTTATTTATTGATGCATTGGGATCTGGGCGTCATTGGCATGGCTAGCATTTATTGCCTGTCTGTAATTGCCCCTTGAGTAGATGGTGGTGATAAATGAGTGGCTAGCAGAGGGCATTTTAGAACATAGAGCATAGTGTCATCTTCACGGGATTTTTTAATATATGTATTCATTTTTAGGATCCATCATTGCCAACAGGGCACCTATTGTCCATCCCTAAATGTGCTTGACAAGATGGTTGTGAGCTGCCTTCTTGAACAGTTACAGTACTTCCGGGAATGTGCTCCCACTGTGCTACTGGGTAGGGAGTTCCAGGATTTAGACCCAGTTACAGCAAAGCACTGACAATATGTTTCCAAGTCAGGGTGTGTGACTTGGTTACTTGGAGGGGAACCTGCAGTTGGTGGGGTTCGCCTGCACCTGCTGCCCTTGAACTTCCTGGTGATAGAAGTCACAGGCTTGGGAGATGTCGTCAGACTAGTCTGAACAAGTAACTGCAGTGCGTTTTGCAGATGGTACTCATGAAACCCACTGTGAGCTGGTGATGGAGGCAATATAGGTTTAGGGTGATTGAAGGAGTACCATTCGAGCTTCTTAAGAGGTGCAGGCAGGAGCTGCCTTATTTGCTGTGGAGACTATTTAATCACACTTCTGACTCATGCCTTGTAGATGATGGAAAGGCCTTGGAGCGCTAGGAGGTGAGTCACTCACCACAAGACACCTAACCTCTGACCTGCCCTTGTAGCCAAGTTATTTAAATGACTGGTTCAGTTAAGTTTCTGCTTAGTGGTAACCTCCCCCCACCCCCCCCCCCCCCCAGGATATTGATGGCGGGGTCTTGCTGACAGGAATGTCAAGGGTAGGTGGTTAAATTCTTTCTTGTTAGATATGGTCAATATCTGAATGTCTGTGGCATGGCCCTTACTTGTCACTTACCAGCCAATGCCTGAATATTGTCTAGGTCTTTCTGCATGTGGGCACGGACTGCCCTTGTTTGCTGAGGAAGTGCAAAAAAAAACTCAACATTGTGCATCTTCAACAGACACCTCTGCTTCGGACCTTCTGATGGAAGGAAGGTGATTGATGAAGCAGCTGAAGATGTTGGGCCGAGGACGCTGCTCAGAGGAACTCCTTCACTGAGGTCCTGGAGCTGGGCTGATTAACCGCTGTCATCTTCAGCCATTTTCTTTGTACAAGGTATGACTCCGACCACTAGAGTATTTTTTCAGGGTGCTTTGATGCCATACTTGATCAAAGACAGGCAGTTTCATGTCACCTTTGGGACTCAACTGTTAGGTCCATGGATGTGCTGAGAGTAGGTGAGTAAGTGCCACTTGGTAGAAATGTAGATGATGGCTTCCATCACCTTGTGGATCATTGAGTAGATTGATTGGTGATAATTAGCCGAACTTGATATGTCCTACTTTTTGTGAACAGAACAGACTTGGACAATTCTCCTCATTGCTGGGGAGACGGCAGTGTTATAACTGTACTGGAATAGCTAGGCTAGAGGCAGCTTGTTCTGGAGAGCAGGTTTTCGGTCCTACAGCTGAGGTGTTGTCTGGCCCCATTCTCTTCGCTGTATCTGGTGCTCTCAGGTGGAATGAATCAAGTTGGCTGGAGACTGGCTTTAGTGATGATGGGAACTCAGGAGGAAGCTGAAATGGATCATTTCTTTGGCAATTCTGGTGAAGGCTTCAGCATTTTCTTACAAGCTGGACTCCACCATTGTTGAGGTTGAGGATGTTCTTGGAACCTCCTCCTCCCTTTAGCTATTTAATTGTCCATCACTATTCATGGCTCGATCTGGCAGGACTGTAGAGCTGACATTGCATCTGTTGATTGTGAGATCACTGAGTACTGTTTATTACATGTTGATTATGTTGTTTAACATGCATGTAGTTCTGTATTGCAGCTTCACTAGGCTGGCACATCATTATTTCTAGGTATACCTGGTGCTGCTCGTAACGTGCTGTCTGCATTCCTCACTGATCCCCTGGCCAAATGACAGAGTGAGGGGTACACTGCTTCATGAGGTTACAGGTTAGGGCACAATCCCACCTCGATTCACTGGTTGAGATTTAATACGTAGCATCTGTCTCTGGGTAACTCTCAGTATACAAAGGTTCCTATCTGCAGCAGGTTTCCTGATTAAGTAATTGGATTAGATCCATTTATTTAAGTGCAAAGTAATCATTGATGTTCCCTGCTGTAATAAAGGGTAACATTTAATACCACAGAACCACAATAGTCATCATTAGAGTGCCCAACACAGTGGAGAATGAGTATTTATTAGGTACACAGTGAGTCCAAATGTCAGTGATATATTCTCATTCTTCATCTATTATCAGTTTAAAACAATGCGTTTTCAACACCTAGATGGATGCTGGAGATAACTGGATATGCAGAATCAATTATGATTTTATTCATAATAATCACTATCCATTTATTACTTGCCTACCATAGTTCCAATTTTTTTTAAAAAGAGAGTCATTTCTAATTCTAACACTCCATGCAGTGAATTCAACTGTACCGTACCTTGTATGTTCTGGGACCTCGAGCATGGGAATGCCTCTGAGGCATACTATCCCGTTCGACCCACTGGGATTGTGATGGGTATTGGTTTGGAGGGTGAGGAAGGAGCAGATGGAATGCCAGCCTGAGAGAGGATAAAGCACACAATTCCTCTTGCGGTAGTGCCCCTTCCGAAGGGGATGGAGGCATCACTCCAAGGGAGAGTCAGCTTTGGAAACCTAATTGCTCCTTCAGGAGCTGCTGACTACTTCACATGGAGCCACAAGAGAGCGCAGAGGGAGCAACACACAAGGTGCTGGAGGAACTCAGTGGGGCAGCAGCATCTGTGAAGGGAAATGGACAGTTGATATTTCAGGTCAAGACAGTCCAGATGAAGGGTCTCGAGTGCTTTGTGTGTGACTACTTCACATTGCCTGTCAGTCTGTGTGGACGTCATTTGAGGTGAATGAAAATTGGCAAAAATAGGTAGACAATTAGCCTGGGAAGGTGTGAATGTTGGGTTCCAGGATGGTTGTACTTCTGGCCAGGACCTGCTGTGTTGGAATGAGGCAAATTTTGGTCCGGGCTCTGCACATAATCTGTGCTTCACCCAATCTGGGTATGTTTAGTGTGGTGGAAAAGAAGTGTTTCATTCCCCAAGAAGTGTTTCAAACAAAAATAAATTACTCGAAAAAAAATGACCGTACATTGACTGAAACTAGTTTTGATTAAGTCTGAACCTCGATATTTAGTTCCACTCTCTCTCAGCTGTTGAGAGGACGGCATGTAGGGAGTGACAAAATATCAGCAGTGTGGCACTCACTGAATGCACAGCCTTGTGGTGTGTTTTAGAAATCAAACATTGTCTATATCCAGGGCCGCTTAGGACCTGATTTAAAAGTTAAGGTTTGATGATGTCAAATATTACTTTAACTTTTTGTCCTGAGATTGTTACTTGGTGCGAGTACAGTACCAGGGATACCGAAAGATTCCGATTAACTTCTACCTTCAATGCCGAATTAGGATCTATTTAATATCATTTACGCTTGATTTCCATACTAAAAGGGCTTATTGTATGAATTGTGGGTGGTCTGGTCACCTTGTCAGTCGGGGCCTTTACATTGCAGCTGACTACATTTTTGATGTCCATCGCATGTTAAGGCTACCAAACCTCCTGCCAGCATATGAGGGAGTTGAAAACCAAGCCGATACCTTTTTATAAACAACTGATGCCTAGAAATTCATCCCTGAACACATTATAGTGGCGTCAGTGCTTTGTACTCCACCAGAGAAATTCATTCCACTGAATTCAGAATGCAACCAGCCAGGTATGAATTTCTAGCCATAAATATAAATACAATCACAATATAGATCAATTGCAGGTGTGGGCAGAGAAATGGCAGATGGAGTTTAAGAACATAGAACAAAGCATAGAACATAGAACAGTACAGCACAATACAGGCCCTTCAGCCCACAATGTTGTGCTGACCTTTAAACCTCGCCTAAGACTATCTAACCCCTTCCTCCCACATATCCCTCTATTTTAAATTCCTCCATATGTCTATCTAGTAATCTCTTGAATTTGACCAATGTACCTGCCTCTACCGTTGCCCCAGGCAGCGCATTCCATGCCCCAACCACTCTCTGGGTAAAAAACCTTCCTCTGATATCTCCCTTGAACTCCCCACCCATTACTTTAAAGCCATGCCCTCTTGTATTGAGCATTGGTGCCCTGGGAGAGAGGCGCTGGCTGTCCACTCTATCTATTCCTCTTAATATTTTGTACACCTCTATCATGTCTCCTCTCATGCTCCTTCTCTCCAAAGAGTTAATCCCCAGCTCCCTAAGTCGCTCCTCATAATGCATACTCTCTAAACCAGGCAGCAGCCTGGTAAATCTTCTCTGCACCCTTTCCAAAACTTCCACATCCTTCTTATAATGAGGTGACCAGAACTGGACACAGTACTCTAAGTGTGGTCTAACCAGACTTTTATAGAGCTGCATCATTTAACCAGGATAAATGTGAGGTGTTTCACCTTGGTAGGACTAATGTCAAGAGGCAGTACACTCTTAAAGGCAAGACCATTCACAGTGTTGAAGAGCAGAGACCTTGGGGTGCAAGTCCATGACTCATTGAAAGTGGCTACGCAGGTAGACAAGGTGGTTAAGAAGGCTTATGGAATGCTTGCATTTATTAATCGGGGTATTGAGTACAGGAGTCAAGAAGTTCTGATGCATCTCTATAGAACTCTGGTCAGGCGGCATTTAGAGTATTGTGTGCAATTCTGATCACCTCACTATAGGAAGGATGTCGAGGCTTTAGAGAGGGTGCAGAGGAGGTTTACTAGGATGCTGCCTGGATTAGAGGGCATGTGCTATCAGGAGAAGCTGGACAAACTTGGGCTCTTTTCTCTGGAGCGGCGGAGGCTGAGGGGTGATCTGTTGGAAGTGTATAAAATTATGAGAGGTATAGATAGGGTGGACAAGCAATATCTTTTCCCCATTATTGAGCGATCCAGTACCAGAGGGCATGCATTTAAGGTGAGAGGGGGTAGGTTCAGAACAGACGTGAAGGGTAAGTTTTTTACTGAGAGAGTGGTGGATGCCTGGAATGTGTTGCCTGATAGGGTGGTGGAGGCACATTCATTGGGGGCTTTAAAGAGGGGCTTGGATGAGCACATGAATGAGAGGAAAATAGAGGGATATGGGCATTCTGTAGGCAGGAGGGAATAGCTATGTCAGCACAATATTGTGGGCCGAAGGGCCTGTTCTGTGCTGTACTGTTCTATGATCTATGTTCTAATCAGTAGGTCAGGTGGATCTGTGGAGAAGGAAGTAGAGCTTCCATCTCATGTCCATCACCTTTCATTAGTCAAAGTCAAAGTCGGGTTTATTGTCATCTGCACAGGTGCAATGAAAAACTTACTTGCAGCAGCATCACAGGCACATAGCATCAGATAAGCAGCATTCACAAGAAAAACATAAATTAAATATCAATTATGCATAATTTTTGAAAGAAAGAACACAATTACAACAGAATAAAACAAAGTCCATTTTAGTGTAACGTGATCAAAGTGATTGTATTGCAGTGATTAGGGTTGTGCCGGAAACCATTGATTCTGGTTCACTCTCCATAGATTCTGTCCGACCTGCTGAGTATTGTTACAATTTTTTGTCCTTGTTTCCACCTTCCAGCATCTGTGTTTTTTATTTACTTCTCAACTTTAGTTTGGATTTGTTGTGTTTTTATTGCTTAGTGATATAAATATTTGGTGGGATTGAGTTTTTTCTGATGGACGGTGTTTGATGATGGTGGAATGGGGTGCAGGGGGATGCAGGGACGTTACTGTTGATGTAAGAATTGGGTGGAATTGTGAGCTATTTAACTGGCAGGTTAGTGAATCACTGAACACTGATACTCTGCAGATGGGAAGGATATTCCGGTCAGTCTCAGATGGTTGAGTGCCAGCTGTAGCTACTGAAAATCAAAACTCTGACCCCCTCTTAAGCAGAGGCTCATCCATAGTGATTAGAATGCATTGTAATTAAACTCATCCAGTCGACTGTTATGTATTTTTTGTCTTCTTTGGCTTGCTGGCTCTATTCTGAGTCAGCAGAGTTGAAAAGTAGAAATGTGATGCTAAACTGAAATAGAACCTTGGCTTGACCGTGGTAAGAGAGTTGTGCCTTTTTGCTTTCCAACTTATAAAAATGATATTGAGGCACTGGAGAATGATGTATAAAGATGATATCTCACATCATTGAGGAAAGGTTGAGCCATCTGGGCACCTACCACATTCACACTGCAAAATGAAATCTTATTCTGCAGTAAGGTAGGCAGTGGCCAAACTTACACATGTTGCCCTGTTTTTTATGCCTTAGTTCTATATTATTGCTGCTCTATGTGCCTCTAATTTCCTCAGTAATACCACACCTTATATCATTTCTCACCTGGACCGGCCCCTCTGATGCAAACGTCCTCCAGGAAGCCCGCTCCAACCTGATTGGCTACATGGTGTTTTTCTGATTGTAGAAAGCAAGCTCTGCCTGCAGAATTCCTTCGACTGCCATTGAAACCTGTTCCAACTCTTGCTGGCTGTAAGGACGCTCAAAGAAATTGAATATGCTTCTTTGAGAGAAAATACAATGTTGGAAAGTGTATGGTCACGCACTTTGGTAGAAGAAATAAACGGGCAGACTATTACTTAAATGGGGAGAAAATACAAAATTCAGACATGCAAACGGACTTGGGAGTCCTTGTGCAGGATACCCTAAAAGTTAACCTCCAGGTTGAGTCGGTGGTGAAGAAGGCGAATGCAATGTTGGCATTCGTTTCTAGAGGAATAGAATATAAGAGCAGGGATGTGATGTTGAGGCTCTATTGGTGAGGCCTCACTTAGAGTACTGTGTGCAGTTTTGGACTCCTTATTTAAGAAAGGATGTGCTGATGTTGGAGAGGGTTCAGAGAAGATTCACTAGAATGATTCCAGGAATGAGAGGGTTAACATATGGGGAGCGTTTGATGGCTCTTGGGCTGTGCTTCTTGGAGTTCAGAAAAATGAAGGGGGACCTCATAGAAACATTTCGAATGTTAAAAGGCCTGGACAGAGTAGATATGGTGAAGTTGTTTCCCATGGTAGAGGGGTCCAGTACAAGAGGGCACGACTTCAGGATTGAAGGGCGCCCATTCAGAACAGAGATGTGGAGAAATTTCTTTAGCCAGAGAGTGGTGAATCTGTGGGATTTGATGCTACGGGCAGCTGTGGAGGCAAAGTCATTGGGTGTATCTAAGGCAGAGATTGATAGGTATCTGAGTAGCCAGGGCATCAAAGGTTATGGTGAGAAGGCGGGGGAGTGGGGCTAAATGGGAGAATGGATCAGCTCGTGATAGAATGGCAGAGCAGACTCGATGGGCCGAATGGCTGACTTCTGCTACTTTGTCTTATGGTGTCTTATGGTCTAATATCTCTGACATAAGCATTCAAAAACTATTAAGTATTAACCAGACTTGACATTTTCTAAAATTCTTAAAAGATTTGAAAAATTAAAGCATATAGAATTAAGTGCTCTTAAACTGATTCAGTTGAATTTAAGATCTAAATGATCTGACATTTAAACTTCTCTGTTGCAGTCATTTCTTTCCATTCAAATGAAGGGTCTGACTGTTCTGATGAGGAGTCTAGTGTAGGGCACAGTGGTCTCATCAGCAGTGATCAGCTGTATGGAAGGTCAGCACTCTGTGTCCACACATGTGGATGATAGGCTTTTTGAGAGCAGGTTCAGGCCAAAATTTGCATGGGTCAAATAGACAATGTTAGTTGGCTCCTATTCAGTTTGCTGTCCATTAAACTGGCTTGCTTGTACAGCCAAATAGGCTTGAATACAATTGAAAGGAAACCGCTGATGGCCAGCTATGCTGAGAGGATCAATTTCTCCGTTATACTGCACGGATGTTGGGGCAGGTCGAATGGTGGCACACCCCAGTTACACTGGCGCTTCTGATGAGTGAAAGCTATTGTCCATGTATATGCTGGTGGATAGTGTTGCTCATTTGCCTCTTGTTGTTTGACGTGGCCCGCACAGTGTAGCTGATTGAGTGTAACTACAGAGTGTTGGCCTGGGAGAGGACACTGATGTTGGTTGCAGTGAATTTGGAGGATTTTGTGAAAACAACATTAAAGTCATAAAGTGGTACAGCACAGAAATGGACTCTTTGGCCCACCACGTCTATGCCTACCTTTTGTCCATCTCCCTCTTGCCCGCATTAGGTCCTTACCCTCCTATTCCATGTCTATTTCATTGCCTGCCTAAATGGGCCTTAAATATAGTGATTGCGTCTGACTCCACCACCTCCTCTGGGAGTGAGTTCCAGATATCAACCATTCTCTGTCTAAAAAACTTTCCCTCAAATCCCTTTTAAAACTTTTTCTTCTCACCTTAGATCTATGTCATCCAGTTCTTGATATCCCTATCATGGGAAATAGATTCTGCCTGTCTATGCTATCTATGCTTTTTATAATTTTATATTCCTCTTTCAGGTCACCACTCAGCTTCCTTTGCTAATAAACTAAATCTATCCAATTTCTCCACATAAGTAAAGTCCTCCAATCCTGGCAATATCCTGGTGAATCTCCACATTCCTCCTGCAGTGTGGTGACCAGAACTGCACACAATAGTCCAAGTGCGGTCTAACCAGTGTTTTGAAAAGTTGAAACATTTATATTCTCTGTCCCTGATCTATGGAGGCAAACATGCCATATTCCTTTTCACCACCCTGAGTTGCCACTTTCAGGCATCTATGGATCTGAACCCCTCTGTTCATCAACATTCCTTAGTGCCCTACCATTTCCTGTATGTCCTACCCCTATTTGACTTCCGAAAATGCATCACCGTGCACTTGTTAGGATTAACTTCCATCTGCAATGCTCTGCATGTTTCCAACTGATCTATATCCTG
The DNA here is from genome assembly GCF_009764475.1 of Pristis pectinata. Classification (NCBI taxonomy): domain Eukaryota; kingdom Metazoa; phylum Chordata; class Chondrichthyes; order Rhinopristiformes; family Pristidae; genus Pristis; species Pristis pectinata. The sequence continues at coordinate 6,170,866 of NC_067410.1, read as the reverse complement.
CTATAGCTTTAGACAACATTTCTTGCAGTCTACACCACCGCTAACTTTTGCATCATTACAGATTTACTAATTATACCTCCTACATTCACATTCAAGTTGCTAATATATATATCACAAATAACAAAGGTCCCAACACCAATCTCTGTGGTGCACCACTGGTCACAGACTTCCAATTGGAAAAGCATCCTTCTATCATCATCCTCTGGCTCCTATCACCAAGACAACTTTGGATCCAATTAACAATTTGCTGGAGGAACTGATGCACTGAGTTCCTTTAGATTCCAGCATCTGCGGTCTCTTGTGTCTCCTTTGGATCCAATTAGCCAGCTCTCCTTGGATCCTTTCTGGACCAGCCTATTATGTGGAACTTTGTCAAATGCCTTAATGAAGTCCATATAGACAATATCTATTGCCCTGCCTTCATCAATCTTCTTAGTAAATTTCATCCTTCCACTACCTTGAAGTGCCTTCTGCAGGTTGTCCTCCAGCTACTCTCTTCAGGAATTTCCAGGAGCGTTCAGAAGCATGGGTGAAATTCTTGCATTGTTTCTAACCCTTGGCTGAGAGGTCATTGAACTGTCTAGAGTGTTCACAAAAACTGCTGGAGGAACTCAGCGGGTCAGGCAGCATCTATGGAGGGAAATGGACAGTCGACACTTCGCGTCAAGACACTGGTCCAGGTGAAGGATGTCCACCCGAAACGTTGACTGTCCATTTCCCTCCATAGATGCTGCCTGACCTGCTGAGTTCCTCCAGCAGTTTGAGTATTGTTCCAGAGTCCAGCATCTGCGGTCTCTTCTGTCTCCTGTTAAGAGTGTTCATCCTTCATCATTGTTTAAACCATCACCCATCCTTTTGACATGCCCAGACCTGACTGTTCAAATCCTCTCTCTGTGCCTGCTTTCCCTTTTCAAACCTTTGGTGGAGACTGGGACAGAGCAAGTGGACAGAAATTGCAGAGGGTCACATGAAGATTTTATATTCCCAGGCCAAACTTGCGTTCTCACAACTGCTGGAGCCACACTAGAAAACAAACAGGAGAAAATTTATTGGCAGCAGATTTCCAGCAAACAATCCATTGGGACTAGCAAATTTGCAAAAGACAAATAATCACACAAATTATGGGACACTGAGCTAGTAGAATGTCTAACCCTTGCTGTGTCAAAACAACACTACACTAAATCACTGAATCCCAACCTTAATTATCACCTTTTTTTCCTTCTGTGGCTTGTCTCTCATTTCAGTAGTTTATTTATTGATCTGGATGCTTCTGCTTTTAACTCAAACAGCTGAGATTGATCTGGAATTGATACTACCATGTACTTACTTCCAGCCGCAGGACTTGATATAAAAAGTAGCATAACAGTGTCAGGAGATCTTGGTGAATTGGGTTCACTCCTTTTCATTATCACAATTCACAATCCAATTCACCCATAACCCTTGAGTTTCTGACCAGGTTGACTCCAGGTCTGTAGACATCATAAATTTAATGCTCAAAAGACCTTGCTGACTTCCTCTCCAGCAGACCTGTAGTGTCCTCAAGCCCTACAATTTTCCGAGAACTAGCTATTCCTCCACTTCTGACCTCTTATACTTCCCTACTTGCTTTAACATTTCCAAAATTTTCCTCCTCTTTCTCCCTTAAGGTACACCTAAATTGGTAAATTGGTTTATTGTTGTCACATGTACCGAGGTACAGTGAAAAACTTGTCTTGCATACTGTTCATACAGATCAATTCATTACACAGTGCATTGAGGTACTGTGAAAAGGTAAAACAATACAGAATGCGGAATAAGGAGTAACACCTACAGAGAAAGTGCAGTGCGGGCAGACAATAAGGTGCAAGGTCATAACGAGGTAGATTGTGAGGTCAAGAGTGTATCTTATCATAGTAGGGAACCGTTCAATAGTCTTAGAAGCTATCCTGGAGCCTGGTGGTATATGCTTTCAGGCTTTTGTATCTTCTGCTCGATGGAAGAGGGGAGAAGAGAGAATGTCCCGGGTGGGTGGGGTCTTTGATTATGCTGGCTGCTTTACTGAGACAGCGAGAAGTGTCGACAGGGTACATGGAAGGGAGGCTAGTTTCCGTGATGTGCTGAGCTGTGTCCACAACTCTCTGCAGTTTCTCGTGGTAATGGGCAGAGCAGTTGCCATACCAAGCTGTGTTGCATCTGGATAGGATGCTTTCTATGGTACGTCAATAAAAATTAGTGAGGGTTGACGGAGACACTCCAAATTTCTTTAGCCTCCTGAGGAAGTGGAGGCGCTGGTGAGCTTCCTTGGCCGTGGTATCTACGTGGTTGGACCAGGACAGGCTATTGGTGATGTTCGCTCCTAGGAACTTGAAGATCAAACCTGGATCCGTCGAATGGTGAGGCAACAACACCACCTATTTTTCATATAAGTTTTCATGGAGTGTGCAGGTGACTAACAATGCCAGCATTTATTGAACATCCCTAATTGTCCCTGAACTGAAAAGGGTCAATGACGTTGGAAGGTCTGGCGTCACCAGTGAGTTTTTACAAAAATTTTATGGTGATACTTTCTCATGCTAGCTTTCCAATTTATTTTGTTGAATTTCACTTCAGAAGAAAATAATAACATAAGAAGCAGGAGTAAACCATTCTGTGTCTTGATCCTGCTCCATCGTTCAATAAGATCATGACTGATCTGATTTTGGACTTACCTCAACTTTCCTGTCTGATCTCCCTTTAAACCTGGACTCTCCTATAGTCCAAAAATATGTCTGTATTGGCCTTGAATATGTTCAGTGTCTCAGTCTCGACAGGGATAGAGAAGTCCAACATCTAACCACGTTCTGAGAGAAGAAATTTGTCCTTATCTTGGTCTTAAACAGTTGACCGCTTATTCTAAAGCTATGTCTCGTTGTAGATTCCCTCATCAAAGGAAACATCCTTTACCCTGTCTATTGGATGTGGACATCTCTGTTAATTCCAGAATATGTTGATCATCACTAATTGCCTCTGAATTAAGGAGGCAGTTGCATCAATGGCATTCTCGAGTCTGTATTCATATTTCAACCAAAAGGTTTCCTTTCCTGAAAGCTCCTCTGTCTCCCTGCCCCAGCAACACTCAGAACTTTATACGTTCCAAAAGATCACTTCTCATTCTCTAAATTTCAATGGGTATAGTTACAACCTGATCAACTTTCCCTCATAAGACAGCTCCTTCATCCTGGGAATCGAACCAATGAACCTTCTCTAAACAGTGTCCAATGCAAATATAAGGAGACCAAAACTGTGTGTATTCCTCCAGCTGTGGTCTCACCTGGGGGTGGGGGTGGGGGGGGTGACAGAGATAGAAAGAAAGGGAGAAAGACAATACAAGAGGGCATGGCTTTAATGTAATGGGTGGGAAGTTCAAGGGAGATATCAGAGGAAGGTTTTTTAGCTAGAGAGTGGTTGGGGCATGGAATGCGCTGCCTGGAGTGGTGGCGGAGGCAGGCACATTGGTCAAATTCAACAGATTGCTAGGTAAGCATATGGAGGAATTTAAAATAGAGGGATACGTGGGAGGAAGGGGTTAGATAGTCTTAGGTGAGGTTTAAAGGTCGGCACAACATTGTGGGCTGAAGGGCCTGTATTGAGCTGTACTGTTCTGTGATTCTGTGATTCTATAAGACAAGGAGGGAGTTGGACTGAAGGATGTAGCTAGAGAGAGTGAGATCAAGACAGAGATACTGAACAAGAAACAGAGAGAGAGAGAGAGAGAGAGAGAGAGAGAGAGAGAGGTTATTAGTGAGAGTCTATATGTGAGAGAGAGAGGGAAACAGATCAAGAAAAATTCTAGTGAGGGAAAGACAATTGATAAACAAATAGTTGAAGTCATAAGAATATGACAGGATGTCATCTGGAAAACGATATGGAGAGATGAAATGTGTTATGGTAGCACTGAGGCATCAAAATTTGCTTCACATCATGAGGTTACCCACTGTTTTGTGGCAGTCTGGTTGACACAACAGAATGAATAAGTCAGAAACTTCTCAGCTGATGTAATGCCAGTCAGTAGACAATGCAGGTATGTGCTGCAACCATAAAAGTGTTCTGGACAATTTGGAAACATTTGCAAGCTGATGTTAACTTAGAATAATAAGGAAGGATAGGCCTGTAAAACTGCTGACTGGCAAACCACACAGCAAAAGGAAGAGGAATCTGAAATTGCTGATTAAATAGCTTTAAGATAAAAATGAAATAATTCTATGTCGAAAAGCGCCCAGTGTAAATGTTCTTGCTATGTGAGACGGCCAAAGTAAGCAGCTCAGCTGAAGTAGAATTATGAGCAGAATCAAAAATGTTGTTTGAGTCACAAAAACATTTGCATTTCCATTGGGGCTGTTGATTTAAAAATTTAATTATAATTAATTGCGTGATTAAAATAATCAATTGCCTATTATTTGCTGTTTTAATTGCACAGCTAAATGAAACTAGCATACCAATAATTTATATTTTTGAATTAATTTGTTTAAATGATTTAATTTCTTTTATTTTTAACATTTTTAATTATTTCTGTTATTTGAAGTTTCGTTAGTTGATGCAGATGTGGTTGGTTCTGCCAAACTGATGAATCTATTTCGAACACTTCGAGGGCACAAGAAACCTTGTTTAATTTGGCATTGTGTTTGGCACAGACGTCATGGGCTGAAGGGCCTGTTCCTGTGCTGTTCTGTTCCGTTCTGTTCGATATTAACTCTGCATTATAATCTCACATGTTTTATAGCTGCATTACTTGATGCATATCTTGTACACCAGCTCATCCCAGGCATTTTCAGCAAGTTCCAGACTTTTTCGGACCATCTGACTGCTGCTAATTTTTGCCTTTTATCTTCTAATCTTAATCTCTTGTAAAACACTTGGCCACATTTTTCTTTCTTGGCCCATTTTGCTAAGGCAAGCAACAGCTGGAAAGGTGCAGGTTAAAGTCATGCATTGAGGTTTGGATGCCATCTGATCGGTCCAAATGGATAACCTCAGCCCCTCTCTTTGGGACAAAAGTTTGCAATGTATTTCAGTGACCACACCTTGCTGTATCTGGAGTTTACAAGTCCATGATAAATCAGCGCACCTCTCAGGCCTCCCCTGTATATAAACAGAAACCCTGAAGCTTGATAGGTTTATAGAATCACACAGCACAGAAACCAGCCCGACCATCATGCCTATCTATACTAATCCGACTTTCCTGCATTAATGCCATATCCCTCTGTGCCCTGCTCATTTCAAATACCTGTCCAGATGCCTCTTAAATGTTGTTACTGTTCCTGTCTCCACCGCCTCCTCTAGCAGCTCATTCCATTTACTAACTACTCTTTGTGTGAGAAATTTACCCCTCAGATCGCCTTTAAACTTCCTCCCTCTCACCTTAAACCTATGCCCTCTCATTTTAGACACCCCTACCATGGGCTATTCTACCCTATTTACGCCTCTAATAATTTTACATACTTCTTTCATGTCATCTCTCAACCTCCTTTGCTCCAGGGAAAATAATCCCAGCCTATCCAGTCTCTCCTTACAACTCAAGCCCTCCAATCCAGGTAACATCTTTGTAAATCTTTTCTGCACTTTCTCCAGCTGAATCACATCTTTTCTGTGGTGTGGTGACCAGATCTGCACTCAGTACTCCATCTGTGGCTGAACCAAGGTGTTGTGCAATTGTAACATGATGTCCCAACTCTCCTGGCCAATGCCTCAGTCAATGAATGCAAACATGCCAAGTGCCTTCTTCGCCACCCTGTCTACCGGTGTTGTCACTTTCAGGGAGCTATGTACTTCTACCCTTCGGTGTGGTGGAGCAGGCTCGACGGGTCAGTTAGCATACTCCTGCTCCTATTTCCTATTTCTTATGTCTCCCTGTTCTACAACACTCCCCAGAGCCCTGTCATTTACTGTGTATGTCCTGCCTTGGTTTAACTTCCCGAGTTGCATTACTTCCCACTTATCCAAGTTAAACTCCATCTGCCAGTCCTTTGCCCACTTTTTCAGTTGACGGATATCCTGTTGTAACCGTAGACAACCTTTTTCACTATTAAGTATACCGACAATTTTGATGTCATCTGCAAACTTACTAATCATGCCATCTACATTCTTATCCAGATCATTAGTATATCTGGTGAACTACAGAGGACCCAGCAATGATCCCTGTGGCTCACCATTGGTCACAGGCCTCCAATCTGAAAAACAACCCTCTACTACTGCCCTTTTCTTCCACCAACCCAATTTTATATCCAATTTTCTATTTCACCCTGGATCCCATGTGTTTTAACCTTCGGGACCATCCTACCATGTGGGACTTTGTCAAAGGTCTTGCTAAAGTCCATGTATACAACGTCTACCACCCTGCCCTGATCAACCCTCTTGGTCACCTCTTCAAAAAACTCAATTAAACTTGTGAGACATGACTTCCCACACACAAAATCATGCTGACTATCCCTAATCAGTCCTCGCCTTTCCAAATGCAAATAAATCCTGTAGTTGGATCTTTGGCCAATTTTCTTGTGGGACACAAGAGACAGTAGATCAGATTTTGTACTATTGGCTCTCAGTACTTTTGCTAAGTTAAAGACACTGTCCTGAAAATTCCTTAATGTCTCTAATCGTACCAGCATTCTAATACAATGTGGCATGCATGGTAGTGTAGCGGTTAGTGTAATGCTATTACAGCACCAGAGACCTGGGTTCAATTCTGGCCACTGTCTGTAAGGAGTTTGTACATTCTCCTCGTGTCTGCGTGGGTTTCCTCCGGGTGCTCTGGGTTCCTCCCACATTCCAAAGACATACAGGTTAGGAAGTTGTGGGCATGCTATATTGGTGCCGGAAGCGTGGCGACACTTGCGGGCTGCCCCCAGAACACACTATGCAAAAGATGCATTTCACTGTGTATTTCAATGTACAGTACATGTGTTGTGAAACAGATCCAAGGTCTCGAAGGACAAGGACTCTGGACACAGTCTTAGAGATAAATGATTTATATACAAAGACAAATGTGGGGAAAAGGTAACGGGGGCAACGCACACCAGTGATAGTGAGTGAGGGAAAATCACAACAAGGGTAAAATACACACATGTACACACAACAACTGGGTACAAACAATAAAGGAAAAGCAATACAATACCTGCCACCCTTTGACTCAGTGCAGGCATGGCTGTATGCTACTGGGAATACTAACTTAGGATGCTCCTAATCCTGTTGAAGTGCACACCTTACCAACGGTCTCTCCAGTGTCGTTCCACGGTTCCTTGGAGCAATCAAAGAGAGCAAACCAGGCACATGTGACACTCTTTATAGTGCTGGAGGGCTGGGGGGGTCCAGCCCATGTAGTTCAAAAAGGCCAATGGCCCAAGGCCAAGTACAAAGGTGCTTAAAGGGACCAATGGGCAGGTGTGCGCTGATGGATGGAATGGAGCCAAACCTTGATTGGCAGTGCTGTCATCCAATCAGGTAGGGGCAGTGTTGTCACGTGACAGCCACGACCCTCCACAATACAACATGTGACTAATAAAGATATCTTATCTTATATTATGGGAATCAGTGACCTAGGACCAGGGTGTCAAGTGCTATTGAATGGGCCTTTCCTTCAGAAGCTGCAGATAAATCTTGGAGCAGAACTAGGTCCAGGTCTCATGAGGTGTAGTGGCTTGCAGCTGGAGTCTGGAGGTGCAGAAGTGGGCGGGGGGGGGAGGGAGGGGGTTGGAGAGTGGTGGGGAAGTGTTACTTGGCTCAATGATTGGGGCCTGGGTGTGGCAATGGAGCTGTGGATTGGGTCAACTGAGTAGGGTTGGGTAAGGGTCATGAGGTAGAGTTGTGGGACTTGGAACTGTGGGAGACGTGGGGAGTTGAGGGTAATGGTTGATGCACCTGTAGAATTGCAGAGAAGTAAATAAACTGAAGGATTCGTACCTGAGAGAACTGTCCAGTGCAAAGAATCCTCCTTTAAATTATGTTCTCCAGTGCTGAATTTTTGTGGACCACCCAATGGCTAGCCTGCTTCAGAACCACATGCTTCAGTCTCATACTATTTCATACTTCCTTATGATAGCGAAGGAGGCCATTCACCCCTGTGCTGGTTTACAGATCCAACCCATTCCCCTGACTAATTTTTCCCTACGATTGGAGGAATGGAGGCATCAATGAGGGAGCTGGCATCATCAGAACAGATCACAAGATCACACAAGATCACAAGACAAAGGAGCAGGAGTAGGCCATTCGGCCCATCGACTGAGATAGAGAAACTGAGGGAATGGAATTGAATTTTTAATGGAGCAAAATAGGAGGGGAAAATCAACATAGTTGTGGAACATCCCCATCAATTCTACCGGCCACCTACACCGGGAACAAGTTACAGTGGCCAATTAACCTACCAATCTCCACACGAGAACTTCTGACGTGGAAAATGCCTCATTGCGCCTACAGGTTCAACACACCTTTCTCGTTTAATTAGGGAGGGGCGGTAAACGCCAGTGACACTTACATCCTAAAAAATGAACAAGAAGTAAGAGGGAGTTGTGGCCTGTTTGAATTTCCCGAGTGGTTGAATTCAACCTGGAAAATGTTGACTTTCCTACTCTTACTGCTGTAAATAAAAGCACTACACATCCAAATTTAAAGATCACCATCTGACTGTAACTGGCTACCTTTGACACTGGATAACTTGGCACATATCCACATCCAAACTTTTCTTTCATTGAGAGCTGTGTGGAGGACAATCAATCCGTCTTGGCTTAAGCACAGAACACATGTACTGAAATGTCAGTGCTTGATAGTGCGTGCTGAAGGAAGGCAACCTCTGCATAATGCTGCAGTGAAAACCTTCAGCCCTCGAGGGTTAACCCAGGCCTTAATAAGACATGTATCAGAAGTTCCCAACACTGAGCAGCACTCTATAAATATTATTCTGTAGCAGAAGATAACGAGCAACTTCCAGCAAAACTGCATTGTACTAATTGGATGCCAGCAAGTCCCAAGGCTGCCAGGAGAAACTGCAGAAATCTGTTTGGTTTTTTAAACAGAGGTGTCAATTAAGAGCTTGGTGTGTGCGTGGGAGTCTGTACAGGTTAACACTGTTCGTTCCATAATGAGTATTTAAAAAGAGCTGGAAAATCAATACTGGCTCAAAGGGATGCATGCCCATGTTACTGAAGGAAAGAAATGCGCTCCACTGTAAATCTCTTTTTTGTCCTCCTGTTTTCCACCCTTTCACCACCCCTCCTCCTCCTCCCACTGCTCATTCTTTTTTTTTATCGTTTCCCCTTGGTCCTCAATGAACACAACGGTTAAAACAAGAAAAACAATTGGACAATAAATTTTCAATTGCCTCTTGACGCACCTTCTCCATTTTGAACAATACGGCTGTGACCAGCTCCTATTGAAACAAACAGAATGGAATGAATAAGCAAATGCAGAGACTAATGGGGGCCTTCTGCATTCATTGTCTCAAGAACAGAACATGCTATATTTCAAAATCTGCTAATTAATCTTCAGAGAAGTCATTTGCAATACAAAAAAAAAGTAGTTTCCATGGGGAGAGATCTCCTTGTCTTAAAAAATCACAGCAAATAACCTGACCCTGACCAAAAGCAGACCATCGAAGTGCTGGTGGTATTTGAATAAGGACAAAGGAACATCGAAACAATTAAAGATTTGCAGAAGGGCTTAGATCAGTTGTGTAAAATGGAGGTAGATGGAGAATGGAATTTTAACACTGGCAGAGAGAGGAAGTGCTGAATTGGATTGAAAAATGATTTGTCATCCATCACTGCACAATAGATGGAATAAATTACCATGCAGAGTATTTGAATAAGAATTTTGTAACACAGAAGGCCATTTCCCCCATCGCACCTGTGACAGCTCTTTGCATGATTCCAAACTCCTGTCCACTCTCACATCCTTACAGTTTCTTGTTTAAGATACAATTCTCATAGATTCTACTTCCATTGCCGAATCTGATCGGGCAACACTGTGTAAAGAAAAATACCTTTGGGCCATGAATTTCTACCCTCTTGCTATCTGACACTCCAACTGCTGTAAGTAGTTTTTACTGTGGACTTTATCAACATCCTGAGCAACAGATTGGCTGGCAGCCTTGTCTACTCCAATAGAAAGAACCCTTCCATCATAGGTTGAAGGGTGGTAGCATAGTGGTTAAGTTGTCAGGCTAGCATCCAGAGGCTTAGACTGTTGATTTGGAGTTCAAGAGCTGTTGCAGCTGTGGAATTTAGTTTCATGTAATTAAATAAATTTGGAATTAAAGCTAATCTCAGTAACAATGTCCATGAAACTGCCAGATTTTTGTGAAAACCCATCTGGTTCACTGTTCTCCTTAGAAAACAGAAACCTACTGTCCTTACCTGGCCTGACCTACATGTAACTCCATATCCACTGATGTGGTTGTCTCTTTGGCTCAATAAGTTCAGCCTTGCTGCAGATGTTTATATCCCATAAAAGAATGTAGTAATTCCTTAATTTAAATACTTTTGCAATAACATCATTAACTCTTTAGAGTATATATCTTTGCTGAAAGCATCTACTTTTTGGTAAAATGAACAGAGTACTGCTCTTCATGCACCGGAAGGAGATACACCAAAATACACAGAATGTATTTCGCTGAGCCTTTACGGTTTAAGGAATTTTTGCTTAATGAAACATTTTTCAGGATTGCACCCCTATTGAGGAATTACTGGGTTGGATGTACTAGAAGTGTGCCTCCTAATGTTCTGCTGGCATTATTTTGTCCTGTGAGGCAGGGCGGCTGAGTTTGTAAAAAGTAAAAACATTTAAAAATGTTACTCTGCTGTTAATTTATTAAAAATATAAATATTCATTGAAATATACTAAAGCTTTTACCTATACCTCCCGAATGGTTGGTGACCTCACTTAAAGGGACAGAGCTCTGCTGGTGTAGAACTAACGGTTCAGATGCAAAGTGTATCTGACCCCTTGTCTCAGTATCCCCTGGAAAGCACCTGGACTCACCAATAAATCCAGAGGCTTAGTGAGAGGTCAGGTGTGTGCACGTTCCCAACCCTCAACCTTCTGTGAGTACAGTAGCTACCCAATGGCATGTCAAGGCCCTTTAAGAATATTTGGGAGCAGATAGTGCCCATAACTCTTGGCTTCAAAATATTAGTAGAAATAATTACTAATACATCAATCCACTTCAAAGTGGAACTGATAGTAGGATTGGATTAAATGATTCCCGGGCAGCTCATTCTCCCAATGGTCTGTTAATTTGAAATTTGATTGTAGAAATCAACATCACATAGGTTCTGTGCAGAGGAAGTTGGGTGGGGGCAACACTGCACAGCACCCTTTCCCCAAATATGGGTCTCACTGATCAGACTGCAAGTACTTCAGGAGCTAGGAGAACGCTGGTCAGCAGCAGCTGAGTATGGACAGCTCCCTGGTGCATTAGATGTGCATCCCTGGAAAGGTACATGGAGTTCAGGATCTTGTACATAGAACATAGAACAGTACAGCACAGGAACAGGCCCTTCAGCCCATCCTGTCCTTTCAGGTCATGATACCAGATTAAACCAATCCCATCTGCCTGCACATGATCCATATTCCTCCATTCCCTGCCTGTTCACATTCCTGTCTAAGTGCTTTTTAAATGTTGCTATTGTATCTACTTTTACCACCTCCCCTGGCAGTGCACTCCAGGTTTGTTGTAAGACAAGTTCGAAAGGTCTCGAATGGCAAGGACTCTGGACACAAGTCTTTGGAGTTAGAATGATTTATTTATAAAAGACAAATGCGGAACAGGATGAACGGGAACGAATGCACACACACACACACACACACACACACACACACACACACACACACACACACACACACACACACACACACAGAGGTGATCGCGAACGTGGGGGGGATTGCAACAAGGGTGAGATGTGTGCGCGCACACACACGCGCACACACACACACACGCACACACGCGCACACACGCGCACGCACGCACGCACGCACACACACACACACACACACACACACACACACACACACACACACACACACACACACACACACACACACACACACACCAAACTGGGTACAAACAAATTGAGGAAGAAACAATACGATGCCTGCCACGTCTCGATCTTAGTGCAAGCATTGGATCTATGCTAGAGGGATATTCTAACTAATTACACCTGAGCAGTGCACAGCTTGCCTCAGCGTCCCTCGGAGACAACAAAGAGGGAGAACCAAGCACGTGCGGCACTCTTTATACTGCTGGAGGGCTGGGGGTGGTCCAGCCCAGGTAGTTCAAAAGGGCCAATGGTCAAGGGTGCCAGGTACAAAGGTGTTTAAAGCGACCAATCATCAGGTGTGTCTTGAGGGGTAGGGGTGGAGCCAAACCTTGATTGACAGTTGTGTGTCTTCCGACAAGATGGGGTAGTGTTGTCATTTGACAGCCCCGACCCTCCACAATACTAGGTTCCAACCACTCTCTTGCCTTGTAAATCTCCTTTAAACTTTCCCCCTCTCACCTTAAACCTCTGCTCTCCAGTATTTGACATTTCAACTTGGGAAAAAGACTTTGACTCTCTCCCCTATCTCTGCCTCTCATATTTTTATAAACTTCTATCAGGTCTCCCGTCAGCCTCTGACACTCCAGAGAAAACAATTCATGTTTGTTCAAACTCTCCTTATAGTTAACATTCTCTAATCCAGGCAGCATCCTGGTGAACTTCTTCTGCACCCTGCCTAAAACCTCCACATCCTTCCTGTATTTTGGCGATTAGAACTACTCACAATACTCCAAATGTGGCCGAACTAAAGCTTTATACAGCTGCAATGTGACCTCCCACCTTCTACGCTCAACGCCCTGACTGAGGAAGGCAGGTATGCTAATGCCTTCTGTACCACCCTAAAGACTTGAACTGCAAGATCCCTCTGCACATCAATGGTCCTAAAGGTCCTGCCATTTACTGCATATTTTCCACTTAACTTTGACATCCCAAACGCAACACCTCACACTTGGCTGGATTAAACTCCATCTGCCATTTGTCTGTTCAAATTCTCAGTGGCTCTAAATCCTGCGGTATCCTTTGACAATCGTTCTCACTATCCACAGCCAATTTTTGCGTTATCCGCAAACTTACTAATCAGCCCACCTACATTTTCAGCCAAATCATTTATATATATATCACAAACAGAGGCCTGAGCACTGATTGTGGTGGAACACTGCTAATCAAAGACCTCCAGTCAGAATAACACTCCTCCACCATTAACTACTTTAAATGAGTCAATTTTAAATGGATTCAAAATTGGCCAAGCCAATTTTGAATCCATTCTACCAAGCAAAGTATTTGTTAATTAGTGAAAGATTGGGTAGTGTTGCTATTCAAAGGGACCAACATTTGTAGGTGCAGCAAGCAATTAGGGAGGCAAATTGCCTTCATTACAAGAAGTTTTGACTACAGGAGTAAGGAAGTCTTATCGTAATTCTATTCTGCCTTGGTGAGTATTGTCTACATATTTAGTATCTTTATGAAAGAATGTACTTGCCAGAGGGAGTGCAGTGAAGATTCACTTGTTCCAGGGATGGCAGGTTTGCTGTGTGAGGAGAGATTGACTAGACTGGGACAGTATTCTCTAGAGTTTCGAAGTATGTGAGGAAATCTCATCAAAGCCTATAAAATTCTTCAAGGGCTTATCAGGCTAGATCTAGGGAGAATGTTTCCCCTCATTGAGAAGTGTCAGACTAGGGAGCACAGTTTGAGAATAGGGGGTCTGAGATGAGGGAACATGTCTTCACTCAGAGGATGGTGAATGTTTAGAATTCTCTATCCTAGAGGGTTATGTTGTTGGGCAGTATGGAAATCAGTGGATATGGAGATAACGCTGGAAGATGTTGCTGAGGAAGAACATCAGCTATGATCTTGGGGAGTAGGGGAGCAGGCTGGAAGGACTCTCCTGTTCCTATTTTTTTATGGTCATAGATCTAATGAACTGCTGAGGATAGACCAAGATGGGCACCAGTGAATGCCTTGCCGTACTTTCCATGCTAATGGACACTCCAGTTGGTGGATGATAGTATTTTTCTTATGGCAATAGTGTAGGGGTTCTGAGCATGTTGGAGGCTCTGTGTGCAGGGAAAACCCTCATTACCACCATCCAGCCTGCAACCTAGTGCATGCAGGACAGTCTAAAATGGCTCGTATCCTTATCACAGGTGTTTATCATCATAAGTGTAGAATTAGCCAACGTGTTCTTCAACGTTCTTGGTAGAAGAGTTCTCTGTGAAATGAGCATCCATAAAGATGCTTCAAACAGTTTGTAATGAGGATTGTTTACATCTATTACATGAGAATCTAAATGTTAATGAAGGACACTTACCTTCTAAGAAGTCATTGAGGTAGTTCTTAGTCACAAGAGGGAGCTGAAAGAATTTAGGCTTAACTAGTGGCATAGAAAGCCCTTGTACTAATCTACAGCTCCTTCATGGAGAACCCTCCAGTCTATGTCAAAGATCCCTTTGCATTCATAATCTAGCCTCTTTGCTTTATCTGTGGTGGTTGGTGTTTAAACCTTCAAGTCCATTTTATAATTTCTGTCTAAAGAAAATTCTTGGCCATTATTAAAACAAACTACAACAGTTGCTGGGAATTTCAAATAAAAACAATTAAAATGCTCTCATCAGAACCATTCTCATCAAAGGTCATCATCCAAAATGTTTCTCTCCCCACAGATGCTGCCTGATTTGCTGAGTATTTTCAGCCTGTTTTGTTTTATCATTGGCCATCTTTATCTCTGCCATGTTTATTAGTTGCAAAAAAAATTAGATTTTGACATGGCTTGTGTAGTGGTTGTCCTGGAGTCAAATATAAGTCTGACAAAAAACTCTATTGTTGCCAGTTAGACTGTAGGTGGTACTGAGGTCCCTTCCACAAGTTCTTCCTAGTCGCTGTGCATTCTGCAATAAATAATGGGCAGCACGGTAGCGTAGCGGTCAGCGCGACGCTATTACAGCGCCAGCAATCGGGGTTCGATCCCCGTCGCTGTCTGTAAGGAGTTTGTAAGTTCTGCTGTGTCTGCGTGTGTTTCCTCCAGGTGCTCCGGTTTCCTCCCACATTCCAAAGACGTACGGTAGGTTAATTTGGGGGTTTAACATGGGTGGCGTGGACTCGTTGTAAATAAAGTAAATGTTATTACTCGCTGTAAATAAAATAAAAAAAAAATTAAAAATTTAAAGTTCAACAAGAAGCAGAACATAATGGGAGACAATGGAGTTACTGCAAGTCGTACAGATTTTGCTATTTCCCACTGAGTGTTTGGCGTGCTACAACACTAGGAAGGTTTGTAATGCATACCGAGACACCTTTTCCATTCTATTTCCTCACATCTGCATGGTCTGCAACCTCTGCCTGGCCTTCACCGTGCCTGTGATCTTGCAACATTGATACTCCAAAGGGAACCTTGGGGCAGACCTGCTCCCCTTTAGATAATGTACTCAACGGGCTCACCTTCAGGACCTCAGCATATTAGCCTCCACAAGCACGTTGCCCCTCAGTCAACACCACCACTCATCCATCTATCTGCCAACACCAACTTACTTAAATAAAAACAGAAAATGCTGGAAACACTCAGCAGGGTCTGCAGTATCAGTGGAAAGCAAAACTCAGTTATTGTCCCCATTAACCCATCGACTCGACAACTTATGCCCACAGCATCCCTGGCCTCACCCTGTCAGAGATATTCCCATTGGCCTATCTGTCCTTTGCCTAGGAACAATAGTTACAGGGAAGCTTAGTGGGGGCTTGCTTTGTGAGCTAGCATAAACATTATGGGCCAAATATTGGTATTGGTTTATTATTGTCACTTATACCAAGGTACAGTGAAAAACTTGTCTTGCATACCGATTGTATAGGTCAATTCATTACACAGTGCAGTTACATTGGGTTAGTACAGAGTGCATTGATGTATTACAGGTAAAAACAATAACAGTACAGAGTAAAGTGTCACAGCTACAGAGAAAGTGCAGTGCAATAAGGTGCAAGGTCACAACAAGGTAGATCATGAGGCCATAGTCCATCTCATCGTATAAGGGAACTGTTCAATAGTCTTATCACAGTGGGGTAGAAGCTGTCCTTAAGTCTGGTGGTTTGTGCCCTCAGGCTCTTGTATCTTCCATGTCACATAGAGATATGGAAATATAGAGCTAAGAAGCAACCACTTTAAGACAAAGAAGGCCAGAGACCAAGTAAGCATCCCTTCAGAAGGACTATGGCAAGTTTCACGGTTAGTAGGGGCAGATTCTAATGGCCATTGTCACTGCTAAAAACTTTTCTATTTCCAATTTTTTTTAAACCATCTCCTCAAGTTGTCAGGGTGAGATTTGAACTCACATACTCTCAATGATCGAGAAAGCTAGTAACATAACTACTACACTAACGTATCTTGCAGGTCAGAATTTGGCTTGAATGATCTGTCAAAAATAATTTGAGAGGCAGTTGGAACTCATCATCCACAAGGAGTCAGTGACCTGTTTGATATAATTGTTTTTCATTCTCTATTACTCACTCCTGTTCACTTAATTGGAGTTTGGTATTACCCTGGGGGGCATTGTCTGATCATTTATTCAGGGCAACTGGATGTGGATGACAACTTTGTTAATAGTATCTTTGCAGAATGAAAATAATTGCAAACTCCTTATTTAAACCACCTCTGAGAACACACTTATAACATTGTTAGAACCCTAGCTCACACTATACTGACTTTAAAATATATCACCAGCCCTTCATCATTGCTAGATTTAGATCCTGGAGCTTCATACCCAACAGCATTGTGGGTGCATCTTCATCAGGAGGACTGCAGTTCAGGTAGGCTGCTCATCATCTCAAGGGCAATTAAGGATAGGCAATAAATGCTGGTGTTGGCAGCAATGTTCAGATCCTGAAAAGGAATCAATAAAATTTCTTCCTAACAAAGACAAAGGGTTTTTATTGATGTTCAAATCTGCCAGCATATTTCGGGAAGAAGAGATCTGCCATGATTCGTGAATTTTGAGAACTTGCTGGTTGATTATCTCCACTTTGCTATTAGCCACACATAAATGATATCTTACCCTCACTCTTACTATTAAGAAAGTGCTGAGTTTTTACACATTAATAGTCCATTAAAATAATTGCAGAATATTGGAGTTTATAACTAACAGTGTACGCATCATTTCGATGGCCCAATAATTGTTAATCCAGCTCAGAAAGTGAACAATTTAAGCAACAGTCACATTCCTGGATGTAGTAAATTCTTCTCAGGGATTTAAAAAAAAATGTAGAATTAAATTTTCTTTTCCTCCTTTTCATTTCTCTCTTTGTTCCTGTGTTTCTTTCTCTCTGGTTTGCTTACTTTAGTTTGCCTTGTTGCTGCAGTTTCATTCCCAGTACTTAAATTGAGAGGATAGATCATTGGTCATACCGTTCCCACATGTCCCATTGCCCTTACCATGGTATTGTCATATCACATTTTTCCTTATTTCCAGAGGAGGCGGCCTTTCGGCCCATTGAGCCTATACCGGTTTACAGAACATTCCAAATCCCCCACGAATTTTCCCTGTAACTTATTGTGCCCATATTCCCATCAACTACCCCACCACCCCACTCACCCCAAATTAAACCACCTAGGGGCAATTTAGAGTGACCAATTAGCCTACCAAACCATAATGCAAACTCCACACAGACAGCACCAGAGGTAATGGTTGAACCCACATCTCTGGAGCTGTGAGACAGCAGCTCTACCAGCTGTGTCACTGAGCCACCCACACCCAGCAGGTTATGCTGTAAGATAGTTTTCAGACTGAAGGATGAAGGGTGTCATACTTCAGAAAAATTTGTGTAAGAATTCTTTCACTCTGTGAGAGACAGGAGACCAATTGCCTAAATTTTGCTTTCGCACCTGTGTCTGACATCCCCTCTACTACCTATTGCAGTGAGTTAGAAAGACAATTCACATCAATTCTTGGGGCCACTCAAGTGAAATATATTTTATTTTAACCACATTACTGGCCTGGAGTCAAGTATAGGCCAGACTGCATTAGGATGGCAGGTGTCCTTTCTTGATGGACAATTTGTTCATGGTTACCATTACTGACACTGGCTTTTTACAAACTCTTGGATTTATTTAATCACTTGAATTTAAATTCCTGGGTGCCATGGTGTGACTTAAACACATACAGTATTTCTGAATCAATGGTGCAGAACTCTAGCTGCTAGTCTAGTAACAATAACACTACCATACCTCAATTCTTCCTGGTCATTTTATGCATATATTAGCACAAATTGTTTGCAATCTTTTTTGTTTGCCTTTATCAGTGCAGGAGACTCAATATCGAAACAAAAACAGATAATGCCAGGGACAGTTAATAGGTCAGGCTACATCTCACAGCACAGAAACAGATCTTTTGGCCCATTGAATCTCTGCTAACCACCAAGCAGTCATTTACACGAAACCTACGCTAACCCATTTTATCCACCCCACAGTTCCATCAACTGCCCCCAAGGGCAGCACGGTAGCGCAGCAGTTAGTGTAATGCTATTACAGCGCCAGCGAAGAGGGTTCAATTCCCGCCGCTGTCTGTAAGGAGTTTGTACGTTCTCCCTGTGTCAGCGTGGGTTTCGTCCGGGTGCTCCGGTTTCCTCCCACATTCCAAAGACGTATGGGTTAGTAGGTTAACTTGGGTGTAATTGCGGGTTTGTTGGGCCGGAAGGGCCTGTTACTGTGTAAATAAAGTTTAAAATAAGTTTATTCTGCTGCTCACACACTGTACAAGGTCAATTTACAGTGGGCAATTAACCTACAAATCTGCACGCCTTACAGATGTGGGGGGAAATTGGAGCACCTAGAGGAAACCCACACGGTCACAGGGAGAACGTGCAAACTCCACACTGACAACGCCTGAGGTCAGGATTGAACCCAGGTCGCTGGATTTGTGAGGCACCTGTTGAAAGTGAAATGGGGTCAATGCTTCAGGTCAAAGATTCTTCATCACAACTGTTCAGCCTGACCTGCCGAGTATTTCCAGCACTTTCTGTTTCTCTTTCCAATTTCCCAGCATTTTTTTTTGAATTTTGATTTTCGTCAACTGACAGAGTGGGTCAGTATCCTGAAAGCACCTCAAATATTAATTGCTTTACAAATTAAATTAAACCATTTATTAAAAATTCACAAGTTTACTCCTCTCCCCAATCAATCCTAAACTCGATTACTAACATGAACTTGATTAACTCAATTATTAAATGTTTTATTTTGGCCACTCAACTTTCTTAACACAAAAACACCACCATGCTTCCAAATCAGGCTACTGAAAAGGCTGAACTTACTGAATTTTTCTTTGCCTTGTATACCATAGAAAACCATTTCTTTTCTTTTTCAATCTTTTTATTAGTTTTCAAATTAATACAGATTAATATATAACATCAATGTTTGTACATGTAAGACAAAGAGATCAAAAGAACAATCATGACATAGATAATCATAAAGAACACGATTACTCTCAACACTGATGCCCCACAAGGCTGTGTCCTCAGCCCTCTACTCTACTCCCTATACACTCATGACTGTGTGGCCAGATCCTGCTCTAACTCCATCTACAAGTTTGCAGATGATCCCATCGTTGTAGTCGGCATCTCAAACAGTGATGAGTCGGAGTACAGGAAGGAGATAGAGAGCTTAGTGGAATGGTGTCATGACAACAACCTTTCCCTCAATGTCAACAAAACAAAAGAGCTGGTCATTGACTTCAGGAAAGGGGGCAGTGTACATGCACCTGTCTACATCAATGGTGCTGAAGTCGAGAGGGTTGACAGCTTCAAGTTCTTGGGAGTGAACATCACCAACAACCTGCACTGGACAAACCACATGGATGCCATGGCCAAGAAAGCTCACCAGCGCCTCTACTTCCTCAGGAGGCTAAAGAAATTTGCTTTGTCCCCTTTGACTCTCACCAACTTTTACCGATGCACCATAGAAAGCATCCTATCAGGATGTATCACGGCTTGGTATGGCAACTGCTCTGCCCAAGACCGCAAGAAGCTGCAGAGAGTTGTGGACACAGCCCAGTGCATTACAGACACCAGCCTTCCCACCTTGGACTCTGTCTTTACCTCTCACTGTCTTGGTGAAGCAGCCAGCATAATCAAAGACCCCACCCACCCGGGACATTCTCTCTTCTCTCCTCTTCCATTGGGTAGAAGATACAGGAGCCTGAGGGCACGTACCACCAGACTTAAGGACAGCTTCTACCCCACAGTGATAAGACTATGGAACAGTTCCCTTGTACAATTAGATGGACTATGACCTCACGATCTACCTTGTTGTGACCTTGCACCTTATTGCACTGCACTTTTTTCGTAGCTGTGACACTTTACTTTGTACTATTATTGTTTTTACCTGTACTATATCAATGCACTCTGTACTAACCCAATGTAACTGCACTGTGTAATGAATTGACCTGTACGATCGGTTTGTAAGACAAGTTTTTCACTGTACCTCGGTACAAGTGACAATAATAAACCAATACCAATACCAACAATAAAATATAAAAAATCTGTAGATCCCACGATCCCTCAGTAAATGAATATAATATAAAAGAAAGGAAAGAAAAAGATTTATTATATATATAAAAGAAAGAAAAATCCCCAAATCAATGAAAAAAATTATAAACATTATACCAAACCAAACCAAACAGAAAAATTTCAAAATAAAAGAAAAAGGAAAAAAAAAAGACTGGACTAAAATTTCTCAGTAGAAACAGAGCAATATTATGTCGTCAACTCCGTTCCTCTAAATTGGAAAGTTATTGAAAGGGGATCTACATCATGTGAAAATATTGAATAAATGGACTCCAAATATCTTCAAATTTAAGCGAAGGATCAACAGTACCACTCCTAAATTTTTCCAAGTTTAAACATGATACAGTTTGAGAGACCCATTGAAAAGTAGTAGGGGGAGAAAAACATTTCTAAATCCCACTCAGGAGTCTTAGACCTTGTCACTTTATAGGTTGTGTTTGCTGAATATAATCTTGTGAATTTATAATCAGATTGACAGAAGAGTTGGTACCACCAAAAATGCGTAGGGCAGCTAACGGTTTAATGAACCAAGATCAAACACCTCTCTCTCCAGCAGAAGGTCAGTAACTCTGCAGGTCTGAATGACGGGTTTGACGTATTTACTTTAGAAACTTCTGGAGCTCCTTCTTATAGAAACAGAACAGGAATTTCCCTTTCCTGGAGGCTATGTAAGTGATGCTTCTATAACTGGGTGAGCCCTCCATGGTTTTCATATCTCCTACTTTTGGCAATTTGTGCATTTATATTCTCTGCTACCACATTTATATTCTTATTTTCCAAGTAAACATCATCTTACTTTTCATACCTTGCACTTAATGGTGTTGAAATTCATAAGCCCATTCTCCAAGGAAGGAGTCCTTCCGACATCCTCGATTCTTTCTCATTTCACTTATCCTTATGGGACCTTGCTGGATGCAAATCACTATCACCGGCTACGCTTTGGGATTCCCCGAGGTCATTAAAAGTCCTTTGGATATGCAAGTCTTTCACTGCTGTCAGGACGTTCTTCACCCAATCCACTCCACCTTTTTAAAGCTTCCCACAAATTAGCCTCATCGACTTAACTACCCAATATCTATACTGTTGGCTGATTATCTGTTTACATTACATCTGCGTACATCTTGGACACTTATTAGGTTAAGGATGCCATGTTGTTGCTGGTAAATGGCCACAAAGCATGCATTGAACTGACCATCATTCCCATGACTTTTTCTTCCTTATCAAAAGCCTGGATGTCACAAAGTAAAGGAATGCAGTACAAGTGGGTGCTATTCACAATATTCTATTCATAGCTCATTGCTTCCAGTTTACTTCATAACGTGAGGGAACACAAGACAACTCAAGCATTTTAATATATCTCTCTGCGACCTTTCAATACAACTGCCTGCCCATTCTCACATTTTGATTTATGGCACAAGAGTCTCCCTGTTGCCTGACTTGGGAAATCTTTTTCAGTACTTCTAGATTCTGTTATTCCTTTGTGACTGTTTAAACACAAGCCTACATCCTTTGGTAGATATTAAGGCAAAGTTTCTTGGGAGAGAGGCGTTAGACTCTAAATTCTATTGCACAGTGCAATGCAATTTTAATAGAAAAAGAAAAATTGGAGACTTGATTGCGAGGTTCACAAAGTCCAAGATTTTGCCTCTGAGATTTCCGTGGGTCTGGAGCACTGAATCGCACAGGGACTTCACACCCACAATTCACACCTGGGTACACATGGATGGACATGGACCACTGGCACATAAGCATTCTGTATTGTTACTTAGTCCGATGGTGGGAACCCACCTCAGGTTTAAGTAAAACACTTGGCTTGATGATAGTGGTCACGTGGGACTGTAACGCATTCCCCAGTCCCAGGATCGAGTTTGTCAGTATCACTTCCTAAGATACTGGTGGAGAGATGGAAGGTTAAACTTATAAAGTACTGAATTAAAGTCAAGAACTTACAAAGAATGACAAAGCATTTTTTTGCTGTGTGCCTACTCCCATACAGGCAACCAGTTGAGGAAGTTCAATGTCACAATGTAATAACATACACAGAGTGTGGTTGGCCAAGTGGGATAATTATTAAAGTGGTATATACCCAACATTACATAAATCACATATGTTACAGGGATCTCCACCCAGAACTGTGACTCTTCCCAATCATAAACCTGACCCTGGTCTGGCCCTATATCCCCACAGTGAGCCCAACTTACCCACACCAACTCTTCCCCCCTGCCAGTGATTCAACCTAACTGACCCACCACTCAAGATTTCAATCCCCCTCAAATGCCTCCCTACCATCCTGGCTCTCAAATGGGCGAACTTGGATCGTAAAAGTCTCCAGGTTTTAGGAAACAAAATCTTGGCCCTGGGAAACAACGAGGTAGTTCTAGGAAGCTACAGGTTGTGATGCTCCAAGCTGAAGGCAGAAGCTTTTCTAGACTGGCATCTTTAGAACTTAGCAGGATCAAGATCGAAAAATTCTGTGCAACAAGTCCTTGTTAAAACTGATAGAAGAGAGAGAGGAAAGATTGTAACAAAGAGAAAAGTATTGGGGGCAGAAGTACAAGAATGGTCGTCCTTCACATGTCAACCTTTTCCATACGCACCATAATAAGAGCGAGACAAATGAGGAAGAGTGTGACTCAGATACAGAAACTGAGATGATAAAAGAACAAAGTCCATCCTATTTGCATCCTGCCATCCTGGTAGTCACACAGAACAATAATAACAGAGTACAGACTAATCATTGCAATAGTTAAAGTCGAGTTTATTGTCTTACGCGTCTATGCACAGGTGCAGTGAAAAACTTATTTGCAGCAGCATCACAGGCACATAGAGGTATAACATTCAGAAGAAGAATATAAATTAGACATAAATTATATAAGAATTGTATAAGAAAGAACACAATTAGAACCAAAAAAATAAACAAAGTTCATCGTAGTGCAAAGTGATCAAAGTGGTTATTGTGTTACTATATAGAGGTAGTGATTAGGGTTGTGCTGGTTGGTTCAAGAGCCGAATGGTGGAAGGGAGGTAGCTGTTCTTGAACCTGGTGTGTGGGACTTCAGGCTTCTGTACCTCCTGCCCGATGGTAGCTGTGAGAAGATGGCATGGCCCGGATGGTGGGGAACTTTGATTAAAGATACTGCTTTTTTGAGGTAGTGACTCATGTAGATACTTTTGATGGTGGGGAGGGATGTGCCTGTGATGTATTTTGCGGAGTCCACTACTCTCTGCAGCTTCTTACATTCCTGCGCTTTCGAATGGCCGCACCAGACCGTGATGCAACCAGTCAGGATACATTCAACGGTACATCTGTAGACGTTTGGGATAGTGTTCGGTGACAAGCTCAACCTCCTTAACCCTCTAAGAAAGTAGAGATGCTGGTGCTTCTTCCTTGTGATTGCATCTATGTGCTGGACCCAGGACAGGTCATCTGATATGTTAATGCCCAAGAACTTAAAGCTGCTGATCCTCTCCACTGTTGGTCCCCCAGTGTAGACTGGCACATGTTCACCCTCCTTCCTCTTCCTGAAGTCAACAATCAGTTCTTTAGTTTTACTGATGTTGAGCAAGAGGTTGTTGTTGTAGCATCACTCAACCAGGTGTCCTCTCTTGCTTCTATTTCTACTAATATTTCTATTAGTTTACGGAGAAGCAGCATAAGGAGAGAATTCCAACAGAGCTTTGGTTCATAAGCACATTATTATACAAAATATTATTTTCTCACGTTTCCTTATGGCACAGAAGGAGGCCATTCACCCATCAAGTTCCTGCCAGCTCTCAGACCACATCCAATTGTTCCTTTCCCCTGCTTATCTCCCTGTAAGCTATTCTCACTCACCTGCCATCAACTGCCTGACCCCTCCCCCTGCCGATTCTCCTGCTACTCACCCACCCGCCCGCAAACAGGGTATTTTACGGTGGCCAAATTACCGACACATTTTTGGGACGAGGAAGGAAACTGGAGCACCCAGGGAGTACGAGCTCCACAGAGGCAACACCCAAGGTCGGGATTGAACCCAGGTTGCTGGAACTGTGAGGCTGCTGTGCTACTCTGCCACCCTTTTTATTTAAACATATTTCTTCTCACCTCACTCATAAGGCTGACTATAAGAATCTAGACTGTGGTGCTGAATTCCAAGTTCTCCAGCCTGACAAAGCAAACTCTCATTATGCACCTGGTCAATTCTTTTCAGAATCTTATTTTCTGAAAGTTATTTGTCCAGTTTGCAATTGAATCAATGCTGTTAGCAGCTTTATACTGTTCTCTTCACTTTGCCACGACCATTTTACACCATTTTATGAAGTCTTCGATTTAGGACCCACAACATCGTACAACTCACTCCAATTTCATTGCCAATCATCTTTATAGGTGTTTGGTTACATTAGAACAGAATGTCAGTACTGCGTGTAGAATGAAAAAAAGTTGAATGCCCCTGGAAAATGCCCCCCTCTCTGATCCTGAAGTAAATGTCAAATTCGGCTTTAATTCGGAACGATTTCAAACCCTTCTCTTTCCTGTTTTACACCTACTTGATAAATCAAGACTTCCCACCATGAAATAAACCTCAAAGTTCCATCTCTGTGAACGTCTCGGGAGTAATTATGCATCTCCTTCATTTCTCGGGTGGCCTGTATTTACTGAACAGAAAGGTCAACAGCTCTGAAGAGCTCCTCATCTGAGGTGGTAGCCTGACCAATCAGAATGAAAATTCCCAAAGATGCATGATGCTGGTATTTAAAACTTAATTTCCAGCACTTTAATCTGCTAATTGCACAAATTATTTTCTGAAGTTTATTAGTATTAACAGTTCATAGGCAAACATGTCAGTATGTCAGAAAATTGACATTCAAACCAAAGGGAATTAGAAAGTGCAGTGCATTGCAAATGCTGAAAGCTAGAGGAACAGGCATTTCAGCAATCCTTGTCATTATTATCTGTTTTTCCCTTGCTTTCTGCTTAAAGATCAGGGCAACAAAAGATAAATGTCAGGTATCAATCTGAATGAACACTTCCAACTTGAAAGATAATGGTGTGTCCTGGTGCTAATGTTAAATACCATCTATGCAGAGGGAGAGTCTATGTCAGCTCTGCATTGTGGTTGACAGTTCTGCCTCATGCTGTGATGAATATTGTAAGACCCATCCTCTTCAAGCTTCTTGTAAAACCTAACCTCTGGAGGTTTGCTCTTGTTTGCACACATTCAGTTAAAGGAGAATCCATCTGCTCCCAACACCTTGCACCCCATCTCTCCCACACCATCCCAGGCACGGGCTTGAGAAATACTCGCCCTGTACTTATGAGGATTGAAGGGGCATCTTAATATTACAGAGGACTGCAGAAGATTCATGTTATGTACACATTACTCACAATATAGAAGGACGCATTAAGCCTATAGACCTACGCTGGCTGTCAGGGCAATTCCATTGGTTCCTCACTCCCCTAGTTATTTCTCGGTGACATATTGTCTCTGACATGCTTATCAACTCCCCCTTGATTCTCCTATTGCCCTCCTACAGTCGGGCAATTATCAAGAGCACGTCTTTCAGATGTGGGAGGAAACCAGAGCACCCAGAGGAACCCACATGTGCAATCTCCACACAGGTGACACTGGAGGTTAGGACTGAACCAGGTCCCTGGAGCTGTTAGGCAGCAGAGCTAACTACTGTACCACTGTGCTACCCTTTGGTCAAACAGGAGCAGAACCCCCCTAAATTTTGGATACGTGCGGACACATTCACTCCCACAACATTAAAGTCGTACCCTTGGCCTCTACAAATCTGGCAAATTCCTACACCTGCGCCCGTCTCATTGTCAATGAGAAACAGGCTATAAAAGATCTGCCATAGTACAGAATCCCCAGAAGGTCCTGTCAAACTTATAGCTTCTCCACCTGTCTTAAAAACCACTAACATTTGCTCATTAATTATATGCCGACATTTAAGTATCGGCATATAAAGCAATATCTTTTTCCCATTATTGAGCGATCCAATACCAGAGGGCATGCATTTAAGGTGAGGGGGGTCGGTTCAGAACAGACATGAGGGGTATGTTTTATTTTACTGAGAGTGGTGGATGCCTGGAATGTGTTACCTGATAGGGTGATGGAGGCAAATTCATTGGGGGCTTTTAAGAGGGGCTTGGATGGGCACATGAATGAGAGGAAAATGGAGGGATATGGGCAATCTGTAGGTAGGAGGGATTAGCTATGTCGGCACAACATTGTGGGCCGAAGGGCCTGTTCTGCACTGTACTGTTCTGTTAAGTATGTTAATTATGAACCCTGGTTCTTTTAATGCAAGTTGGTAATTGTCAATGAATGCCATTTAGTCTCTCTGCCCAACAATAATTGGAACTATGGAATCTTCTCGCAATGGTCAGGCGGCTGTTCTGATGAAGTGTCCTGGACCTGAAACATTCACTGTTTCCTTCTCCACAGATGCCACCTGACCTGCTGAGTGGTTCGAACATTTTTCATTTTTATTTCAAATTCCCAGCACTTGGTTTCCTTACTTTCATGCAGCTGTCTGGGGTCTCAGCTCCAGAACTGCCTCTGAACTCCTTTGCCACACTGCTTCCCCCCCCTTCCAGTGCTAACATTCGGCTACATTTTTTTTTGTCCCTCGGCCTAAATTTTACTGAGAGTGCTCACGACCTGGAATGCATTGTCTGTAGTTGATGGAGACTGAATCAACCAAGGTGTTCACAGGAGAATTGAATAGACATTTGGGGACGGGGAAGGAGGGGAGAAAAAAAAGAGATAATTAGCAGGGCTGTGGGGAATTGATAGACTGAGCCATAACAACTCTATGATTTCAGGTTTCCTCTCCATGTTGAGCAATTAGAACCAAACGTTTTATTCTGGTTCTATATATTTAGAGAACATAGAACAGTACAGCACAATACAGGCCCTTTGGCCCATAATGTTGTGCTGACCTTTAAATCTCACCCAAGACTATCTAACCCCTTCCTCCCACATATCCCTCTATTTTAAATTCCTCCATATGCTTGCCTAGCAATCTCTTGAATTTGACCAACATACCTGCCCCCACCACCACCACCCCAGGCAGCACATTCCATGCCCCAACCACCCTCTGGGTAAAAACCCTTCCTCTGATATCTCCCTTGAACTTCCCACCCATTACTTTAAAGCCATGCCCTCTTGCATTGAGCATTGGTGCCATGGGAAAGAGGCACTAGCTGTCCACTATCTATTCCTCTTAATATTTTGTGCACCTCTATCATGTCTCCTCTCTTTTGTGAGCCCTAGCTCCCTTAGTCTCACCTCATAATGCATACTCTCTAATCCAGGCAGCATTCTGGTAAATTTCCTCTGCACCCTTTCCAACACTTCCACATCCTTCCTGTAAGGAGGTGACCAGAACAGGACTCCAAGTGTGGTCTGACTAGAGTTCTATAGAGCTACATCATTACCTCACAGCTCTTAAACTCACTCCCTTGACTTAGTTCCTGAGAAGGCTGGTGTAATCTTTTCACAAGGCTTCTTCAGTCCAGTTTAGGCAATGCTCAAGCTTATCAGCTTCTCCTTAAGGATGCAGCAAAGAGGATGGGATTCACTCAGGCTCATTATCACCTCCTGGGAACAGCACCCTGCCTCTCTGGTGACAAATTTCATGAATTGAACTGCTCACCATAGAGTCATGGAGTTGGACAGTCTTCCACTCACCACCTCCATGTCAATCTTTTCACCCAGCTACACTAGTCCCATTTGCTGTCACAGTGTCACACAGAACCCAAATGCAAAACCCCAGTACAAGACTGGAGTCAGGATACTGCCTCAGAACTGAACTCAGGCAGCAACCAGAAAGAACCTTGCCTCAGGGCTCTGAGGCAGAGTCCCAACACAGAAACAGGATTTTCAAGGAGACACGGCAAAACCAGTACTGCTCTAGAGTTGCCAGCTCCAAGCAATCAAAAAAACAACAGATACCCTAAAGTGGACCAATATTCTGGCAATGAGTGCTTGTGAAACCAGGGTTCTTATGCTAGTCTCCTGATGGGACTCAGGTGTGTGTCATTATGTGATTAGTTGTGCATGGAAACCACGTGCTGCACAACAAGGTACCATCAATGGGGCTGAATCAAGGGCCAGCACTCGGAACCATGACATTTGCTTGTGTTGGGACTGTGTCCTTCCATGCCTTGCCTATTTATGTGTCTATCTAAATGCCTCTTAAATGCAGTGATTGCATCCGATTCCACCCCTTCCTCTGGCAGCACGTTCCAGATCTCAATCACTCTCTCTGAAAAAAAACTGTCCTCTCAGATTCTCTTTAATACTCCTCGCTCTCACTTTAAACCTATGCCCTCTTGTTTTTGATACCTCTGTCATGGAATAAAGACTTGGGCTATCTACCTTATCTATGCCTCTCATAAACCTTATCACCTCCTTCACTCCAGGGAAAACGAGTCCAGCCTATCCAATCTCTCCCCATGACTAAAGTCTTCCAATCCAGGCAACATCCTGGTGAATCTTCTCTGCACTCTCTCCGGTGCAGTTACATCTTCCCTATAGTGTGGTGACCAGTACTGCACACAATACTCCAAGGGTGGTCTATCCGGTGTTTTGTAAAGTTGCTATGTAACATCCCAACTCTTATATTCTATGCCCTGACCCACGAAGGCAAGTAGACTTTATGCTTTCACCATCGATATGTGCTGCCACATTCAGGAAACTATGAAGTTGGAACCCTTGGTCTCTCTGTTCATCAGTTCTCTTCACCAATACTTTTAAATGTTAACCTTGTTTTATATTGGAAGCAGGACCCATTTAGTCTGCATGGATGCTACTTATGAATAGTACCAAGTTAGGGGACTTCAATCATGTGACGAGACTAGGATTTTTGAGTTATTCAGCATGGTAGTGTAGCGGTTAGCATAATGCTATTACAGTGCCAGTGACCTGGGTTCAATTCCCGCCGCTGTCTGTAAGGAGCTTGTACGTTCTCCCCGTGTCTGCGTAGGTTTCCTCCGGGTGCTCTGGTTTCCTCCAAAGACATACGGGTTAGGAAGTTGTGGGCATGCTATGTTGGCGTCGGAAGTGTGGCGACACTTGCGGGCTGCCCCCAGAAGACTCCACGCAAAGGATGCATTTCACTGTGTGTTTCGATGTACATGTGACTAATAAAGAAATCTTACTTTATCTTATCTTGCTGGCAAGAATGGCGTTGATTGCCCATCCCTTATTGTCTTTGAGAAGGTGGAGGTGAGTCATCTTCCTGAACTGCTGCTATCCTGGTAAAGGTGCGAGCAAAGCAGCCAAGGTGAGTAAGTGCAGTGCATTTTGTGAGAAAGAGAATTTGAAGGGATTGATACAATAGCAGTGTTCAGAGAGTTGCAAAGGGATAATAGCAGAGGACGAGGAATTTTTTTCACTGAAGGTGAGGGTAGGAGCCAGAGGCTGCTAGATAATTGGCAAAGGACCAGAGCGAGAGATGAACTGTTTTAACACAGCGAGCTGTTTCTGATTTAGCATGCACTACTTGAAAGGTTTGCAGAGACAGATTCAATACTGTCTGTCAGCAAGGGATTGGATTTGTACTCGAAAAGGAAAAACTTTGCAGGGCTGTGGTGAAAGTACAAAAGTGTGGAGCCAATTGGATCACTCTTCCAAAGAGCTGGCACTGATATGTTGGGCTGAATGGCCTCTTTCACATCCTGGAATTACTTCCCTAAACCTCTCAACCTTCCCTCCATTAAGTAGTTCCTTCAACCCTACCCCTTCTCACCATGCTCTTGGCTGCTTAACTTTGCTCTAAATGGCCCGGTTTCAAATTTGGAAATGATTACACTCCTATGAAGAGCTATTACTGGGTCTGGTCGGAGATTCCATCCCACATAAACACTTGATTCTAAACCATTCTCTGAAGTGGCACAAAAAGCAACTTAATTTTATGAAAACTGTCGCAAAGAATAAACTCAATGTCCACCACAGCTGGCGAAGGACATAATTCCATGGGCAATTAAGGATGCCCGATGAATAAACAACAAGATGCTGGAGGAACTCAACAGGCCAGGCAGCATCTGTGGCGAAAAGCAGGCGGTCAACGTTTCGGTTCAGGACACTTCTTTGGGCCTGAAGATAGGGAAAGGGGAAGCCCAATATATAGGGGGGAGAAACAGAGCAGTGATAGGTGGACAAAAGAGGGGAGG
Source organism: Pristis pectinata (assembly GCF_009764475.1). Classification (NCBI taxonomy): domain Eukaryota; kingdom Metazoa; phylum Chordata; class Chondrichthyes; order Rhinopristiformes; family Pristidae; genus Pristis; species Pristis pectinata. The sequence continues at coordinate 6,140,116 of NC_067410.1, read as the reverse complement.
CGGGGTGGGCACAAGGTGGCGATAGGTAGATGCAGGTAAGAGATGGTGATGGGCAGGTGTGGGGGAGGAGGAGAGAGCAGATCCACCGGGGGATGGGTCAAAGGTAAGGAGGCAGGTGCCCCATGGGGGGGGGGGAGGCTAGGAAAAGGAGAGAGAGAAAAAATGGTGAGGAGAAAAAAGAGAGATAGACTAGGAAAATCACAAGATCACAAGACAAGGGAGCAGAAGCAGGCCATTCAGCCCATCGAGTCTGCTCCAAGGAAAGAGAAATAGAAATGGGGAATGGGGGAAGAAGAAGAAGAAAAAGAAAACTATTCTAATCCCAATTTCCGGCCTTATCCCCATATCCCTTGATATCCTGACTATTTAGATATCTATCTATCTCCTCCTTGAACGCCCCCACTGATCTGGCCTCCACTGCTGTACGTGGCAACGAGTTCCACAAATTCACCATGAAGAAAAGAAGAGGCGTAGTGGGGGGGAGGGGGGTTTGGTTTAATTAAAGTGGGAGAATTCGATGTTCATCCCATTAGGCTGTAAGACGGAAAATGAGGTGCTGTTCCTCCGGTTTGCACTTGGACTTCTCCTGGCTGTGGAGGAGGCCGAGGTAGATTCCAACATCTGCAGTCCTTTTCTTAAGGGTGCCTGATAACTCCCAGCCTCACCAGCAACACCCACACCCGAAGAGTGGATAAAAAGGGAGAGGGCAGATTAGAGTTGAGATGAAACAATAGCAGTGACTGTTCCCTGTCTCACAATCCATTCACTCTGTTCCCTGCCATTTCCTGCTTTCAGGATTAATTCAGTTTCGATGACAGTCATGACTAAATCAGCCCAGATAGACCAGGGTAAATGGTTGGCCGGTTTTGAATAGATGAGATTGACAAGCAAATCACTGTGTAAAAAGACAATGAAATAATCTTGTTTATGAACTAATGAGTATTTCACATCACCAGTAGCAGACAGCTGTATAATTTACTGCTTTTTTCTTTTAATTTTTCCTCTTTTGTGTATTTCCCACAAAGTCCTCCACGAAATCCGGCATCAAGCAGTGAGGACACTCAGTAAAGTGTCTTGACAATATAATTTTTCACAATGGTGGTCAATAACATTTTGTTGTCAAGCATGATTTGAACTTATAGAGGGGAAAAAGAAGCATTTATTGGTCAAAGCTTGGGGTGGTGGTAACATACTTGCTCGTCTGAAGCTCGTGTCCAGAGACTGAAGCATATTATCCAGGCTAGCATACTGGTACAGAAGGCATATCACACTGCAGGCCATCCCTGGGTTAGGAACACCCAACTCAAGCACACCTACTTCAGGGAAAACAGTCCCAGCCTATTCAGTCTCGCCTCATAACTGAAGCCCTCCAATCCCAGCGACATCCTCATGAAAGGGCAGGCATGGTAGTGTAGCGGTTAGTGTAACGTTATTACAGCGCCAGCGACCCGGGTTCAATTCCGACCATTGTCTGTAAGGAGTTTGTACGTTCTCCCCGTGTCTGTGTGGGTTTCCTCCGGGTGCTCCGGTTTCCTCCCACATTCCAAAGACATACAGGTTAGGAAGTTGCAGGCATGTTATGTTGGCACCGGAAGCGTGGCGACACTTGTGGGCTGCCCCCAGAACACTCTACACAAAAGATGCATTTCACTGTGTGTTTCGATGTACATGTGACTAATAAAGAAATCTTATCTTATCTTAATCTTGTCTTAATCTTTAATGCACCCTCTCTGGCTTAATCACATCCTTCCTATAGTATGGCAACCAAGATTGCACTTTCTCAGTGAAGAATATAAGATAAGATATAAGGTCTCTTTATTAGTCACATGTACATCGAAACACACAGTGAAATGCATCTTTTACGTAGAGTGTTCTGGGGGCAGCCTGCAAGTGTCACCACGCTTCCGGTACCGACATAGCACGCACACGAATATTATTGAACTAGTTGAATTCTCATAACAATTCAACAGTTTTCTGGTTCATTTTGGCAGGCCACAAATTAACAGATTTACCAGTTTCATTTTGGGATTTGAACTCACAGTGAACAGCCTAATGGTCCATCACACCACCCATACCATCTCCTTGAAAGTAACTCACAAATCTGTATCATCCTCGGGGACTTCATTTAGAAGGGGACATCGTCCGGTTTCCTTCAAAGCCAGCCTTCATGCTGGATGGCACAACAGCCCTGTTTGGACCACAATGTTTGGAGATCACCATCACCTTTGCAAAGGCAGATAGATGTGGGCAACATATCCCAGCCTACATCTCCAAAGAACTGCATATCAAACTTCCTTCACTTCTAAGTCCAATATCCTGGCCCTCAATAAAAAGTTAGTTCCAAAATTATTAAGGAACCTAATAACCTTAAACATAATTGGCTGAAATGTTTCCAGGACTATTCAAGATAGAACCATCCTGTTTGAGGAGCCCAGCTGCTGATAAGTTAAAGATTGCAAGTGACAAAGCTTGATTTTTGATGATGCTTACGCCCAATGTAGGGGTCCAAGCTATGGTTACTCAATAATACAGATGCAGCCCAAGGCACCTTTGGAAGGAAAAAAACCCCTTTCAATTAAAAGCTCAACTGCATAATAGTACCTTGCACATAATAAGTAATTGTTATACCATTTGTCTGACATGTCATCCAGGGCAAGAACATTGCTGAAATGAACACACAATGTAAAACGTCTTCGTACAGAAAATCAATGAGACACAGCATGGGAAGAGAAAAGAAATGGAGTACAAAGAGCCCACATGCTTTCAAGAGACAAATGCTCGAAGCACAGAAATAAAGGGATTCTACATTGCCTGCATTTCACAACACTGGCACAGAAGAACATTCTTACTCCAAAAAAAATCAAAGACCTTGTAAGTACAGAACCAGAGCAGAGATCTATAGAGAGCGAAATTAATTTGGTTTTTCAAGGATTCAGTTGTTCGTTGACATGAAGAACCTGGAAATAGTTGTGAGGATCTTGTTCAAAAGTGACATGAGGTAAATTTTTCTTTACACAGCCAGTGGTTGGGGTTTGAATGCATTGTCAGGGGAACAGATTCGATTGTAGTGTTCAAAAGGGAGCTGGACGAATATCTGAAAGGGGAAAAAAAATCAGGGATACTGGGGTGGGGGGGGAAGGTGAGGGAGTCGGACTAGATGGACTACTCATATGTAGATCTGGGACAGATTCAACTGGCTGAATGGCCTCCTCATACTGTAATCATTCTGTGCTGTGAATCTGTATGATCTGTCCTTTTTATAAATGGGAGCCTGAAGACCCACACTCAACGATTCAGGAACAGCTTCTTCCCCTCCGCCATCAGATTTCTGAACGGTCCATAAGATAAGATCTTTATCAGTCACATGTACATCGAAACACAAAGTGAAATGATCTTTTGCGTAGAGTGTTCTGGGGGCAGCCCGCAAGTGTCGCCACGATTCTGGTGCCAACATAGCACGCCCACAACTTCCTAACCTGTACGTCTTTGGAACGTGGGAAGAAACCGGAGCACACGGAGGAAACCCACGCAGACACATGGGGAGAACATACAAACTCCTTACAGGCAGCGGCCGGATTTGAACCCAGGTCGCTGGCTTTGTAATAGCGTTATGCTAACCGCTACACTATCATGCCTGAACACTACCTCGTTGTTCCTTTTTTTTGCACGATTTATTTATTTTGTAATTTATAGTAATCTTTGTGTCCTTGCACTGTACTGCTGCCGTAAAACAACACATTTCACATCATATAAGTCAGTGATTCTGATTCTGTAGTAGAAACAATGCCACACCACTCGAAAAGAATTCCAACACTTCCTTTAAGCCCACCTCACAACATCTTTGCTGACTTCTTTTTCTACAAGTTAAATCATGGTGTATTCTGGTATCATGGAATCCTAGAAATATTGTGGAGGCCTTTTGCCCGTTGTCTATACAACACAGAAACTGGCCCTTTAGCCCACTTAAGTCCGTCCTGACCAAGCAGCACCTACTAACACTAATCCTGCATGAATCCCATTTTATTCTCCTCACATTCCCATCAACTTCCCCCAGATTCTACCATTCACCCACACACCAGGGGCAATTTACAGTGCGCAATTAACCTAACTGCCCTTTGAGTCCTGATGCAGAGTTTTGACTCGACATTTCCTTTCCTCCCACAGATGCTGCTCGACCCGCTGAGTTCCTCCAGCAGATTGTTTGTTGCTCCAGATTCCAGCATCTGCAGTCTCTTGTGTCTCTCTTTCAGGTTCTTTGTTGAGCAAGCAGTCAGTACCATTCCCCAACTCTTGCCTCATATCCCTGCAAATTAGTTTCCTTAAAGTGCCATCCCAATTAGATAAGATAACATACCTTTGTTAGTCACATGTACATCGAAACACACAGTGAAATCCATTTTTTGCATAGAGTGTTCTGGGGGCAGCCCGCAAGTGTCGCCACGCTTCCGGCGCCAACATAGCATGCCCACAACTTCCTAACCCGTACGTCTTTGGAATGTGGGAGGAAACCAGAGCACCCGGAGGAAACCCACGCAGACACGGGGAGAACGTACAAGCTCCTTACAGACAGTGGCCAGAATTGAACCCGGGTTGCTGGCGCTGTAATAGCATTACGCTGACTGCTACACTACTGTTCTTGCCCAATTCCTTTTGAAACATCTGATTGATTCTGCTTCCCCTCCCGATCAAGTTCAAGATCACCCCCATTCTCCATGTAACAAAGTTTCTCATGTCTCCTTTGCATCATTTGTCCTTCAGCTTAAACCTACGTTTCCTGCTCCTCAAACCTTCCACTAATGGGAACAGCTTTCCTCTATTTACCTTGTCTCAACCAGTCGTAATCTTGTCCACCTCCATCAAACCTCCCCTCTGAGAAGAACAACCCTAGCTTCTCCAGTTCAACCTTGCAGATGAAATCCCCCATCTATTGATCCATCCCAGCACCAAAATTTCTCCAACACCAAAGACATTAACTCTATTTTCATAGAACATAGAACATTACAGCACAGTACAGGATCTTCGGCCCACAATGTTGTGTAGGTCTATCTAACCTTCCCTCCCACATAGCCCTCCATTTCTCTATCATTCATGTGGCTGTCTAACAGCCTCTTCAACGTCCCTAATGTATCTGCCCCCACAACCTCTGCCGGCACTGCGTTCCACGCACTCACCACTCTCTGTGTAAAAAACTTACCCCTGACATCCCCCTTATATCTTCCTCCAATCATCTTAAAATTATGTCCCCTCGTGTTAGCCATTGTCGCCCTGGGAAAAAGTCTCTGATTGTCCACTCGATCTATGCCTCTTATCATCTTGTACACCTCTATCAAGTCACTTCTCATCCTCCTTCTCTCCAAAGAGAAAAGCCTGAGCTCACTCAACCTATCCTCATAAGCATCCTATCCACGGATGCTGCTGGACCTGCTGTGTTTTTCCATTATTTTCTATTGTTTCAGATTTCCAGCAACTGCAGTTTTTTTTATTTTCAATCTGCCTGCAACCTATCTGAGGCTTCACATTCTTCCTGATGTGTGATGATCAGGCTTTAACCACAGTCTAACCTGACTGAGATTTTATTGCACTATAATTCTTTATATTCTGATCCAACAAGGAGCTTTAATTGACACAACTTCCACATTCTTGGGAAGGCTGAGAATACTGACGACCCCATCTTTTGATGGACCTTACGACAGAGCTGCTAATGCTGAAGGACATTTGGCACCTGTTGCAAATGACCATTTTACATCGGCTAGTCCAGACTTCGAGTCAAAATCAGAATAAGCATGTACTTATGGGATATCCAGAGGTATCTTACAGCCAGTGAAGTACTTCTGAACTGTGTGTGAGTGACAGCTGAGTTCTCTGTGCTGCTTTGAAATATATTGGTTACGGTATTGATATTGGTTTATGATTGTCACTTGTACTGAGGTGCAGTGAAAAGCTTGTCTTGCATACCGTTCGTACATATCAATTCATTACACAGTGCATTGAGGTAGTACAGGGTAAAAACAATAACACAATACATAGTAAAGTGTCACAGCTACAGAGGAAGTGTAGTGCAGGCAGACAATAAGGTGCAAGGTCACAACAAGATAGATTGTGAGGTCAGAGTCCATCTCATCGTATAAGGGAACCGTTCAATAGTCTTATCACAGTGGGATAGAAGCTGTCCTTGAGCCTGGTGGTACGTGCCCTCAGGCTCCTGTATCTTCTGCCTGATGGGAGAGGAGAGAAGGGAGAATGACCCGGGTGGGTGGGGTCTTAATAATCTGTGATTTTGTTGTATTTTGGCCAGAACTCCCCTATGAAGTAGTCATGGGGCTTTCACAGAGGGTGGGTGGGAACCTTGGTTTAACATCTCATGCAAGGGGGGCAAGGACTGGGCTTCAATCCCCTGGTTCTCCACTGAAGTAATGAATACACTGGTGCTCAGATCAACACTACCCCACAGAGAGCTCAGTTGTGATAGTGCTCTTGGGCCAGTGGTCCCCACGCTCACAGGAACGCACAGACGCCTGCTTGTGCTGTGCCAGGAAGATGGCATCAACCCCTGTTCTCTCGACTGCCACTGGCTGCTGTGCCAGGAACCTGGGTGCGGGGAACCCGGCGTGAATCCTTGCTGCCCACTGGCATTTGCCACAGCCGTGAGTTGTCCCACAGCTCAGTGAGGATGGGCTGCCCATGAGGCCTGGTGTTGGGTGGGATAGTGCAGGTGGCGCAGCTGCCCATTGCTGTGATGTTGGGCCCAGGGCGTGTGCTGATCCTCCATGGCCACTGACCACTGTTACCACGGAGAGACCTCTGGGCTGGGAAGAGCCCTGCAGCAGTGTGAGGACAGCACTTTCCATCTACATCCTACAGGAGGCGATGAGAGAGACTGTAGGATCTGGTGGGGTGGGGACAGGGGAGTGGGGGGATCAGACTAGGCTCCGTTAACACATGGAGCAGGTGCTCTCAGTTGCCAGCAATGGTCCATAGTCACCTTGCCGGTCAGGGTACAGTCCTGATCCCCACATATCAGTGCTGAATGGCTGCACCACTCACACCAGCCCACCCAACACCAGGCAGCCTCTTCATGCCAAGCCTTCAGACGTTTCATTGCAACGGGACCATCAGTGGAGGGCAAGGACTTGTGCTAGTTTCCCGGTACACCAGCACAGTATGAACACTTCTAGTATTGGTTTTAGTTTATTATTGTCACATGTACTGAGATACAGTGAAAAGCTTTTGTCTGCATGCCACCCAGACAGATCATTCCATACATAAGTACATCGAGGTAGTACAAAAGGGAAAAAAAATGCAGAATATAGTGTTACAGTTACAGAGAAAGTGCAGTGCAGGTAGACAGAGAAAGTGCAAGGGTCACGATGAGGTAGATTGGGAGGTCAAGAATTCATCTGTTTACGAGAGGTCAGTTCTAGAGTCAGATAACAGTGGGATAGAAGTTGTCCTTGAGCCTGGTGGTACTGGTGATCTCTCTCTATATACAACACTATAATGTTCCTTTTAATGTGGATTCTATTAGCACTCTTGGACCTAGCATTGCATCCTGAGTCCTCAGTGAGGTATCAGTTACTTTCTTTAATAAAAAGAAATCAACATAGTATATTTTCGACAGAAATTTTTAGAGACGTTGAGCAGGAGACGTACAAATGCTTAAAACTCTGAGCAGGACAGCAGATGTGTCAACCCTTGAAAGGAAAAAAAAGGTACAAGTTAATATTTCACTGTAACTGCCTGTCCTTTTACAACCTCTGATGGACGTGCTATTTGCTTGAGACATTATTCCTGGCAATGGATTCTAGTCTGAATGGTAATCTGTTTCTTATAGACCTGCTGTGCAGTTCCTGCATCTTCCACTTTTAAAGCTTAAATAATGGAATCTATTGCTGGAGGTTGTTGAGGGTTAAGTGGTCCAGGACAGACTCAACCGCTTTTCCCTTGATTTGGTGTTGTTTCCTGTAAATAGCATCTTTCTGAACATCAGGTTGTCCAAAGGTGCAGTACAGAAAATGAGCTGCTTTTATTTTTAAAATATCGTCACAATTGGCCTTGTGTTTGACAGTGAGGATAAAAGCTTGGGATGTAGATGGACTGGTTGGGGGTGGAGGAACAGAAGAGCTTTGGAGTGTACACTTACAGATCATTAAAGGTAGCAGGACAGGTCAATAAAGTGGTTAAAATACGTACAGGATAGTTTCTTTTATCCATGAGGCTTAGAGAACAGGCAACCTCTGTGTAAGGGCAGTCCAGGTAACGAAAATTCCCCTTTATGGAATTCACAAATCACTGCCAAAAACTCTGGGATATGGAATAAAAATTAGCTCTTACAAAATATGCGTGAGAAAAGTTACTAAATAAACACAAAATTTAAACTTTTTTTTCCACGCGTAGATGACGTGGTTTTACATTATGGAAAAACATGACACAGACAATTTTCTAGGAACACAACCCCTCAGTAACGTGGTGGTGATGGGGGAGGGGGTGGGGGTCACCTGAATAGGAGCAGGGGGTTCAAGCAAGAATTGTACACACCACTTGATCGGGCACAGTTTTTACATTAATGGAAAGATGCAACTACTCTAGGGAGGCTGCAGAGGGAACTACATAACATACGAACATATAAATTGGGAACAGGAGTAGGCCGCTAGTCTCCTCGAACCGGCTCCACCATTCAGTATTATCATTGAGATCTGACTGTAATCTCAACTCCACATTCCAATCTATCCCCTGTAACCTTTCACTCCCTTGATAATCACTAATTGATCTGCCTCTCCCTAAAAAATATCCAAAAACTCTCTTCCATTACTCTTCAAGGAAGAGAATTCTAAAGACTAATGACCCTCTGACAGTAAAAAGTTTTACCTCATTTCTGTTTTAAACAGTGACCCAAGTTCTCTATTCTCCCACAAGAGGGAACTTCCTCTCCACATTCATGAGATCTGATGAAGGGTCTTGGACCTTGCAATGTTAAATCTCTCTTTCTACCATTGCTTCCTGACCTGCGAAGTGTTTCCAGCATTTTCTGTTTTTATTTCAGATTTCCCATGTGTATAGTTTTTTGATGATTTTTCTTCACAAATACCCTATCAAGACCTTATATGTTTCAATCAAGTTCCCTCTCATATTGCAGATACAAGCCCAGCCTGTCCAACATTTCCTCTGAAGGCACCCTGCCTCTTCCAAATATTCATTTAGTGAACCTTCTCTGAGTTCTTCCAACACATTAATTAATTCCAACATATCCTTAAATAAAGAGATTAATACCATGCACAGTACTCCAGATACCATAGAACCATAGAACCATAGAACAATACAGCACAATACAGGCCCTTCGGCCCACCATGTTTTGCCGCCCTTCAAACCACACCTAAGACTATCTAACCCTTTCCTCCCACATATCCCTCTAACGTAAATTCCTCTATATGCTTATCTAACAATCTCTTGAACTTGTCCAATGTATCAGTCTCCACCACCACCCCAGGCAGCGCATTCCATGCACCAACCACTTGCTGGGTGAAAAACCTCCCTCTGACATCTCCCTTGAACTTCTCACCCAATACCTTAAAGCCATGCCCTCTTGTTTCGAGCATTGGTGCCCTGGGAAAGAGGAGCTGGCTGTCCACTCTATTTATTCCTCTCAATATCTTGTATACCTCTATCATGTCTCCCCTCATCCTCCTTCTCTCCAATGAGAACAGCCCTAGCTCCTTTAGTCTCTCCTCATAATCCATACTCTCCAATCCAGGCAGAATCCTGGTAAATTTCCTCTGCACCCTCTCCAACGCCTCCACATCCTTCCTATAATGAGGCGACCAGAACTGGACACAGTACTCCAAGTGTGGCCGAACCAGAGTTTTGTAAAGCTGCATCATCACTTCGCGGCTCTTAAACTTGATCCCCCGACTTATGAAAGCTAACATCCCATAAGCTTTCTTAACTACCCTATCCACCTGCAAGGCAACTTTCAGTGATCTGTGGATATGAACCCCCAGATCCCTCTGCTCCGCTACACTGCCCAAAATCCTGCCATTTACCTTGTACTACCTCACACTTCTCTGGATTGAACTCCATCTGCCACTTGTCAGCCCAGCTCTGCATCCTATCCATATCCTACTGCAAGCTTCGACAGCCCTCCACACTATCCACAACTCCACCAATCTTTGTGTCATCTGCAAACTTGCTAACCCACCCTTCCAACCCCTCACCTAGTCATTAATAAATATCACGAAAAGTAGAGGTCCCAGAACTGATCCCTGCAGGACACCACTAGTCACAGCCCTCCAGTCTGAATGCACTCCCTCCACCACAACCCTCTGCTTTCTACAGGCAAGCCAATTCTGAATCCACACAGCCAAGCCTCCCTGGATCCCTTGGCCTCTGACCTTCTGAAGAAGCCTACCATGTGGAACCTTGTCAAACGCCTTACTAAAATCCATGTAGACCACATCCACTGCACTACCCTCATCAATCTTCCTGGTCACCTCCTCAAAGAACCCTATCAGGCTTGTGAGGCAAGATCTTCCCTTCACAAAGCCATGCTGGCTGTCCCTAATCAGTCCATGTTTCTCCAAGTGCTCATAGATCCTATCTCTTAGAATCCTTTCCAACAGCTTACCCACCACAGACTCACTGGTAAGGCTTACCAGTCTGTAATTCCCTGGACTATCCCTACTACCTTTTTTGAATAAGGAGACAACATTCGGCACCCTCCAATCCTCAAGTACCATCCCCGTTGACAACGAGGACTCAAAGGTCCTAACCAACGGCTCAGCAATCTCCTCCTTCACCTCACGAAGCAGCCTGGGGAATATTCCATCAGGCCCTGGGGACTTATCTGTCCTAATATTTTCTAATAACTCCAACACGGCCTCTCTTCTAATATCTACATACTCTAGAACACTACCCTCACCTACACTGTTCTCAGCATCGTCAAGACCCCTCTCCTTGGTGAATACTGAAGAGAAGTATTCATTGAGAACCTCACCCACTTCCACAGCTTCCAGGCACATCCTCCCACCTTTGTCTTTAATCGGACCTACTTTTACTCTGGCCATCCTTCTGCTCTTTACGTACGAGAAAAAAGCCTTGGGATTCTCCTTAACGCTACTCACCAAAGCCTTTTCATGTCCCCTTCTCGCTCTCCTCAGCCCTTTCTTAAGTTCCTTCCTTGCTACTCTATATTCCTCACGAACCCTGTCCGATCCTTGCTGCTTACACCTTAAGTATGCTGCTCTCTTCTTCCTAACTAGTTGTTCCACCTCTCTCATCACCCACGGTTCCTTCACCCTGCCATTCCTTCTCTGCCTCACTGGGACAAATTTATCTCTAACATCCTGCAAAAGATCCCTGAACATCGACCACATCTCCATAGTACACTTCCCTTCAAAAATGTCACCCCAATTTACACTCCCAAGTTCTCGCCTTATAGCCTCATAATTCGCCTTTCCCCAATTAAATATCTTCCCGTCCTCTTTGCTCCTATCCCTGTCCATGACAATTCTAAAGGTTATGGAGCAGTGGTCACTGTCCCCCAAATGCTCACCCACCGATAGATCTGTCACCTGACCCGGTTCATTACCTAAAACTAGATCTAATATGGCATTCCCTCAAGTCGGCCTGTCAACATACTGTGTCAGGAATCCGTCCTGGACACACTTAACAAACTGCGCCCCGTCTAAACCTTTGGCACTAAGTAGGTGCCAATCAATATTTGGATAGTTGAAGTCTCCCATTATAATAACCCTGTTATTTTCGCATCTCTCCAAAAACTGCCTCCCAATCTGTTCCTCAGTATCCCTACTGCTACCGGGGGCCTATAGAATACTCCAAGAGGGTAACTGCCCCTTTCTTGTTCCTAACTTCCACCCATATTGACTCTAGAGAGGATCCTTCTACATTATCCACCCTTTCTGCAGCTGTAACAGTGTCCCTGACCAGTATGACCACCCCTCCTCCTCTTCTCCCCTCCTCCCTATCCCTTTTAAAACACTGAAAACCAGGAATATTCAATATCCATTCCTGCCCCGAGGTCAGCCATGTCTCTGTAATAGCCATAATATCATAGTCCCATGTACTTTTGGGTAAGTACATCTCCCTTATTCCTGATGCTTCTTGCATTCAAGTAAATGCACTTTAGCCCATCTGCCTTACTACTTTTACAGCCTGTACTCTGCTTCTCCTTCCTCAAAGCCTCTCTACCTGTCAGATCTGCCTTTTCCCCATCCCCTTCTTCCTCTGACCTACTCCTCCGGTTCCCTTCCCCTTCGCAATCTAGTTTAAACCCTCCTGAACCACCCTAGCAAACCTGGCCACAAGGATATTGGCCCCCCTCAGGTTTGGGTGTAACCCGTCCTCTCTGTACAGGGCCCACATTCCCCAGAAGAGATCCCAATGATCTAAAAATCTAAAACCCTCCCTCCTGCACCAACTTCTCAGCTACGCATTTATCTGCCATCTCCTCCTATTCCTACCTTCACTATCGTGTGGCACTGGCAGCAATCCCGAGATCGCTACCCACGAGGTCCTGTCCTTCAGCCTTCTGCCCAGCTCGCTAAACTCACTTTTCAGGATCTCATCCCTCTTCCCACCTATGTCGTTGGTACCAACATGAACCACGACTTCTGGTTGTTCTCCCTCCCACTCTAGAATCCCGTGGACCCAATTAGTGATATCCCGGACCCTGGCACCTGGGAGGCAACAAACCATCCTGGATTCATGCTCACTGCCACAGAACCTCTGTTTCCCTGACTATCGAGTCCCCTATCACTACTGCCTTCCTCTTCTCCTCCCTTCCCTTCTGAGCAACAGGACTGGTCCCAGGGCCACAGACCTGGCTACTGCTGCTAGGCCCCAGCAGGTCATCTCCCTCAACAGCCTCCAAAGTGGAAAACCTGTTACTGAGGGGAACAGCCTCCGGGGTCCTCTGCTCTATCTGCCTGTTTGTTTTATTTTTCCTTTTCCCTACCCTGACAGTCACCATTCTGTCTACTTCCTGCACTCCAGAATTACCTGTTCTAAGCGGGGTGACTGTCTCCTGATGCACAGTATCTACAAAACTCTCCCCCTCAATAATGCTGCGCAGTGTTTGAAGCTGTAACTCCAGCTCATCGATTTTGAGCCGAAGTTCCTCCAGCCTCGAGCACTTACTGCAGATGTGGCCATCTTGGACCGCAGCAAGGTCCACGAGTTCCCACATCAAGCAGCTGCAGCATATCACCATGTCCTCCATCTGAATTAATTCCTTTTTCTTCCCCCTAGTTTTTCCTACTTAAACATTTGTAACGGATAACAAGTAAATCTTACCTTTACCTACCTACCAGCTGCTCACCTGCCTTGCCCCTTTACACTGAAGCCCCTTAAGCCAAAGCCCGACCACTCTGCTCCCTCTCACTCAGCTGCCCGCTCCGACGCTGCCTGCTGGATATGGCGGTTTGCTTTTTAAACTTCCTGCGCAGTCCAGCCCCCACTCTTCCCAATTAAAACTTATAAAACACTTAAAAAAGAACCTTATAAAAATCTAACCCTAATAATAACAACACTATTAAAAACTAAACCTTATAATTAAATCCCTATTAAAAAAAAGGATAAAAAAGAAAAACTTATCTGCTCCGGTCTTCTGAAGCGAATCCCACGAAGCTTCTGAAGTTTTTCTTTCTCTCCCTGCTTTTTTTTTAATACCCTCGATAACTGAGGCATGACCTCCTACTTTTGTATTCAAATTTCCCAGCAATACAGTACATAGCAGTCTGCTTGATAGGCACCTCATCCACAACCATTCACTCACTCCACCGCCAATGCACAGTATTGGTATTGGCATTGGTTTATTATTGTCACTTGTACCGAGGTACAGTGCAAAACTTGTCTTGCATACCGTTCGGACAGATCAATTCATTACACGGTGCACTGAGGTAGTACAGGGTAAAAACAATAACAGAATACAGAGTAAAGTGTCACAGCTACAGGGAAGTGCATTGCAGGTAGACAATGAGGTGCAAGGTCAAACAAGGTAGATTGTGAGGTCAAGAGTCCATCTTATCGTTTAAGGGAACCGTTCAATAGTCTTATCACCGTGGGATAGAAGCTGTCCTTGTACCTGGTGGTACGTGCCCTCAGGCTCCTCTATCTTCTGGTTGATGGGAGAGGGGAGAAGAGAGAATGACTTGGGTGGGTGGGGTCTTTGATTATGCTGGCTGCTTCACCAAGGCAGTGAGAGGTAAGACAAAAGTCCATAGAGAGGAGGCTGGTTTCCATGATGTGCTGAGCTGTGTCCACAGCAGTTTGGACCATCTACAGGATGCACTGCAGCAACTCACCAAGACTCCTTAGACAGCACCATGGTCTCTACCAGCAAGAAGGACAAAGACAACAAAGGCAGGGGAACGACACCCCCTGGAAGTTGCCCTCCAAACCACACCCCATCCTGACTTGGAAATATATCGCTGTTCCTTCACCGTCGCTGGGTCAAAGTCCTGGAACTCTGTCCTTAACAGCAGTGTGAGTATACCCACACCTCAAGGACTACAGTGGTCAAGAAGGCAGCTCACCACCAGCTTCTCAAGCTCAACTAGGGAAGGGCAACTGAATGCTGGCTCAGCCTGCAAAAACCCACATCCCTTGAATGAATATAAAGAAAATGAATACATTCTGTTCGCTTTCCTAATAATTTGCTGTGACTTTGGCAGATCATACACTGGGACACCCAGAGCTCTCTGCATCTCAGAGCTCTGTAATCTCTCACCATTCAGATGATATACTTCCTTCTCCACCGATCTTGCTTGCCGGCTCTTACCCCACCCCTTCCTCTCATCTCGTTACACTGGCTATCCCCCCTCTATCTCAGTCCATAAGACCATAAGACATAGGAGCAGAATTAGGCCATTCAGCCCATCGAGTCTGCTTCGCCATTCGATCATGGCTGATTTATTTTTCCCTCTCAACCCCATTCTCCTGCCTTCTCCCCGTAACTTTGACGCCCATACTAATCAAGAACCTATAAAACTCCGCTTAAATATACCCAACGACTTGGCTGCCACAGCCGTCTGTGACAATGAATTCCACAGATTCACCACCCTCTGGCTAAAGAAATTCTTCCTCATCTCTGTTCTAAAGGGACGTCCTTCTATTCGGAGGCTGTGCCCTCTGGTCCTAGACTCTCCCACTACTGGAAACATCCTCTCCACGTCCACTCTATCCAGGCCTTTCAATATTCAGTAGCTTTGAATAAGATCCTCCTCATCCCTCTAAACCAGCGAGTACAGACCCAAAGTCATCAAATGCTCCATGATAGTGTAGCAGTTAATGTAACGCTATTAGAGCGCCAGCGACCCGGGTTCAATTCCCGCTGCTGTCTGTAAGGAGTTTGTATGCTCTCCCCATGTCTGCGTGGATTTCCTCCGGGTGCTCTGGTTTCTTCCCACATTCCAAAGATGTATGGGTTTAGGAAGTTGTGGGGATGCTATATTGGCGACAGAAGAGTGGCGACACTTACGGGCCGTCCCCAGAACACTCTATGCAAAAGATGCATTTCACTGTGTGTTTCGATGTACATGTGACTAATAAAGATATCTTATCTTGCCTTAAAAAGTTAAACCTTTCATTCCCAGCATCATTCTTGTAAACCTCCTCGGGACCTTCTCCAATGCCAGCACATCCTTCCTTAGATACGGAGCCCAAAACTGCTCACAATACTCCAAATGTGGTCCGACCAATGCCTTACAAAGTCTCAGCATTACATCATTGCTTTTATATCCTAGCCCTCTAGAAATGAATGCTAACATTGCATTTGCCTTCCTTACTACCGACTCAACCACCAGGGAATCCTGTACTGGATCTCCCAAGTCCCTTTGCACATCCGATTTCTGAATTCACTCCCTGTTTAGAAAATAGTCTACACCTTTATTCCTTCTACCAAAGTTCATGACAGTCCAGATGAAGGGTCTCGACCCGAAACGTGGACTGTCTATTTCCCTCCATGGATGCTGCCTGACCCATTGAGTTCCTCCAGAGCATTGTGTGTTGCTCCAGATTCCAGCATCTACAGTCTCTTGTGTCTCCTCAAGGATTTCTTGAACTCCCAATCTACCTCTGTGTGGACCTTGCACTTTATTTGTCTATCTGCACTACGCTGTCTCTGTAACTGTAACACTATATTCTGCATTCTGTTTTTCTTTCCACTATCTCGATGTACTTATGTAGGGAATGATCTTGTCCGGATGCTACACAAAAAAAAGCTTTTCACTGTATCTTAGTACATGTGACAATAATAAACCAATACCAATGCCAATACTTTGCAAAGGGGATCAAAATCTCACCCTAGCACAACAGACAGAGCCATTCAACATCAACAATACAATTATGAGCAGAACACACACACAAAATGCTGGAGGAACTCAGCAGGTCAGGCAGCATCTATGGAGGGAAATAAACAGTCGACGTTTGGGGTCGAGACCCTTTATCAGGACTGGAAAGGAAGAGGGCAGAAGCCAGAATAAGAAGGTGGGGGGAGGGGGAGGAGCACGAGCTGGAGGGTGATATGTGAGTCAGGGTGAGAGGGGGCAGGTAGGTTGGTGGGGGAGGGGGTAAAAGGGGATGATGTGAGAAGCTGGGAGGTGATGGGTGGAAGAGGCAAAGGGCTGAAGAAGAAGGAATCTGATAGGAGAGGACAGTCGACCATGGAATAAAGGGGAGGGGGTGGGCAGTTCATGAGGGCGGGGGAAGGAAAAGAGAAGGGGTGAAGGGGCCACAGGAATGAGGGAGAAACAAGAGGGGGGGAAGGATACAGAGGGGTGGTTACCGAAAGTTAGAGAAATCAATGTTGATGCCATTAGGTTGGAGACTACCAAGAGGGAATATGAGGTGTTGCTCCTCCAACCTGTATCTGGCCTCAGTGTAGCAGTAGAGAAGGCTATGGACGGACATGTCAGTGTGGGACTGTGAAGTGGAATTGAAATGGCTGGCCACCGGAAGATTATGAGCAGTTTCACATCTTCCTGCCAAACAGCATAAGGTGTATAAGGTTAATGGCAGGATTCTTAGCAGTGTGGAGGAACAGAGGGATCTTGGGGTCCACGTCCATAGATCCCTCAAGGTTGCCACGCAGGTTAAGAAGGCGTATGGTGTGTTGGCCTTCATTAGTCAGGGGATTGAGTTCAAGAGCCGTGAGGTGATGTTGCAGCTCTATAGAACTCTGGTCAGACCACACTTGGAGAATTGTGTTCAGTTCTGGTCGCCTCATTATAGGAAGGATGTGGAAACTTTAGAGAGGGTGCAGAGGAGATTTACCAGGATGCTGCCTGGATTGGAGAGCATGTCTTATGAGGATAGGTTGAGCGAGCTTGGGCTTTTCTCTTTGGAGAGAAGGAGGATGAGAGGTGACTTGATAGAGGTGTACAAGATGATAAGAGGCACAGATCAAGTGGACAGTCAGAGACTTTTTCCCAGGGCGACAATGGCTAACATGAGGGGATATAATTTTAAGGTGATTGGAGGAAGATATGAGCGGGATGTCAGAAGTAAGATTTTTACACAGAGAGTGGTGGGTGCGTGGAACGCACTGCCTGCAGAGGTTGTGGGGGCAGATACATTAGGGTCATTTAAGAGACTCTTAGACACATGAATGATAGCGAAATGGAGGGCTATGTGGGAGGGAAGGGTTAAATAGATCTTAGAGCAGGATAAAATGTCGGCACAACATTGTGGTCTGAAGGGCCTGTACTGTGCTGTAATGTTCTATGTTCTATGTTCTATGTATACTCTAGCGAGTTGTTTGTGGAGTAACTTGGAGCTGCAAAGTAATACAGGTAGAAAAATGGAGAGCTCTAAAAGGTACAAAAGATAACTAAGATTGTGTATACAACTACATATGTGCCACACTGTTCCCACACACTACTGTGTTCATATACTAGTCTTTTGGGCAAGGTTGAATATGAACATAATGTTGCAAAGAGCAGCTGAGTTCCTTCTCTCTGACTAGGCTCATATGCTGCACAGAATTCCGTAGAATATCCGTTGGCTACTTTTGTTTGATCCAGGGTATCAGAGCAAACACAGCTGGCTTTGCATTTATTTTAAACAGTTAAATAAATACAGCAATTATGTGAGGATTACCGTGTTAGGAGGTTGGGTTTAATTGCTTTCCTTCTCATGTGTCAAAGCCTTGCTGCGGGGGTGAGCTCTGGGAAGTGGAGCTGTAAAGAAAATTAGAAAAGAATACCAAACATAAAATTAAAATTGGACATAAAATGATAGTTCGTTCTCTGTATCAGAAACTGAAGACAATCCACAGCTGTTGTTCTGCGCACGCTATCATAATGACAATGAAAGTTAGTCAGCCTTCACAAATTAAGAAGCGGTTTAGCCTACACGGGGAGTTGAAAGTTCAAGTTTGGTTTGTGCAAAGAAATGGAGCTCTCAGAGGAAACCCACGGGGTCACAGGGAGAACCTCCACTCATGGCCTTCCTGCCTGGCCCTTCTCATTCTACTCTTCTCAAAACTGAGATTACCCGAAACTCTTGTTGCTTGCATTATAACTCACACCAATTCCTCTGTGCTCCCAATTAAACAATGGCTCAGTTTTAAGATTCTTGTCATTTCCTTTGTGGCCTCAGATTAGAGAAGCAGAATGCCTTCCATGGACTGGAGGGACCCTATAGTTCACTGAAGTCTCTGGAGACACAAGAGACTGTTGATGCTGGAATCTGGAGCAACAGACAATCTGCTGGAGGAACTCAGCGGGTCGAGCAGCATCTGTGGGAGGAAAGGAATTGTCGACATTTCAGGTTGAAACCTTGATGTAGGGTTTCAACCCAAAACGTCGATAATTCCTTTCCTCCCAGTTCCTCCAGCAGATTGTCTGTTGCTCACTGAAGTCTCTGCCCTCCTCTAATTCTCATGATCATCTCCAAATTTATTCGCTCCACCAAGATTGGCTGTGCTAAATTGCTAATGGTCTCCGGATTATCTAGGAATTTCCTGGCATTAAATAAAATCTGATAACAATTGAGACAGACAGGGGACAAGTCTGTCAGTCCACGCATGGAAGTTGCTACAGGTTGAGGTGACAGAAAGGTGCAATCAACACAGGTGCACTTCAAGGATATGTGCTTAGCCCACTGTTCTACTCTCTCTACACTCATGACTGTGTGGCTAGGCACAGCTCAAACGCCAATTATAAATTTGCCAATGACACCACTGTTGTTGGCAGAATCTCAGATGGCAGTGAGGAAGCGTACAGGAGTGAGATAATTTCTACAGATGTACAGTGGAGAACAATCTGACTGGTTGCATCACCACCTGGTATGGAGGCTCCAATGTGCAGGATTGAAAGAGGCTGCAGAGGGTTGTAGACTCAGCCAGGACACAGCCCTCCTCGCCATCGAGGAGATCTTCAAGAGGTGGTGCCTCAAGAAGGCGGCATCCATCATTAAGGACCCTCACCATCCGGGACATGCCCTCTTCTCTTTACTACCATCGGGGAGGAGGTACAGGAGCCTGAAGACCCACGCTCAACTCTTCAGGAACAGCTTCTTCCCCTCCACCATCAGATTTCTGAACAGTCTATGAGCCCGTGAACACGACTTGTAATTCCTCTTTTGCACTATTTATTTCTCTTTGTAACTTACAGTAATTTTTATGTCTTTATGTCTTGCACTGTACTGCTGCTGCAAAACAACAAATTTCATGACGTATGTCAGTGAAAGTAAACCTGATTCTAATTCTGACCACCCAGGAGCCCACACTCAGCAGCAATGAACCAGCCAGGTCAACAAATTTGAGGTGGATGGAAGTGCAGCGACAGGTTTGCGCCCCTCTGGAGACAATCTCCCTCCTCCAAACTGAGCTGCGAGATTGGGGAGGGGCAGGCACTGTAGCAGAAGTTCATGGGCGAATGTGTGGCATGAGTACGGACAGAGAGACACTGATAAACTCATTTTGTACAGCAGTAACATTGCATTTCTCCTTCAAGTTCAGGTGCATTGTCCTCTCTGCAGCCTGGACAATATGCCCTCATTTACTCTCAGGTACATCTCTACCCATTTCACATACAGAACAAATGATTGCAACCTTTCATACTTTCCCAGCTCAGCAACAGGACCTCCACATTCACTGGTGGCCATCGTTACCACTCAGTATAAAGAACTCCATTCTTTTTTCCCTGGCACTTGGTTAATGCCTTGCCGTGCAGACCTGGGCTGAGAAGTGGCAGATAGAGTTGAAAAGTGTGAAGAGTTACACTTTGGAAGATTGAATTTGAAGGCAGAATACAAGGTTAATGGCAGGACTCTTAGCAGTGTGGAGGAACAGAGGGATCTTGGGGTCCATGTCCATAGATCCTTCAAAGTTGCCACGTAGATCGATAGGGTTGTTAAGAAGGCGTATGGAGTTTTGGCTTTCATTAGTCAGGAATTGAGTTCAAGAGCTGCAAGGTAATGTTGCAGTTCTATGGAACTGGTTAGACGACACTTGGAGTATTGTGTTCAGTTCTGGTCGCCTCATTATAGAAAGGATGTGGAAACTTTAGAGAGGGTGCAGAGGAGATTTCCCAGGATGCTGCCTGGATTGGAGAGCATGTCTTATGAGGATAGGTTGAGTGAGCTAGGACTTTTCTCATTGGACAGAAGGAGGATGAGAGGTGACTTGATAGAGGTGTACAAGATGATAAGAGGCATAGATCGAGTGGACAATCAGAGACTTTTTCCCAGGGTGACAATGGCTAACACAAGGGGGCTTAATTTTAAGATGATTGGAGGAAGGTATAAGGGGGATGTCAGAGGTAAGTTTTTTACACAGAGAGTGGTGGGTGTGTGGAATGCACTGCTGGCAGAGGTTTGTGGGGCAGATACATTTAAGGGACTCTTAGATAGACACACGAATGATAGGGAAATGGAGGGCTATGTGGGAGGGAAGAGTTAGATTGATACTAGAGCAGGATAAAATGTTGGCACAACATTGTGGGCCAAACGGCCTGTACTGTACTGTAATGGCATGGTAGTGGTTAACATAACACTATTACAGCACCAGCGACTTGGGTTCAATTCTGGCTGCTGTCTGTAAGGAGTTTGTACGTTCTCCCCGTGTCTGCGTGGATTTCCTCCGGGTGCTCCGGTTTCCTCCCACATTCCAAAGACATGCGGGTTAGGAAGTTGTGGGCATGCTATGTTGGCGCCGGAAGCGTGGCAACACTTGTGGCCTACCCCCAGAAAACTCTACGCAAAAGATGTATTTCGCTGTGTGTTTCGATGTACATGTGACTAATAAAGAAATCTTATCTTATCTTATCTTATCTTATCTTATGTTCTATGTTCTATATTCTATCTCTTCAGCAACAGTATCCCATCCTTATTGCCAGTGTAGCATCCATAGGTTCTGTACATTACTGTTTAGTGAGGCAAGTAAACAAGGAAAGAACAGATAATCAAGAACCTTTTATTAAAAGTGAATAACATTCAATACAGCAGTGTCAGTTATAACAACATATCTAAAGTCATACCAAATGATACAAGTAGTTGGTAAATGTCTATCCACACTATGCGCTGTAAAACCAAGCAAAGGAAATTCAAATTTACAGCTTGAACTTCATGTCAGAGCTTAAAGCTGAGCTTCTGTCTCAAGACAAAGTTTCTGTCTCCCAGAGCTGCAATATTATTGCCCCTCCCTCCAGGAAGTCCAAACATACTGTTATCCCCAAACCTTAAAAAATATCTGCTTCCCCAAATACTCCAAAATGGCTGCTTCTCTAAACTTTACAAAATAGCTGTCCTCTCGAGAACTTATGAAGTGGATTCCACCAAACACACAAAATATTATCCATCTAAGCCTGACAAAATAATCCCCTCCCAAAGTGTGGCAATTGGTCCCTTTCTCTGCATCCAATGACCGCCCGCCCCCCCCACCAGAACCACCAAGTGTGCACACTATTCCCTTATGGCCAAGTCCCCAGGCAAGATACTGAAAGAAATGCTGGCAGTAAAACACACTCTAATCATTGCCAAAATACCAGAGCAGTCAATTTTGCAATATTAGAATAGATTTTGTGAACATAATGAACACTGACTGCAACAACTGGCTTGTTATTTGGCAAGTAATGGAAAAATGAGAGAGGCAGTTCTCAGTAATCACATAAATAACGGAACACAAGTTGTAGATCGGTCTGGCAGAGAATGTGGAGCTGGGTTGTGAGCCAGGTACGAGCTTTTCCTTGGCATGGGCCCACTCAATTAGAAAGATTTCAATTTGGAAATAATATTGATATGAGTCCAAGGACGGAGGTGACGTGTGATGATAGAGCAGGACCAGGAAATCAGAGCGATCTCTGCAGAGGTGGAGGAGAGCTGGAAATTGATCTGCACCTCTCCTTCACATCCACCCACCAACCAACCATACTTATACAGACAGACAGACAGACAGACAGACACACACACACACACACACACACACACACACACACACACACACACACACATCCATACCCCCTCACACACACACACCCATACCTCCCCAACACACACACACACCCATACCCCCCACGCACACACATCCATACCCCTCCCACACACATACACACACATACACACATACAGGCACACACATACTCATACCCGCACACACACACATACACACACACACACACACACACACACAGAGCCATATCCACACCCACACCCATACACACACCCAAACACACACCCAAAGAGACACACACACACCCACACCCATGTAGACCCACACCCATAGAGACAGAGACACATACACCCATAGAGACACACACACAAACACACACACACACACACCCCCACCCATAGACACACACACATACACCAAAGCCACAAAATGACACCCAAACCCCACACTCATCCCCAGTCCCATAACCCATACTTCAACACTGACACCACACACCCACGCCACGACACACCACATACACACCACACCCCAAACCCACTACCCAAGCTCACACATCCACACACCACACTCAGAACTTACCACCCCGACCTCGCACCCAGAACCACACCTATGCCTACCCCTCACATCCCACAACTCACTGACCCACCGCTCCCACATACCCAGATACCACACCCACACACCTCAGACTCCCCATCCCACATCCACGCCCGCGCTCCCTGCCCCATCCTTTATGCCACACCCCACCCTGACTCCCTCCACACCCCCGTTCCCTTCTCCCTTCTGTTAAATCCAAACACAGAAGATGAACCCACCACACGAATCCTGCCTCTTTCTTAAAGCTCTCTAATTAGTGCCACATCCTTAGTTTCCCCAGAGCTCTGGTCGTTTTTGTTCTCTGAGATTTATTCACTACCCTGCAGAATGTTACCATTGATTCTGTTTGCAGTACATCTTCAGGCAGTGCATTCCAAGTCGTAACAACTCACTGCCTGACACAGCAGCTCCTTCATAGTTATATTACCAATTATCTCAAATTTGTGTCCCTTGGTAACTGAGCCACCAGTGAAAAGAGTGGCCTTGATGTTCAATCCATTGCAACTGCACAGAAGTTGATGTAAGTTTATAGAACAGAAAGAAGACACTCTGCCCAGTAACACTATTACAGCGTCAGCGACCTGGGTTCAATTCCTGCTGCTACCTGTAAGGAGTTTGTACGTTCTCCCCATGTCTGCGTGGGTTTCCTCCGGGTGCTCCGGTTTCCTCCCACATTCCAAAGACATATGTGTTAGGAGCTGTAGGCGTGCTATGTTGGCGCTGGAAGAGTGACGACACTTGCGGGCTGCCCCCAGCACATTCTCAGCAACACAAAAAGACGCATTTCACTGTATGTTTCGATGTACATGTGACTAATAAATAAATATCAATATCACATGCCAGCCAAAAATGGAGCAACGCGCAAAACTCTGGAGGAACTCAGCAGCATCTGTGGAGGGAACTGGACAGCTGACGTTTTGGGAAGGGTCTCGATCCAAAATGTCGACTGTCCATTTCCCTCCATGGATGCTGCCTGACCCGCTGAGTTCCTCCAGTGCTTTGTGTGTTGCTTCCGAATCCACATCTGCAGTCTCTTGTGTTACTAAAAATAGGCCTGGTTAATCCCGCATCCGATGCCCTGCAGAATCACGGATCTTCAAGTGTTTATCCTGGTATTGTTTCAATGCACTGAGACCTTCTCCTCCAGCACCCATGCAGGCAGCTAGTTCCAGAGACCCAGCCACTCTCTGAGTGAAATAACTTCATCTAATCCTTCTATCAAATACTTCATATCTGCACTCTCTGCTTGGGGCTCCTATTTATTTTATCTGGGCCCTCATAACTTTATATACCTCCATTGAAGCATCCTCTTAGTCTTATCACAACGGTCACAGTCCCAGCCTCAGACGGTCCCTGCTCGTAACCACAATTCCCTGAAAGGACAACTACAATGGTTTCTGGAACATTACCTGACTCTGGAAGTCCAACCCGATTCCTTTCTGTCAAGGACCATACATTTGTGGATCAGTTTCTGTGATGAACATGTATGCAATGACATCACTTCTGGTGCAATGTCCCTTTAAGTGTTGCCCGGAGAAATTCAGTCTGTTCTTCCTGAGCTTCAGTCGTTGGGGAACTAACCAAGCTTTAATGGTCTGCTTGCTCCTTGGCTGTCTGATTCAAAGGGAACTGGAAATCCAACTTGGCTGGGTGCCCTTTAACTTACTACTTATCTGTCGACATTTGGGACCTCTCAACCCCTTCCATGCCAAGTCCACAATCCCTACCTGACCCTCCACCTTCTGACTTCTTGATCCAAGGCCCCAATTACCTAAATTCAAGATAACAATCAAACATCCTCCCTCACAGTGACTCATTCACAGCCAATCACAGGTTGGAGGATGTCCCTCACTGACTCACCAGTGCCCCAACCCCCAACCCAAGAGCCCACCATCAGCAACCTCTGGCACCTGACCTTCGTCCCAGATACCCAGCCGCTCTCTGCCGCAAATCCTGGACGCAGACTCGGTCCCATACTTTGCCTTTGGCCGTAGAGCAGGAGTGGCCATTAGTGGGATGAACAATGAATTTCTTGGACAGTGATTCCTCACTGGCTCCGTCAAAACCCTTTGTGATATTGAACATCTCTTTCAGGTCTGCCAGGGGTGGTGGAGGAAGATACAACAGTGATGTTGAAGAGGCTGTTAGATAGACACGTGAATATGCAGGGAATGGAGGGATTTGGATCATGTGCAGGCAGAAGAGATTTTGCTTAATTTGGCATCGTGGTCGGCACAGACATTGTGGGCCAAAGGGCCTGTTCCTGTGCTGTACTGTTCTATGTTCTATGTCTCTCTTTAACTACTCTTTCCAAAGGAAAACAACCTCAGCTTCTCCAGTCTTTCCATGGGCTCAAAATCCCTCGACCGTGGACATTTCCATTAAATCTCTCCTGACCGTCTCCAAGGCCTTTGCACCATCTCTCGTGTGCGTAGTCACAAGTGGTCCACAACTCTGTATTCCTTACCAACACAGCTATATGTGTCATTGTGGTGAAGTTTTGGTGGTCACAGTAAGGAAACAGGCCCTTCGGCCCAATAAGTCAATGCCAACCCATTTTCTAGAGAAACAAAGGACTGCAGATGCTGGAATCTAGATGAGAAACACTATGATGCTGGAGGAACTCAGCAGGCCAGGCAGCATCCTCAGCACGCACAACCTCATCTTCACCATGGACGTCCAGTCCCTGTACACCTCCATTCCTCAACATGACAGCCTCACCTTCCTCCGCTTCTTTCTTAACCAGAGCAACCACGGATGCTGCCTGGCCTGCTGAGTTCCTCCAGCATCATAGTATTCTCCAACCCATTTATTTCAATCCTGTACTAATCCCAAATTTTATTCTCCTTACATTCCAAATTCAAGTTTATTGTTGTCATAGGCATACATAGACAGGGTATAGATGCCATGAAAATTAGCTTTTTCCAGCAGCAGCACAGTATGTTACAAGGACAAACATACGTTAGCATAAACTTAAATTAGCCTAACTTATACATAATTTTCCTATCGTCCCACTAAATTCTACTATTCACCTGCACAATAGGGGCAATTTACAGTGAAGAATAAACTTACTGACTGCATGGCTTTGGGAAACTGGAGGAAACCAGGGGGAACCCACACGGTCACAGAGAGAATGTATATAGTTCACACAGGCAGCACCGGAGGTCAGGATTGAACCTGGCTCGCAGGAGCTCGTGAGACAGCAGTTTTACAAGCTGTGCCACTCTGCCTCCCACAGGTCAGTGAGGCAGAAGGGGACTTACAAATGTTCTGCTTGGGAAATATCTCCTGTCACCCTCAGGCAGACCCAGGGAACCTTCTCCTGCCAGAGGGGGAGATGTCAGTCTGTCATTCCACAGCACGTCCCTGGAGGCTGTATCACCATGGTAATGATCTGGATAAGACAGCACACCAAATTAAAAGCTACCCACTGTACATTGAATTTGACAGCTCTGGCCGTCACTTAGCATGAGATCTTAAAACGGCAGGGTTCTGTAAATTAAAAGAGTTACATTTCTACCCAAGACCAGACAAATCTCTGTGCAAGAGCGCCTCTTCCCACCCGCCCCTGTCCCTAGTGTCCCAGCTCAACAACAGAATTGGTATTTGGTAGGGTCCCAAGCTGGTTATAGATGAGAAAGGCCCCATTCTAAGTGGCCTGTACTCTCCCCCCAGTTTAAGCATCTAGCCGCTGCCTGAATAACTCTGCCAACCTACCCACATGTTTGTCCCAAGTGTTGTCCAAATTTGGCTTGGTCCTGGTCTTATTTTCGTCCCTCCCCAGCTTGAAGTGATGCTTAAACTTTCAATTGGTTGAACCTACTGGGTATGGCTGGGAATGTGAGGGGAATAAAATGGGATAATAGTAGGATTGCTGTAAATGGGTGCTTGATGGCCGGCACAGATCTGGTGGGCCGAAGGGTCTGACTCCCTGCTCCCTGACTCTATTTCCAGAGGGCCAGGTTTATTTCTAAGTGGTGCCCCAAATTTTCCTTGTTAGACCATAAAACCAAAAGATATAGGAGTAGAATTAGGCCATTCAGCCCCTCGAGTCTGCTCTGCTATTCAATCGTAGCTGATTTTTCAACCCTATTCTCCCTGTAACCCGTAACCCCCTTACCAATCAAGAACCTATCAATCTCTGCCTTAAATACACCCAATGACTTGGCCTCCACAGCCCTATGTGACAATGGATTCCACAGATTCACCACCCTCTGGCTGAAGAAATTCCTCCTCATCTCAGTTCTGAAGGGACATCCCTTTATTCTGAGGCTGTGCTCTCTGGTCCTAAACTCTCCTACTAATGAAAACATCCTCTCCACATCCACTCTGTCCATATATTCTAAAATATTTATTTCTATAGCAAGAGCAGAATCAACAGCAGTTCAGGTAGCTTCTGAGGAAGGTGAAACAGAGGTAAGTGGCAGCACTCTGGTGCCATTGGTAGAGCTGCAGTCTCACAGCTGCAGCAGCCAGAGTTTAAGCCTGACCTTGAGAGCTGTCTGTGTGGAGTTTGCACATTCTCCCTGTGACTATGTGGGTTTTGCCTGGCTGCTCCAGTCTCATAGAACATAGAACATTACAGCACAGTACAGGCCCTTCAGCCCACGATGTTGTGCCGACATTTTATCCTGCTCTAAGATCTATCTAACCCTTCCCTCCCACATAGCCCCCCATTTCTCTATCATTCATGTGTCTATCTAAGAGTCCCTTAAATGTCCCCAATGTATCTGTCCCAACAACCTCTACCGGCAGTGCACCCACCACTCTCTGTGTAAAAACCTTACCCCTGACATCCCCCTTATACCTTCCTCCAATCACCATAAAATTATGTCCCTTCGTGTTAGTGATTGTTGCCCTGGGAAAAAGTCTCTGACTGTCCACTCGATCTATGCCTCTTATCATCCCCAAAGACATCTCCTTCCTCATCCCCAAGGCATACAGGTTTGTCGTTTAACTGGCCACTTCTTCGAATATAAATTCCTTCTAACTAGGTGGGCTTTAGGATTATTAGGAATGTGAAGAGGATAGATTACAGGGAAAATTAGGGAGGGGAAGATCTGTGAGCTGACATAGAATTGATGGGCTGAATGGCCTCATTCTCTGTCAAATGGAAACAAGCCACATACCTTCACTTACTTTCAATGCTTATTCCATGGGCTTGCCGCAACATCTGATGTAAATATGTTAAACTTTTTGTCATTCTCTCTGTAACTCACTCCCTTCAAAGCTCTGGAAAGAACTTTCACTCAAGCAAGACCATTTCATCTCCACAAACACTCTAAATTGCTTCATTACTGACGTATTACTAATGAGCAGATCTACAGGTTCACTATAGACCAAGCAGCCCTACAAGTTTAGAATTATCGCTAAAAATAAAATCTGATTTAATCGAACTTTAATGGGAAAGTAATCTGTGACAATTTTCTAGGCAGGGGGTTGATTTTTGGAACCAACTCTGGGACTAGTTTTATTTTCTACAGAAGTAACACTTAAACTAAATTTAAATGCAAATCTGGTGTCTGCTGTTCTGAATGCTTTCCTCCTGTAAATGTTGAAGAATTCTTTTGAGAGAGGGTTTCTGCTATTGGCTTGGCTGTTTTATATTGTCACCAGTTTCCAATTTCTTTTCTGCTTTGAGGGTTTTCTCCCCTCCAAATCTACTGCCAATGTTTACTTTTAAGAAGTACTCCAATTACTTTTACCAGTGTTTTGAAGCTGATTATAATTTTTTAATTAAAAATAGAAAATGCTGGAGATTCTCGCCATGTCAGGCAGCATCTATGGAGAGGGAAGCAGAGTTAATGTTTTGGGTTGATGAGCTTTCATCAGAGAAGGAATGGTGAGAAAGCAAGCATGTTTTCAGTTGTGGAGAAAGTGGGATGAGCGAAGGTAATAGAATGTGATCTAGCCTGTGGCAGTGATACAAATGCTGTTGATGCCATTAAAGAGAGGCGATAAATGCTTGATCATTGCAGCTAATATGTCTGGATAGAGGGAGAAAAATAGAGAAAGAGGGAAAAATGCAACAAACAGTGCTGGAAATGTCATGTGCGGAACACAGCATAGAACATAGAACATAGAACATAGAATCATACAGCACAGTACGGGCCCTTCAGCCCAAGATGTTGTGCCGACCTATATAAGCACCTACTCCACGATCAATCTAACCCTTCCCTCCTACACAGCCCATAACCCACCATTTTTCTTACAGCCATGTGCCTACCTAAGAGTCTTTTAAATATCCCTATTGTATCAGCCCCTACCGCCATCCCTGGCAGTGCGTTCCAGGCACCCACCACTCTATGTGTAAAGAACCTACCTCTGACATTCCCCCTAAACTTTCTTCCTCTGAACCTTAAACTGATGTCCTCTGGTATTAGCCATTGCTGCCCTGGGGAAAAGGTGCTGGCTGTCCACTCTATCTATGCCCCTCATAATCTTATACACCTCTATCAAGTCACTCCAAAGAGAAAAGCTCTGGCTTGCTTAACCTTTCCTCAGTTGGAACAGCAGTTGGAAATAAAAGAGAAGGCAGGAAATACTCAACAGGTCAGGTAGCATCTCAGGGGAGTTATTATTATATTTGTTTGTCCTTACATCAGAATTGGCCAGTTCTGGCACAAACAGGAACGGCTGGTTATCTGAAATTATTTAATTCACTATTGAGTCCCAAGATTGCAACGAGTCCAAATGGAAGAAGGGATGCTGTACCTCGAGCTTGCTTTGTTTAGGTTTGTTGGAACAGTTCAGGAGGCCAAAGAGGGAGAAGTCAGGGTATGAGTGAGATGGTAGGTTAAAGTGACAGGCAGCTGGAAGCTCAAGGTCACACTTGCAGGCTGACTTCACAAGAAATGCTGGAAAGAAACATTTTTGTCCCTCTTCCAAGATTTCTTGAAGATATTGCCAAGCTTTGGTAGAGTGAGGCAGAGAATTCCTGTGACAGGAACTCTGCCTCTGGCTGCATACTTATGCACCAGCCAACTTACCTCACCAAATAACTTAAAGTTTCCCATCTCCTTTATGCTCAATTTTTTTGAGTGTTGAGTCACCTCTTAGAGTTGAAAGTATCTGCCCTGGCCATGAGCATGTGCAGGTTGAGGGGGATATAGCAGTAATCAGTAAGCACACTCAGTATGCACAGGGATATATATATTATGGGTTCTTCCAAAGTGCTCTTCCAAAATTCCCAAGCACACCTGACCTTATAAGGCTTCTTTTTTCATTTATTTGTCCTCAGGAGGACAAGGCCACTTGTACACAACTGCTCAGACCAATCCATTTACCATTTCCTGCACCTCTGACCTGCATTTCACAGCTTTTACATTCCCCTTCCTTTCCTCTCAATACCTAGACAGGCTGCATCATTCACATGCCAAACACCAGGCTTCCAAAACAGACACCATCTTGAACTCTGTCAAGGAAAAAGGAAAGTATCTAAGGATGTGATAAAACCCCCTTCCCCGCCTGACTCCTGGGAAAGAAAATCATCCTTGATCCCAAGGAACTGCCTGAGCAGAAGATAATGCCTGTCAAACTAATAATCAGCAAGTGTTTAAGGAATTGCTTAAAGTTTATTTTTTAAACCACCCTGTGCTTCACTTTGAATTATTGCTCATAGCACTGACCTGGAGATTAAACTGCACCTTCTCATGACTCCAAGGAAATTCAAACGCAAAATTATATTTAAACTGACAAATCAGTTAAACTTAAATTAGCTCATGACTAATATATGTTGATACAAAAAGCAACCTGATTACATTTCATTTTTGTCCTTGCTGTAAATATCAGGGTGTGTGATCATCTCATCTTGTCCCGTCTGCACTTCCCAGGATAACGTCTCCCAGACTGCCTCATGCATCAAATAACTCAATTTCAATCTTACAGCAAGTGAGAATGTAACAACATCTGCTTTTAAATTGCACTCTCCTGAATTTCAATTCCACTGACTGGCCCTACAGAAGGTTTAATTTTCTCCAACACGTTCTCCCCCGGGTTAGAATTTGTTTTTTGTCGGTCTTTCGTTTTACAGGAAATTACATTTGCGCTGGTGATTTCCAACAAAATATTGCAAGGTGGTCTTCAAATGCATCACCATTCCCGGCCTGCCCTCTCCATCCCCAAACTCCATTTCACCACTATATAATGACCTTTAAGCTTCTCAGAATTCTCCTGAGAATCGAGAGGGAGGGAGGGTAGGGTGGGGCGAGGAGGTGAGGACGTCAAAATCCACAATTCTCCACCCTTCCTCAGCCTCATTCGATGACATGCTGTTGACGTCAATGGGCCCTGTTGCCATTTATTTGAAGTGGGGAGGATTTGTCTCAATGAAGGACATTAGCAGACTAGAAGACTTTTTACAGCCATCAATAAGCAGATAATTTAGAATTATCTATTTAGTTTAAGTGCCCTAGCTATGATGGTGGGATTTGAATTCATGCCTTTGGATCACTGATTGAGAAGCTTGGGTACTTGGGCAGTCACATAACCACGATGCAATCTTGCCCCAAGTTGCCCTCAGTGAGACACGTGGGTGTATAATGGCAGCAGAGGCAGTGGCAGGTCACTCAGTGCTGATGAAACCAACCACAGACTTAGCTTCAGTACATCTTTCAATGCCTAGTTGTTGTCCTGTTACCAAACAGGGAGGCCCTACATGGTGTTCTGTCATGTAAAGCCGTCATGAGGACCAGAACAAGCCCCTTCCACAAAACAGCCGAAAAGACTTTGACCGCCAGAAAAGCCATGTTCCCAGCTTTGCTGGCTGTCCAACTTTTAGATGTTCCTGAATGACATTGACACTCCAAAACAATTAAAAAATTAATGGAATTAAAAAAAATAAAGAAACCCAAAATTTAAGAGGTAATTAAAACACTTAAAACGATTAGAGGCATAGAGTGGTACAGCACAGAATCAGGCCCTTCGGCCCAATTCATCCATGCTGATCATGATACCCATCTATGTTCATCCCATTTGTCCTCATTTGGCTCATATCTCTTTACTCCTTTCCTAACCACTTACCTGTCCAAATGCCTTTGTAACTGTACCAGCCTTTACCATCTCGCCTTAAACCTATACCCTCTAGTTTTATACTTCCCCATGCTAGGAAAACAACACTAATTATCCACCCTACCTACGCCCCTCATAATCTTATAAACCTCTTTAAGGTCAACCCTTAGCCTCCTGTGTTTCAGTAAGAATAAACTGATCCTATCCAGTCTGTCCTTGCAAAGCCCTCTATTCCAGGCAACGTCCTGGTGAACCTCATCTGCATGCTTTCTAAGGCTACCACGTCCTTCCTGTAGTACAGTGACTAGAACTGTACACAAGTGCTCCAAGCACGGTCTGATCAATGTTTTGCACGGCTGCAACATGACATCCCAACCCTTATACTCAATGAAGGCATCCATACTGAATGCCTTCTTCATGACTCTATCCATCTCCATGGCAATTTTCAGGGAGGTATGGACTTGCACCCCAAGATCCTGCTGTACACCAACAGTCCTGAGGTCCCTGCCATTTACTCGATATGTCCTGCTGGTATCTGTTGTCCCAAAATGCATTACCTCACACTTACTCATACTTGGGAACATTAAGCAAGCTCAACAAATTTAGGAAAAAGAAGATATCTTATACTTACCCTTCTCCCTTGCAATCATTCCTCCCCATTCAATGAATTAGTTTGATGTTCCAGTGTGAACTCCAAGCTGCCAGAGAATGAGTGGGCAAATTCCATAGTATTCCCACTGGGACATTGCAACAAGCATGTGTTCCACCTCATGTTGGGGAACAGCTGGAAAACCACTGGCGGTGTTTGGCCAGCATGTTTGGGATTTGTTTGCTCATGTGGACTCCTGAAATTCCATGCCAGCGGATCGGCATGGAGCCTCAATTGCAGAGAGTTGTGAATGCATCCCTGTCCACCACAAAAACCAGCATCCCTGCCATTGACTCTGTCCACACTTCCCACCGCCTCGGGAAAGCAGCTAACATAATCAAAGACCCCACCCACCCTGGTCATTCTCTCTTCATCTCCCCTCTCATTGGGCAGAAGATACAAAAGCCTGAGAACAGGTACCACCAGACTCAAGGACAGCTTCTATCCCGCTGTTATCAGACTCTTGAGCAGACCTCTTATAAGATAAAGATGAACTCTTGATCTCCCAATTTACCTCGTAATGGCCCTTGCACTTTATTTGTCTAGCTGCACTGCACTTTCTCTGTAAATGTAACACTATTATGCATTCTTTTTATTTCTTTTGTACTACCTCTATATACTTATGTATGGAATGATCCGTCTGGATGGCATGTATACAGAAACTCTTGGTACATATGGCAATAATACACCAATTACCAATTACCCCTGGCATCATCCAGGATATTCTAGCCCAATGAGTAGGGAGAAAAGGAAATGAACTCGACTGGTGGAATGTGATGGGCTATTCCCCAGGGATCTGTCCGGATGTCTCTGCTTATCAGGGATCCAGGGGAGAGTGTCAAATTGTTTGCAAATGTGGCTCAGTTCCATGAAGGGTGATGGGTGTTTATGAGAGTGAAGGACTGTGGTTAGTGGGGTTCTATACTCAGTCCCTTGTTGTGTACATATTATTGATTTAGATTTAAATGTAGAGGGCATGATACATAGTACATGGAACATGGAACATAGAACATAGAATAGTACAGTACAGGAACAGGCCCTTCAGCCCATGATGCTGTGTCGAACTAAGCTAGGAATTAAACACCTAACTAAACTAATCCCTTCTGCCTACACAATGTTCGTATCCCTCCATTCTCTGAACATTCATGTGCCTATCTGAGAACCTCATAAGCCTCTATTGTATTTACCACCCCTGGCAACACATTCCAGGCACCCACCACTCCCTGTCTAAAAAAAACATGCCCCATACATCTCCTTTGAACTTCCCCCATCTCACCTTAAAAACATACCCTCTAGTATTAGACATTTCGACCCTGGGAAAGAGATACAGGCTGTCTATCCACACATCTCATAATCTTGTAAACCTCTGTCTGGTTCCCCTTCAGCCTCTGCCGCACGAGAGGGAACAGTTTGTCCAATCTCTCCTTATAGCACATTCTCTCTAATCCAGGCAGCATCCTGGTGAACCTGTTCTGCACCCTCTCCAAAGCCTCCACGTCCTTCCTGTAGTGGGGTGACCAGAACTGAATGCAACACTTCAGGTGCAGCATGAAAAAGAGGTTCTCAGATAATACAAAAACTTTGCCGTGTCCTTCACAATGAGGAGGAAAACATAGTGAAACTCCAGTGAAAATAGGTGTGTGTGAGTCGGAAGACGTCTATAATGCAGACAACAGGGATTTGAGGGCACGAATGGCCTACTCCCTATCTGTTACTCCTACGGTTCTGTCTGGCAGCACTTTGCAACAGCAGTCCCTGAATAATTCACAAGGATCCCCTTCTTCCCCGTTACCCACCCCATGGTCAAGGCAACTGGCTTAACCTCGTCACTCATCACTATTCCGACGTAAATGGAGACACAACAGACCGCAGATGCTGGAATCTGGAGCAACAAACAAACTGCTGGAGGAACTCAATGGGTCAGGCAGTATCTGTGGAGAGAAAATGAACAGTCGACGTTTTGGGTCGAGACCCTTCATCTGGACTGAGATAGAGGGGAGATAGCCAGTATAAAGAGGTGGAGGGAGGGAGTGGGGCAAGAGAACATAGAACGTAGAACAGTACAGCACAGAACAGGCCCTTCGGCCCACAATGTTGTGCTAACATAGCTAATCCATCCTACCTACAGATTGCCCATATCCCTCCATTTTCCTCTCATTCATGTGCCCATCCAAGCCCGTCTTAAAATCCCCCAATGAATGTGCCTCCTCCACTCTATCAGGCAACGCATTCCAGGTATCCACCACTCTCTGTTAAAAACTTACCCCTCACATCTGTTCTGAACCTACCCCCTCTCACCTTAAATGCATGCCCTCTGGTATTGGATCGCTCAATAATGGGAGAAAGATATTGCTTGTCCACCCTATCTATGCCCCTCTTTATTTTATACACTTCCAACAGATCACCCCTCATCCTCCGCCGCTCCAGAGAAAAGAGCCCAATTTGTCCAACCTCTCCTGATAGCACATGCCCTCTAATCCAGGCAGCATCCTAGTAAACCTCCTCTGCACCCTCTCTAAAGCCTCGACATCCTTCCTATAGTGAGGTGACCAGAATTGTACGCAATACTCTAAATGCGGCCTAACCAGAGTTCTATAGAGATACATCACAACTTCTTGACTCCTATACTCGATACCTCGATTAATGAAAGCAAGCATTCCATTAGCCTTCTTAACCACGCTGTCTACTTATGTAGCCACTTTCAATGAGCCATGGACTTGCACTCCAATGTCTCTCTGTTCTTCAACACTGTTAAGGGTCTTGCCCTTAGGAGTGTACTGCCTCTTGACATTAGTCCCACCAACGTGCAACACCTCCCATTTACCTGGGTTAAACTCCATCTGCCATTTCTCTGCCCACATCTGCAGCTGAGCAAGCAAGCAATCTGCAAAAGAGCTGGCAAGCAATAGGTGGATCTAGGTGAAGAGGGGTGATAGGCAGATGGAGGAGGGAAGGGTGGAAATAGCAGGCAGGCAGGCACGGTAGTGTAGCGGTTAGCGTGACGCTATTACAGCACCAGCGACCCGGGTTCAATTTTGGCCGCTGTCTGTAAGGAGTTTGTACGTTCTCCCTGTGTCTGCATGGGTTTCCTCTGGGTGCTCTGGTTTCCTCCCACATTCTAGAGACATACGGGTTCGGAAGTTGTGGGTATGCTATGTTGGCACTGGAAGCGTGATGACACTGGCGGGCTGCCCCCAGAACACTCTACGCAAAAGATGCATTTCGCTGTGTGTTTTGATGTACATGTGACTAATAAAAATATCTTATCTTATCTGTGGAGAGAAATAGACAATTAACTCTGTTCCTCCAGCATTTTGTTTGAAACATCGATACTGTTTCTCTCTCACAGATGTTGCCTGACCTGCTGAGTGTTTTGGCACCTTTTTTTTGTGTTGTCATCCAGGCTTAGCTGAGCTAACCCAATGTCTTGGCTTGAACCCAAGTATGGATAAAAGATAGATCGCTCGCAGACACAGAGGAAGTTTACATTTAGGTCTACCTCAGACTGAGGTTTCAAAGAGACACATAAGCAGTCAAAATTTGTTCTCAAGCATTATGGCCCTCC
The DNA here is from genome assembly GCF_009764475.1 of Pristis pectinata. Taxonomy (NCBI): domain Eukaryota; kingdom Metazoa; phylum Chordata; class Chondrichthyes; order Rhinopristiformes; family Pristidae; genus Pristis; species Pristis pectinata. The sequence continues at coordinate 6,103,897 of NC_067410.1, read as the reverse complement.
ATTACGGACCTCTTTCTGACTCCCAGATGTCCATTTTTGTCGAAATTGCTCTGGATATAGTTAGTCTTAAATGGCTTTAAAACTTGAGTAATGGTACAATAGGGAAAAATCCTTGAGTGATAGATGATTTTTTTCTATCACTAAATATTCAGTCAATGTTTCTATGTTTATACTTCAGAGTAATTAAATAAAGTGCAAATCCCGAGCTGTAAGCTTCCATTGTCAGTGTAATTACTGCAGTATCACTGTGGGTATATAACATGGAATTAAGATAAATGGCAAGAAGACTGTATGGAACTGCTATCCCAAGTCACAGTCCCTGACACTGGTGAAATATTCCTATGTTAAAGTGTACTGGCACCTAGCCATCTGCCCTAAGGACAGCAGCCAGCCTAAGACTTGTGTCAGCTGACAATGTCAGGTTTGGGTTTGGCTCGGGTAATTGGTAGTTGGTTTATTATTGTCACGTGTACTGAGATACAGTGAAGAACTTTGGTTTGCATGCCATTCATACAGATCATTCCAAAACACAGGTACATCGAGGAGTTACAAAGGGAAAAGCAATAAAGGAATGCAGAATATAGTGTTAGTTACTGTTACAGAGAAAGTGCAGTGCAGGTAGACAAATCAGGTGCAAGGGCCACAATGAGCTAGATTAAGAGATCAAGACTTCATTTTTATTGTGCAAGAGGTCTGTTCAAGAGTTTTATAAGAGAAGGATAGAAACTGTCTTTGAGCCTGGTGGTGCATGTTTTCAAGCTTTTATATCTTCTGCCTGAATGAAAAACACGATGACGCTGGAAGAACTCAGCAGGCCAGGCAGCATCCGTGGAGAAAAGCAGGTGGTTAATGTTTCGGGTCAGTCCTGAAGAAGGGTCCTGACCCGAAACGTTGACCGTCTGCTTTTCTCCACGGATGCTGCCTGGCCTGCTGAGTTCTTCCAGCGTCATCGTGTTTTTCATCTAGATTCCAGCACCCGCAGTCCTTTGTTTCTCTATCTTCTGCCTGATGGGAGGGGGAGAAGAGAGAATGACCGAGGTGGGAGGGGTCCTTGATTATGTTGGCTGCTTTACCGAGGCAGCAGGAAGTGCAGACAGAGTCCATGGAGGGGAGGCTGGTTTTTGTGATGAACTGAGCTGTGTCCACAACTCTCTGCAATTTCCTGCGGTCTTGGGCAAAGTAATTACCATACCAAGCTGTGATGCAACCAGATAGGATGCTTTCTATTGTGCATCTATAAAAACTGGTGAGGGTCAACAGGGACGTGCCGCATTTATTCTGATAAAATATTCAGATCAGTTTTGGGTTAAGTTGGTACTTTATCCCACTTACGGTGATTTGCTCAGTATCATTGTTCTTGATCAATATTTGGTGTTATATCCTCAAACAGATCAGTGGAGTGCTCAGGAGTGTTCTATTTACATTCATCCCGATATGGTTGGATCAAGTTGGGTATGGAAAACATGATAAGTCCTTGGACTTTAGTTAGGTTCAGATTGGCAATGGTTGGATTGGGTTTAATTTTAAACCTGAGTAGACTTCTAGAGCACAATCTCACTATGTGGTGGGACTATGGAATGTCTACTATGGTACAGTTGGTTGGAAACGGTGGGTTTAAATCCTAGTCCAGATACTTCAGCACATGTCTTAGGCTGACACTTTCATGTAGAATTGAGGATGTGCTGCACAGTCAGAATTGTTTTCATCCAGATGAGACCTTAAACAAACATCTGGTCCACTCTCAGATGGATATAAAAGATCCCACTGTACTATTTAAAGAGCAGGAGATTTCTCCAAGCCGTCATTACCTGTATTAATCTCTCAATCAACTTCACTGTAAATCTCTTTACTTGGTCATTGCTGTTTGCTTGCTCTTCCGTATTACAACAGTGACCACACATTGTGAGCACTTTGTTGATGTACTGAGGTTATGAAGAGACCTGCAAAACCTTTTTTCTGGAATAAACTTACCTAGAGTTTACTCTCTGCTCTCACCTCTGCCCCATTCAATGACTTGAGTCTCATGTGTTTTCCAGATGTGCAGCATCTGGAATGTGGATGGTGTGTTGGGTGTTGGAAGAGGACAGTTGGGCAGCAGAAGGCTTACATGGACCATGAACCTTGGTATAGTCCATATGAGCTAAATAGCCTGTATCTGGGCTGTAATATCCTGACAATACAACTAAGAATATTCCAGTGACCTTATTTGATCAGTGGTGGTGGATAGACTTTATCTATTGTCATTCTTCAGGAGAGAGTCCAGGACAGGTTGCCAAAGGAAGACCCAATGATGTTGGACTTTGGCTGCGTTAGAAGATTAGAGCCAAAGACTGGGAGATTTAAATTAGGTGGTCAAAATCATGAGGGGAGTGTTTTGATACAACTTGAATGACTTGCTGGTCCATTTCAGAGTGCAGTTATAGTTAAAAACAAACTGCTGGAGGAAATCAATGGGTCAGACGGAATCAGTTGAGGGACAGTTGAGGGCAGGCACGGTAGTGTAGTGGTTAGCATAACGCTATTACAGCACCAGTGACCCGGGTTCAATTCCGGCTGCTGTCTGTAAGGAGTTTGTACGTTCTCCCCGTGTCTGCATGGGTTTCCTCCAGGTGCTTCAGTTTCCTCCCACATTCCAAAGACGTATGGGTTAAGAAGTTATGGGCAAGCTAATGTTGGTGCCGGAAGCGTGGCGACACTTGCGGGCTGCCCCCAGAACACTCTATGCACAAAGGTGTATTTCACTGTGTGTTTCGATGTACACGTGATTAATAAAGATCTCTCTTCTCTTCTTATGGTCAACCACATTGTTGTGGGTTAATAGTTGTAGGTAGTTTCTCCTCGAGCTAGTCTCCGAGCTTGGCCTGAATCTCTCCATTTGAAGAAAATCAGTTAAGGTTCACAGAGAAGCACAACCCAGAATTCTTTCAAAAGGTTTATTAAAATCTCACAAATATAATAATATAGATACAAACCCTACAAATAACATAAAATGCAATGAAATTGTTGTTCCCCTGCCAGCTGCCTTTTAACTCTAAATATTACTTGAACTTAGGATGATTTTAGATAGAAGTCACCATGGCTACCACACAGAATATTTTACATTGCGAGTGTTCCTCCCCTTCTCTCTGAGCCCCCTTATGATCCAATGATCACACCCATGACAATTTGATTGGTGCAACCTTCCCATTCGATTTTACTAACTCCACCTGGTTTGACCAATAAGATAAGATACCTTTATTAGTCACATGTACATTGAAACACACAGTGAAATACATCTTTTGCGTAGAGTGTTCTGGGGATAGCCTGCAAGTGTCGCCACGCTTCGGGTGCCAACGTAGCATGCCCACAACTTCCTAACCCGTACGTTTTTAGAATGTGGGAGGAAACCGGAGCACTCGGAGGAAACCCATGCAGACACAGGGAGAATGTACAAACTCCTCACAGACAGCGGCCAGAATTGAACCCGGGTCGCTGGCACTGTAAAGCGTTACACTAACCACACTACTGTGCCTGTCCTAATGTTGAAATGTATTAACATTCTGTTAGCCAAAAATAAACTCCTGGAGGAACTCAGTGGGTCAGGCAGCATCTGTGGAAGGAGATGGACGATATAGGAATGTTTGATGCCCAACCATTAGAACATTTTGATGGAGAAAAGTTTGAGTTTATCATCGGTCTAAAACTTAATGAATATTTCCCCTGAGGTTAATACTTGCAAATGTCTGTTGAGGGCAGAATTAAACGCACATCATTATTGATGTGATGACAAATTACCTAGGTGACATTGTCACATAGCAGGGGTCCAGGAGAAAATCTTGCTTTTGCATAAGTAAATACTTTACGATTTCCTTTCCAACACAGTCTGTTTGTAAAGTTCAGCTCCGAGATCAAATTCCCTAAAATACCAAAGGACATAACACAGCACAGTACAGCACAGGAACAGGCCTTTCAGCCCATGATGTCTGTGCTGACCATGTCAATCTACCATCCTACTTGCCCGCACAATGTTGACATCTCTCTATTTCCTGCCTGTTTATGTGCTTGTCCAAATGCCTCTTAAATGTCTGTCGTATCTGCTTCCATCACCCCTGGCAGCATATCCCAGACACCTACAGCTCTCTGTGTAAAAAGCTTGCCTCATAAATCTCCTTTAAACTTTCCCCCCTCTCATGTTAAACCTATGGCCTCTAGCATATGACATTTCCACTTCCTAAAGAGACTCTGAATATCTACTCTAACTATTGTCTCTCATAGTTTTATTCTTCTATCAAGTCACCCTCTGTCTCTGACGCTCCAGAGAAAACAACCCAAGTTTGTCCAACATCTCCTTCTCGCTCATACTCTCTAATCCAGGCAACAACCTGGTGAGAGAGGATTGTAATTTCTATTAATTTCTTTGGTTTGTTTTTAGTTCACCATCAGCTATGTATTGTTGCAGAAGGCATCTACCACAGTCACATATAGAACGCACTGGGTAAGGAGTCAAAGAGAAAGTCGGATATGTTCTAAAGATAAACTAATAAGTTAAATTGATTCAATTTAAACTCCACAGGTGTTGCAGTAGGATTTGAGCTCATACCAATGGATTGTTGGTCTAGGATTCTTGATATAGCAACTAGCAGGTGACTCAGTAATGAAGGACACAGCTAAAAGCCCAAGCAACTTTTGGAAAGAACTTCTTTCTGTGGTGTATTGTTCTAGGGTGAACAGTCTGAATCACATTCACTATTAACTCTCCAGTGGGAGTCGTATAAATGTTGGAATGGGAATTGGACTGGCTTAGATGGGCACCTTGGTCAGCATGGATAAGTTCGTCCGAAGGGCCTGTTTCTGTACGGTGCTTCTATGACTCTATACCTTGGGGGATGAGAGTGTGGGGCGGGCGGGGGTGGGGGGAGGGGAAGAAAAAGTATGAGAAGAGGAAGGTGACAGAAGTGATAGGCTTAGGTGGTGAGTGAAGATAAAACTCGCCACATGAATGGACACGGGAAAAACTTGCTACATAGCCTGGTTACGTAGCATTTATTCGGGCACCTGTATCCTGGTACTAACTGAGGAATGGATGAGTTAGTGTGACAGGGTGAGGGGCGGGGGAAGCATCCAGAGTTAACATGGCAGGAGCTATGGTGTGAAGAGTGCTGGGGAAAACTGAAAAAGGATTACAGTAGCCTTGTGGGTGTTACTGAGTCTACATTCATAACGCCTGGAACATTGATCCAGAGACATGAGTTCGAATCCCTTCACAGCAGCTGGGGAATACAAATTCCAATAATTTTTGTAAATCTGGAATAAAACACCTTGTCTTGGTATCGGTGACTATGAAATGACTGGATTGTTGTTCCAACCTCTCTGGTCCACTGATGTCCACCGGGCCAGGATATCTGCCATCTTCACCCAGCCTGGCCTGTATGTGACTACAAATCATGCCAAGTGGTCCAACTGCCTCCTCAGTGGAGAGGACATTAGGGATGGGCAATAAATGCTGGCATTGCCAGCCATGCCCACATCTTGTGAAGGAATAAGGAAAAGGAATTTCTGAGGGATCTATGGGCAGGCACGGTAGTGTAGCGGTTAGCGTAATGCTATTACAGCGCTAGTGACCTAGGTTCAATTCCGGCTGCTGTCTGTAAGGAGTTTGTACATTCTCCCCGTGTCTGCGTGGGTTTCCTCCGGGTGCTCAGGTTTCCTCCCACATTCCAAAAAAGACGTACAGGTTAGGAAGTTGTGGGCATGCTATGTTGGTGCCAGAAGTGTGGCGACACTTGCGGGCTGCCCCCAGAACACCCTACGCAAAAGATGCATTTCACTGTGTGTTTCGATGTACATGTGACTAATAAAGATATCCTATCCTATCCTATGATCACCCAGAATTGTTTGAGGAGCTGAGAAAGATGTACTGAACATCATAAGGTTCAGAACTTCAAGACTTCATGCCAAGATAGGAATCCAGACTTTCACTGAGTTGCAACTAGCAAAACTAATGGATGCAGGGAAGGGTTGTAAATTGATCTGAGCTGCAAGTCAGGAGCTCAGAAGCAATATTACTGAGTCTTATGGCGCAGAAGCAAAGACCTGATGTCCCAAACAAAAAGGCCACAGATTTGGGAGCCAAATTTGTGAAACCATTTAGTGGTCACTGAAGCGTAAAGGTAGCTGTTGTACTTTCATACCTCTTGCTACTTGTTGGGCTGCCATTAGCCCTGTTGAAGATTGAGACTTACAGGAGGATGGGCAGCAGCAATTGAAACCATCTCGATGAAAGAACGCAGCACCAAACACACCCAACCGTATGAGGATCTTCAAGCAACACTGCATGAGATCTCATCTTATTTCAAATCGTGACATCTCCTGTGATGTTGCTTATTGATTGTCCTTCTCCTACGTTCTACCAAAAAGCCATTTTGCCACAAATAAAAGTGAGAAACAATTGCTTACGTATTCGGAATGTGAAGAAATTGAAATGGATTTTCACATTGATGCACAAAGCCTAAATGCAGAGTGACATCCCATTATGTTGTTAGACCCATTTCAGTCAAGCTTACAGTTTCAGGCAGCCTCACCTCCCCACCCCCACCTCTTCACTGATGGCATGCTGATCGCTGTTTGCATTGCCCACCACTGCAAGTCAGTCCACAGGAAATATTGTTGCAGGCTCCGAGCACACAAACACTTATGTGGCTATTGCTCCTTGTCAAGTTTGCATTACAATCTTCTTCGAAGTCTGAACTTCACATGGTAATTTATTTTTCTATGTAAGTAAAAACCTTGTATTAATTTAGATCATACCTTTTAACACTTCCCAAAGTGGTTTGCAGGCGATGATGTATGGTTCAGTGTTGGAAATGTGACAGCCTACTTGAGCAAGGTCTCTCTCACTTACGGCAATAAGGTAATGACTAGAAAATTTGCTTCAGTGATGTTAGTCATGGGATAAAGTGAGTCATGTGGTTGGGGTGAACTTCCCTTCATAAAGCGCTGTGGAATGTCCTGACTGGTTGCATCATGGTCTGGTACGGCAATTCAAATGCGCAGGAACGTAAGAAGCTGCAGTGAGTAGTGGACTCAGCCCAATACATCACGGCACATTCCTCCCCACCATCAGTAGTATCTACAGCAGGCACTGCCTCAAGAAGGCAACATCCTATCATCAAAGATCCCCACCATCTGGGCCATGCCACCTTCTTGCAGCTACCACCAGGCAGGAGGTACAGAAGTCTGAAGTCCCATACCACCAGGTTCAGGAACAGCTACTTCCCTTCAACCATTTGGTTCTTGAACCAACCTGCACGACCCTAATCACTACCTCAGTTTAGCAACACTATGACCACTTTGTCACTTTGCACTAAAATGGAATTTGTTTTTTTTGAACTAATTGTGATCTTTCTTGTAAAAACTGTGTATAAATTATGTTTAATTTATGTTTTTCTTGTGAATGCTGCTTATCTGATGCTCTGTGCCTGTGATGCTGCTGCAAGTAAGTTTTTCATTGCACCTGTGCGCACATGGACTTGTGCACGTGACAATAAACTCAACTTTGACTTTGAGTCTTTTGAAACCCAGCAGGGAAGCTATATGGGATCTCAACCTCTCCTAAAGGTGGCACCATTGACAGTTCAGCTTCTCTCAGTACTGCTTCGGAGTGTTGCAACACATTGCCAAATCTGGGGTAATGGGGGCAGTGACAATCTGCTATAAATGAGCTTCACTCCAGCAGCAAATCTTGTTGGTGATGAAGTGCAACATTGCCCAAGAAAGAATGAAAGAAGCCTTTCAGTTATACAGCATGGGAACAGACCATTTAGCTAACCAATCCCAAGGTGGATGTTAAATATCTAATCAATGTTGTTATGTTATTTTTGGTTATTTTGTTGTGTAAGTTATGTTAGGTTAATTTAAGTTTGCGTAATTTATATTTGTCATGTTTGCAATGTACTGTGCTGCTGCAAAAAGTTAATTTTCATGGCATTTATACCCTGGGTATGTATGCTCATGACAATAAACTTGAACTTGAATCCCATTTTCCAGCAGCCAGCCATAGCCCTGTAAGCTGTGGTATCACAAGTCCTCATCTTAATTCTTGAATGTTGTGAGAGTACCTGCCTCAGGCAGATGACACTTGCGATATACACGCTCAGAGGCTGAGCTCCCAAGCCATTGTTGTTTCATTTTCTGAAGCTTGTGAGAGAATGGGCCTTGCACTCAGCATCTGTAAGACAAAGATTCTCTACCAACTCGTCCTCAATGCACCACACTGCCGCCAACAATAAATGTCTACGGTGAGACGCTGGAAATCATGGACCATTCACGTGTCTTGGGAGCCACCTCTGGTGGAGGCAAACATTGAGAGTGCAATTCACCATCACCTTCAATGTGACAGCATGACCTCAGGTCGATTGAGGAAATGGGTATCTAAGCATCAAGACCTCAGACACTGCACAAAACCCATGGTCCACTAGGAAGCAGTGATCCCTGCCCGAGACTTGGACTACCTACAGCAGGCACCTCAATGCAATGGAAAGATGCCCCCAACATTGTCGTCACAAAATCCTCCAAATTCACTGGAAGGATAAATGAACCAATGTCAGTGTCCTCTCCTGGACCACCATCCCTGGACACTGAGACCCCAGTTCCACTCAATCAGCCACATTGGGCAAGCGGTCTGTATGTCTGACACCAAGCTCCTGAAGATAGAGTTTTCCGGCCATGGAGTTATACAACACGGAAGCAGGCCCTTTGGTGCAACTCGTCCATGCCGACCAAGTTGTCTACTTGAGCTAGCCCCATTTGCCTGCATTTGGTCCATATCCCTCTAAACCCTTCCTATCCATGTAACTGTCTAAAGGTCTTTAAACATGATAATTGTACCTGCCTCTGCAGCTTCCTCTGGGAGCTTGTTCCATACACCCACCACCCTCTGTGTGGAAACATTTCCCCTCAGGTTCCTTTTAAATCTCTTCCCCTGTATCGGAGCTCTGTCATGGGAAGAGGTTACCAGATAACAGAGGAACAGATTCAAGGATATGTTTAAAACCCCCTTAAGGAAATGCAAGAATATCTGGCCCATTACCACTCGCTCTGGAGAAGGAGCATTCAGGCTAGCAATGAGAGCCTCCCATGCCTTGGGTGCACACAGAGGCTCTGGCAGAAGGAGCACACCAAGTCAACAACGACCCACCTGCCTGCCCCATCAGCCATCTCCTGCCCCACCTGTGGAAATTTGGGCTCAGTAACCACCTCAAAAACCATAAAACTGGTGTGGAAACAGCCAAGTGACAGCTTAAGAAGAAGTGAAGAAGAGCTGGTTCCAAGTATGTGTCTATGAATGTTATTGGCAGTTTTCAAAAGGAAATAAATTGTTTTTTGCTTCAGATGTGAAACAGTAGGAAGGGTTTTCCATGGCATGCTCTCCTCTAGAGTTCTATTCTTAGTTAAATCTTTCTGTTGTGTTTACTAAACAGCAGTGGGACTTGCAAACGTGTAACTCAACAATGTGATATTGACTTTATGCCACAGATATGCCAGGGGTAAACTAACTAGTGGGATTGGAGCAGAAAATGAACCGGGAAAGATGGGAAAATGGACAGAATCGGAATGGGATTAGGGTATATAGAAGATTAAGGTAGACGCAGGGATGGTGATTGGAGGTCAGGAAATGGGCCAGGAAATGGAGACACGACATTGTGTGTTTTGTACTTGGCACATTTAATGTAGAAAAAATGTCTCCAAGGGCTTCATACAAGTGCAATCAAACAAAATACTGTCTTAGAGAAGGTTCTAGAAACAGTGCAGAAAAGGTTTACTGGAATGATTCCTGCCATGGTGCACTTCAGTTCCAAGTGGAGAAGCTGGGTTGTTCTACTTGGAAGAAAGGTGGTTGAGGGGAAATTTGATTGAAGTGGACAAGATCATGACTGGGTAGATGGAGGAGAACTGTTGCCATCAGCAGATGGTTCAAGGTAGCACACACTTACACGCTTGAACAAAAGTTGTGAAATAGGAACAAGGTGTTCAGGCCCTTAAGCCTTCTCTGTCATTAAACGAGACCGTGGCTAATATGATTGAAAACTCAGCCTTATATTCTCACCTACCTGTGATAATCTTTCATGCTATTGAGGCGATGGGCTACGCACTGAACTAGAAATAATGACACGCGGTCTGTAGGTTGCACTCGAGACTGGTTTATTCAGAACTTTGCCGCGCTGGCTTTAAGCAGTCAAGTTCCCGCCCTCTCCGGGTGGCAATGACGTCAGAGGGGCGTCATGAAAACCTCTTCCTGCGCGCGGGCTTTCTCCCCTAGCTGGTGAAGAAGAAGGCCCAGCGCCATTTTTGTGGCTGGCTTCTCTGCTGACGCGCGCTCTGTTTTCCGAGCCGGTTTGCCTGCGTCGAAAGTGGGTCGCCACACTATTATCAAGAATAGATCTACCTCTGCCTTAAAAACATTCAAGAACTCTGCACCATCCATTGAGGAAGAAAGTTCAAAAGATTCAAGACTGTCCGAGGTAAAAAGAAATTGCCTCATCTCAGTCTTTTATTTTTAAACAGTAACTCCCAATTCTAGATTCTCCCACAGAAGCAAACATCCTCTTCACTCGCACCCTGTCAACACCCTAAGGATCTTATATGTCAATCAGGTCCCTTCTGAACTCCAGTGGATATAATCTTAGCCTGCCTGACTTTTCACAGAGTCACGGAGTTGTACAGCATCGAAACAGGCCCTTCAGGCCCATCTTTTCATGCTGACCTTTGACTCTTTATGTAATTTATGTCAGTCTTGTTGGATGAGGATGTGGAAGGGTGGGTCAGTAAGTTTGCTGATGATACAAAGATTGGTGGTGTTGTGGATAGTGTAGAAGGTTGCTGTAGATTACAACAGGATATTGATAGAATGCAGAGCTGGGCTGAGAAGTGGCAGATGGAGTTCAACCCAGAAAAGTGTGAAGTGATACACTTCGGGAGATCAAATTTGAAGGCAGAATACAAGGTTAATGGCAGGACTCTTAGCAGTGTGGAGGAACAGAGGGATCTTGGGGTCCACATCCATAGATCCCTCAAGGTTTCCGTGTAGGTCGATAGGGTTGTTAAGAAGGCTTATGGAGTGTTAGCCTTCGTTAGTTGGTGTATTGAGTTCAAGAACTGTGAGGTAACGTTGCAGCTCTATAGAACTCCGGTTAGACCACACTTGGAGTATTGTGTTCCGTTCTGGTCACTTCATTATAGGAAGGATGTGAAAGCTTTAGAGAGGGTGCAGAGGAGATTTCCCAGGATGGTGCCTGGATTGGAGAGCATGTCTTATGAGGATAGGTTGAGTGAGCTCGGGCTTTTCCCTTTGGAGAGGAGGAGAATGAGAGGTGACTTGATAGAGGTGTACAAAATGATGAGGCATAGATCGAGTGAACAGTCAGAGACTTTTCCCCAGAGTGCCAATGGCTAACACGAGGGGACATATTTTTAAGGTGATTGGAGGAAGATATGAGGAAGAGGTAAGTTTTTTACACAGAGAATGGTGGGTGCGTGGAACACACTTCCGGCAGAGGTTGTGGGGGCAGATACATTGGGGACATTTAAGAAACTCTTAGATAGCCACGTGAATGATAGAAAACTGGAGGGCTATGTGAGAGGGAAGGGTTAGATAGATCTTAGAGCAGGATAAAATGTCGGCACAACGTTGTGGGCCAAAGGGTCTGTACTGTGCTGTAATGTTCCATGTTCTATGTTCTAATGAACTTGAACTAGATTCCTACAGTAGGAAATACCTGGTTGAATTTCAGGAGTGATGGAAAATGGCCCAAGTTTCAAGATAATTATGGGAAAGCTTAAGGGTGGAGCAAAGTCAAAGTTGAGTTTATTGTCATCTGCACAAGTCCATGTGTGCACAGGTGCAATGAAAAACTTACTTGCAGCAGCATCACAGGCACATAGCATCAGATAAGCAGCATTCACAAGGAAAACATAAATTAAGCATAAATAATGCACAATTTTTACAAGAAATAACACAATTAGAACAAAAAAAAGTCCATTTTAGTGCAAAGTGATCAAAGTGGTCATAGTGTTGCTAAACTGTAGTGATTAGGGTTGTGCAGGTTGGCTCAAGAACTGAATGGTTGAAGGGAAGTAGCTGTTCCTGAACCTGGTGGCGTGGGACTTCAGGCTTCTGTACCTCCTGCCCGATGGGAGCTGCGAGAAGACGGCATGGTCCGGATGGTGGGGATCTTTGTTGATGGACGTTGCCTTCTTGAGGCAGCGCCTCTTGTAGATACTACCGATGGTGGGGAGGGATGTGCCCGTGATGTACTGGGCTGAGTCCACTACTCTCTGCAGCTTCTTACATTCTTGTGCATTCAAATGGCTGTACCAGACCATGATGCAACCAGTCAGGACACTTTCAACAGCACGTCTGTAGACGTTTGCCAGAGTGTTCGGTCACAAGATGAACCTCCTTAACCTTCTAAGAAAGTAGAGACTCTGGCACGCTTATGATTCCATCTATGTGCTGAGCCCAGTCTCGATTTGGGGGAAGGCTGACTTCAATATCATAAGGCGGGACCTGGCAAAAGTAGACTGACGGATGCTACCTGCAAGTAGATCTACATCCGAGAAGTAGGAGGGAATCATTCAAATGTGAGAGTTCAGAGCCAGTGTATTCCCACAAGGGGGAAGGATAGGGTAACATCCAAGGAACCCTGGATGTCAAGGGATATTGATGGTTGGCTTAAAAAAAGCAATGGCATGGTACACAGCAGTAGAATTGGGGAAGGACCATCAGGACTATGGAAAGTGTACAGGGGTTACACTTGGGATGGTAAAGAGGGGGCATGTAAATCATTGTTGGCAGAAAAGATTTAGGAAAGTCACAAATCATCTTATCAAGTATATTAAGGGCATGATGGTAACCAGGGAAAGAGTAGGGGACAAATCTGTGCATAGAGCCAGATGATGTGGGTGAGGTCTTAACTGAACACTTCTCATCTATATTCACTCAACGGAAGGACGTTGTAAGTGGAGAATTCAAGGATGGGAACGGTGATATGCCAGAACAAGCTACCATTAAACAGGAGGAAGTGTTAGATGTCGTAGTGGGCTTAAAGGTGGACAAATCCCCAGGGCCTGATCAATTATAGATGGGTACTTGATGATTGGCATGGAGATGTTGGGCTGAAGGGCCTGTTTCCATGCTGCATGACTCTATGACCTAGAAATGACCATGGTGCACTCAGGAAAAATAAAACTTATATAATGCAAAGAAACAACAAAGGGTTAATTGGGAATCGAGCGTAGAGGTTGGGAGAGAAAGGGGACAAGAAAATGTGAGCAAAACAGATAGAGGACACAGCATTCTCAGAATATAATTCTCTTTTTCTAACTCTAGCTCTTTTCTATAACTGACTGGCACAATTTTCTCTCTCTGTTACATTTATCATCATTCCAGTTTGCAAATACGATGCGTTCCAAATGAATGGCTGTAAGATTTATATGGAAATAAGATATTATGATAAAGTAGGTTTTTATTATTAAACCGACTTGTGATACGCGCAGTGCTCATCTGTTACACAGAGTTGTGCTTATGGGTTCAGCTTGTTTTACTGTCAGGGGCTGATTTGCACTGTCTTTGAGTGGGGTTCAGTGGAACTCTACTGACCTAACAATGAGGGTGATAGATTAACCAAGTGTTGAGTGTCCAAAGCAGTTACCCATTACAGCTGATACATCCCATTTAGAACAAAACCCTTATTCCACCATTCAATGTGATCATATCTCGTCTCCACGTTCCTGCCCCATCTCCATAACCCTTAATTTAATTCGTTCCTCAGAATCTAACATTTCCAATTTGAATATATCCAATGACAGCTCCCCAGGGTGAAGATTTGCAAACCTCTGACAGAAGAAATTTCATCCTATCTCAGGTCCTAAGTAGCCAAGTCTTATCCTGAAAAATGATGGAACTGCCTTTGGTGGAAGTCTGAAATAAAAACTGAAGATGCTGGAAATACTCAGCAGGTTGAGCAGCATCCGTGGAGAGAGAAACGGCATTAACTTTTCAGGTTGATGACCATCTGACCTGAGCCTTGGAAATCTAATTCTATATTTTTCTCAGTAGCAGAGCAGGTGGGAGAGGCATGGTTAGGACTAAGGAAATATCTCTGATAGGGTGAGACCAAATGAGTGGAGGTAGTAGCAGTTTGGATCATTTTGTGCTGCTTTGTCTTTGTAATATGTTGCTAATAGCAACGTTTTCAAACGTGACCAACAGGCCAGACTATACAAATAGAAAAAGAAAATCTGAGGCCAAAATGATAGCAGTTAGAAATGGGCAGTTATGAAAGAAAGAGCAAAAAGATAAGATAAGATATCTCTATTAGTCACATGTACATCAAACACACACAGTGAAATGCATCTTTTGCGTAGAGTGTTCTGGGGGCAGCCTGCAAGTGTCTCCATGCTTCTGGCGCCAACATAGCATGCCCACAACTTTCTAACCTGTACATCTCTGGAATGTGGGAGGAAACTGGAGCACCCGGAGGAAACCCACGCAGACACGGGGAGAACATACAAACTCCTTACGGACAGCGGCCAGAATTGAACCCAGGTCACCGGCACTGTGAAGCGTTATACAAACTGCTACACTACTGTGCCTGCCAAGACCCCTTCCGCCCTGATCATTCTCTCTTCTACCCTCTCCTGTCAGGCGGAAGATACAAAAGCTTGAGAGTACGTACCACCAGACTCAAGGACAGCTTCTATCCCACTAGCAGACTCTTGAATGGACCCTTTCGTCTATGCTAAAGGTGAATTGTTGATCTCCCAATCTACATCACTGTAGCCCCTGTACTGTATTTATCTACCTGCACTGCACTTTCTCTGTAGCTGCTACACTATATTCTGCATTCTGTTTCCTTTTTACTAACTCGGTATACTTATGTATGGCATTATCTACCTGGATGGCACTCAAACAAAGGTTTTTCACTGTATTTCAGTACCTGTGACAATAATAAACCAATGTTATAATGACAAGGTGAGACCAATGAGTCAATGGCGCAGCAGGAGTAGCAGCTAGGATCATTTTGTGCTGTTTTGCCTGTATAATATGTTGCTAGCAACAAGATTCTGCAACATGCCCAGCAGGTGAGACTATACAAATAGAGAAAGAAAAACTGAGCCAAAATAATGACAGTTAGAAATGGGCACTTCTGACACAAACAGAAAGAAAGAGCGAGATACCTAAAGTAGGAAAATTCACTACTGAGGCAGAAGGCTGTGTCATGCCCAGACTGAGGCTGAGGTAGAAGGGAATAGTGGGTTATGCTGATTAGACAAGGGAAGGTTTCAGTGAAGCATAAATGCTGGCATGGACTGGTTGGGCCGAATGGCCTGTTCAGTAGAATCCTATGATTCATGCTCTAAGTCAAGACTTAGGAAAATGATAAGTCTGTTCAAAAAGTAAATAGAATCCTTGACTTTATTTAGCCATTAAGTATCCAAGGCTAAACCTTCATCAATCAATTACTTAGGTCTTTGCTGGGGTACTTGTGTCCCAGTTTTGGGAAGTACATTTTAGGAAGAAATCAAGGCTTTGGAAAGAGCCCAAAGGAGGTCTACTGAACCAGGGACATAGTAGTTCAGTTACATGGAGAGAATGAATAAGCTGAGATTGTTCTCCGTGAAAATTTAAGAGGGCATTCTATTTTCAGAATTGTGAAGGGATTTGATAAATAAACACAGGGTAACTTTCATTGGCAGGAGTGTCAGTAAATAGAAGATAATTGGGCAAAAGAACAGTGAGGAGATGAGAAGAATGTGTGATACCTGGGAACATGGGGTGTTCTAAGCCACAATGTGCAGTGTCTATGGAGTGTGGACTTATGGTGAGTAAGGGGATGATTTCATTTTAAATACTTATTTGCTTAGTGTAGCTTCATTATTAGATTTTCTTAACTTTGAACTTTTCATTTACAGTGGCAGACAAGTAGTAAAACATGGTAGTCTAACCAGCCAGTTAATTAGATAACCATTTTAAACTGGTTAACTGAAGTCACTGTCAATTGACCCAGAACGTGGAACCTACGCTGAGAATGAGACACGGTGGGAGAGCCCAGATCTGTGGAGTACACATTCCGTTCTACATAGACACAGGAGGAACTGCGGATGCTGGAAATCTGGAGCAACACACAATCTGCTGGAGGAACTCAGCAGGTTAGGCAGCATCCATGGAAGGAAATGAACAGTCGACATTTCAGGCCGAGACTCTTCATCAGGACTGGGGAAGGGTCCAGATGAAGGGCCTCGGCTCGAAACATCGACTGTTCATCTTCCTCCATAGATGCTGCCTGACCTGCTGAGTTCCTCCAGCAATTTGTGTGTGTTGCTCCGTGCAATGTAGGATCTCCCGGACCCTTCCAGTGTCCGAGATAGCAGCATGCGGAGGAAATGGCGTCAGCTGGAAGAGCTTGGACAGAGGCTGATGTCACTGTGTCCATCCATGAGGCTGAGTGTTTTATGGAGAGCATGTTGTAGGAGGTTGTTACCTCACAGTGCAGGCAGGGAGGGGGGACATGGAGACTGTCGGATGGACCAAAAAAGCTGTAGTTCAGGAGAAGCCTGAACGCTCCTTGGTCCCTAACGAGCATTTGGCTCTGAATACTGATGGGGGAAGAGGGTTCCCCAGGCAATGCAGAGCATAGCACCAGGGTAGCTTAACTATAGAGGAAGGGAGGAGAAAGGTCAAGAGAACCATAGTTATTGGGGATTCTATAACTAGTGCAGCAGACAGACGTCTCTGTGGTCACAGACATGAATACAATCTATCCTTAGTGACGTGATACCTTCACAGGTAGGTTTGCTGGTGCTCTTGGGTAGGGTTTAAACGAGCTTGGCAAGAGGGTGGGAAGCTGAGCAAAGGGTTGGAAGGAAAAAAATAAGCAAAGAATGGATGGCACCCCCCACAGCAGCCTTTGTCCCTCTCAGTATTCCGACCAAATACTGGAGGGAGATGGAAGAAAAACACACTAGGGAAATGATAGTGGGAGACGTACAATATTAGCCAGGCTACAGTTGATGTAAAAAGTACACAGATGACAAAATTCTTAAATTGTATTCAGGAGAATTTTTACAAGAGTGTGTAGCAAATCAGTCAAGAGAGTGGGAAATTCTGGATTTATCTTTGGAGCATTCTGAAGAAGGACTCAATGGAAAGTGTGTAAAATAGTGATGGGCTTAGATAAATAGGAAGGATCTATTTCCCTCAACAGAAGGGCCAAAATCGTTGTGCATGGATTTTAAGTAATTACTAAAAGGATTGGGGGGAAGCTGAAGAAAACTGTTTTCATCTAGAAGGGTCTGGAACTCAGAATGGCTCTGTTTTATCTTTCTCCATTAGTGTGGCCTTCTGGGAATGTCCCACAACCTTGCCTTTTGCAACACATAAGATAAGATATCTTCATTAGTCACATGTACTGTACATCGAAACGCACAGTGAAATGCATCATTTTGTGTAGAGTGTTCTGGGGACAGCCCGCAAGTGTGCCCCGCTTCTGGTGTCAACACAGCATGCCCACAACTTTCTAACCTGTATGTCTTTTGGAAAGTGGGAGGAAACCGGAGCACCTGGAGGAAACCCATGTAGACATGGAGAGAACGTACAAACTCCTTACAGACAGTGGCACATTACGCAGACAAAGAAGTATAATCTACTTCTAAATGACCTCAGCCTATAAGAGATATTGCCTTAGTTCTACCCATTCCTTCCCCACCTCCTCTGCTATTGAAAACTAATCAATCCACCATCGAGGACATCTTCAAGAGGCGGTGCCTTAAGAAGGTGGCATCCATCACTAAGGACCCTCACCATCTGGGACATGCCCTCTTCTCATTACTACCATCGGGGAGGAGGTACAGGAGCCTGAAGACCCACACTCATTGTTCCAGGAACAGCTTCTTCCCCTCCGCCATCAGATTTCTGAACGGTCCATGAACCCATGAACACTACCTCGTTATTCCTTTTTTTTGCACTATTTATTTATGTTTGTAATTTATAAATTTTTATATCTTTGTACTGTACCTCTGCCCTAAACAGGTTTCACATCATGTATCAATGTTAATAAATCTGATTTTGATTCTGATTCTGTTTCTGAAGGATCTTGGACTTCAAACAAGTGTTTTTCTCTCTCCACAGATGCTGCCTGACCTTCTGAGTGTTTCCAGCTTTTTCTGTTTTTACTACTTCAGATTTTCAGCATCTGGTTTTATTTTTTGATTTTCATGCACATCAGCATCCATTTCATTGCAAATAAAATTCAAAGGCTCCAAATGCTTTCTCTCAATAAATAGGAGGACAAATTTCATCCCCTCATTTTCACAGAGATGGAACAAGATTGGAAGTGTTGCATCACTGGAGAACCTTTGCCCTTTTCCTCCTGGAAGTCCGACTTTATAATTCACAAGTCGGATAACTAGGATTGTGAAATAAAATGGATTTATTCAGTTGAGAGCTGTACCTTCTACAGATATTATCAATGTATTACAAACCAGGTAAACTGCTGCACTCACAGATCCCCGACTCAGCCAATGGTTCCTATTTACAATCTTTCCTCAGGTGGTCAGTCTATACGAGTTATCCATCGTGTTGTAAATCCTAAAGTTGGACTTTCATTAGGGACAGAAATACATAGAACATACAACAGTACAGCACAGGAACAGGCCCTAGGCCCCCAATGTCTGTGCAGACCATGATGCCCAATGAAACGAATTCCATCTGCCTGCACATGATCTGTATCCCTCCATTCTCTGCATGTTCATGTGTCTGTCTGAATGTTGTATCTGCTTCCGCCACCCCTGGGGAGTGTTGGAAGGACACTGTTCCTGCGAACCAATTGATAGAAAGGTTCAAGGGTGTTGGGGGATCAGGAACTCACTTCCTGAAGGGGTGGTGGGGCAGAAATTCTCACCACATTTAAACAGTACTTGGGTGTGCACTTGAAGAGCTGTGACCTGCAGGATTACAGCCCCAGTGCTAGGAGAATGGCAATAAGATAGGTGCCCATTTTGTGACTGTCAGTGCCACAATTATTCTCCCCAATTTGCATTGAATGAAGCAGTGATAAAAGTTTGCACAATCTAGTTGAGAAATCTGACTGACCATGCCACCCACTGAAATGCTTTCACGATTTAGTTTTGAGTTTACCTCCCTTCAAGTGTCCTGTTCTCCTGGACAAGGTGAAAGAGCTTGCTGTTCTCTGACTGAGTGTGTTTCCTTTTGTCCATGTTTTAGGTAAGCCCCACATTTGCTTCTGCTGCTCTGAGACCTACCCTGGTGGTGGTGAGTCTGGAGGTACGTGGGGAGGGTGGTTAGAGAGTCATCAGGAGATACAGCACAGAAGCAGGCCCTCAGGGAGAACGTGCAAACTCCACACAGACAGCGTGGGAGCAGGTCAGGATTGAACCTACGGCTCTGGAGCTGTGAGACATCAGCTCTATTAGCTGCGCCACTGTGACACCCAACCGTCAATCCGATTTGGAGACAGAAGAGACTGCAGATGCTGGAATCTGGAGCAAAAAACAAACAAACTGGATGGAAATGGACAGTCAACATTTCAAGTTGAGACTCTTGATCTGAACTGGTCGATACACCTGGACTGCACTGTCCATTTCCTTCTACCGATGCTTCCTGACCCATTGAGTTCCTCCAGCAATTTGTCCTATGAGGATAGGTTGAGTGAGCTAGGACTTTTCTCTTTGGAGTGAAGAAAGATGAGAGGTGACTTGATAGAGGTGTACAAGATGATAAGAGGCATAGATCAAGTGGACAATCAGAGACTTTTTCCCAGGGCGACAAAGGCTAACACGAGGGGACATAACTTTAAGGTGATTGGAGGAAGATATAGGGGGTTGTCAGGGGAATGCGCTGCCAGCAGAGGTTGTGGGGGCAGATACATTAGGGACATTTGAGAGACCCTTAGATAGACACAGAACTGATAAAGAAATGGAGGGCTATATGGGAGGGAAGGGTTAGATAGATCTTAGAACAGGATAAAATGTCGACACAATGTTGTGGGCCGAAGGGCCTGTACTGTGCTGTAATGTTCTATGTTCTATGTTTTCTGCGTCAATCCAATTTAACGTTTTGAGAGAAATATTCTTCTTTATAATAAATGACAATTCAAACACGATAGGGAAAACAAATAATCAATTTCTACCCCTGAGGCTGAGGTAGAAATATTTAAAGCTTTGAAACAAAGTCACCCAGTAAAAACTACGGTAATAAAATGCCCCATTGATGGAGAGCTGAACAAATGCAGCTGGTAGCATCAACTGCTGCCAAATGATTTAAATAGGAGCATTGCTGGAAGCCTAATTAATCTTCTGCTCTGCTAAATCCAACACACAGACCATTAATTGGAACTTTCTGGAGTGTGCCACAAGCAAAATTTGACATGTATTTTACGGATCACTCCATGCCACATTTCCAGCACACTGACCTGACTCTAGTGGGGAATGCTTATGCATAATACACAGAACAATAGGAGGAATGAGATGGGTTGCAGGGGAAGTGGTAGTGTGGGGAAAGAATTGACTTGAAGGGATTGACGGGTGGATGGAACTGAGTGGAAGGAAGACTAACATCTAGCCTTGAATTTGCCAGCTGCCTTCCCTTAGACCGGAATTAAGGGCGATGAGGATTGTGCAGGCGGTGCTGAGGTACCAGGTGGCATGTGGTACGGTGAGTAGAGCTGCTGTCTCACAGCACCAGAGACCCAGGTTTGATCCTGCCCTCGGGTGCTGTCTGTGTGAAGCTCTCCCTGAGACCATGTGGGTTTCCCCCAAGGTGCTCTGGTTTCCTCCCACATTTCAAAGATGTGCAGGTTAGGAGGTTAATTGGCCAATGTAACTTGCCCCTAGTGTGTGGGTTAGGGGTAGAATCTGGGGGGGAGCTGATGAGAACGCGGGGAGAATAAAAAACTGGGATTAATGTAGGATGCGTGTAAGTGGGTCAGCACAGACTCAGTGGGCCGAAGGTCCTGTTTCTGTGCTGTCTGTCTCTATGACTCTAAGTGCGTGGGAGCTCATGTTGTCCCACTGGGTTCCGTTGGAGAGTGCACTGGCACGGTGCAAGAGGTACAGGCAGCCACTTTTAGTTGCTGGACTCTGGTAACTCTATGGATAAACCAGTGCAGAGGCACTGATACCAGGACAGAAAATCTGTCCCATTGTTCATGGGAACTGGACAGACCACTGCAGTGGCTTGGATTAAACAGCTGAGAGGCCACATTAGCATACATGCCAAGTAGAAAGAAAATCTGAATTTACTGGAGATAGAACAGAACTGACATTTATTTAGTGACCACAGGATGACCAAAGTACATGTAGAAAATTCTGGAAATACTCAGCAAGTCAGGCAGCCTCTGTGAAGAGAGAAGGAGAGTTAATGTTTCAGTTTGCTGGCATTTCATCAGAAGTTGGAAAAAGTTAGAAATAGAACATGTTTTAAGTTGCAGAGAGGGGTGAAGGGGTGGGGAAAAAGAATGAGAATGTGGCGGAGACCAAGGGAAACTAAATGGCGGAGGTGGTGGTGGTGCTGGCTGGGAGAAGGCCGCATCTGGAGTGTTGCATTCAATTCCGGTCACCCCATTACAGAGAGGATGTGGAGGCTTTGGAGACGGTGCAGAAGAGGTTTGCCAGGATGCTGCCCGGATTAGAGGATGGCACAGTGGCACAGCTGCTGGCTCACAGCTCCAGAGACGGAGGTTCAGTCCTGACCTCAGGTGCTGTCTGTGTGGAATTTGCATGTTCTCCCTGTGAACTTATTAGTCAAGGCATTGAGTTCAAGAATCAGTAAGTTATAGAACATTACAGCACAGTACAGCCCACAATGTTGTGCCGACATTTTATCCTGCTCTAAGATCTATCCAACCCTTCCCTCCCACATAGCCCCTCAATTCTCTATCATTCATGTGTCTATCTAAGAGTCTCTTAAATGTCCCTAATGTATCTGCCCCCACAACCTCTGCAGGCAGTGCGTTCCACGCACCCACCACTCTCTGTGTAAAAAACTTACCTCTGACATCCCTCCATACTTTCCTCCAATCACCTTAAAATTATGCCCCCTCGTGTTAGCCATTTTCGCCCTGGGAAAAAGTCTCTGACTGTCCACTCGATCTATGCCTCTTATCATCTTGTACACCTCTATCAAGTCACCTCTCATCCTCCTTCTCTCCAAAGAGAAAAGCCCTAGCTCACTCAACCTATCCTCATAAGACATGCTCTCCAATCCAGGCAGCACCCTGGTAAATCTCCTCTGCTTCCACATCCTTCCTATAATGAGGTGACGAGAACTGAACACAATACTCCAAGTGTGATCTAACCGGAGTTTGACAGAGCTGCAACATTACCTCACGGCTCTTGAACTCAATACCCCACTCAACACCCCACAATACCAGCTTTATAAAACTCTGGTTAGGCTGCATCTGGAGTGTTGCATTCAATTCTGTTCGCCCATTATAGGAAGGATGTAGAGGCTATGGAGAGGGTGTAGAAGAGGTTTATGAGGATGCTGCCTGGATTAGAGGGCAAATGCTCTAAGGAGAGATTGGAAAAACTTGGGTTATTTTCTTGGAGCAGCAGAGGCTGAGGGGAGACCTGACAGAAGTTTATAAAATTATGACTTCTAACACGAAATAGAGAATGATCAGAGTACTCAGGCAGCATCTGTGGAGAGAGAAACAGAACTAACGTTATAGGTTGACGACCTTTCATCAGAACTGATCAGTTCTGATACAAACTGGAAAAGCTGGTTATCTGAAACTGTTGAATTTAGTGTTGAGTCTTAAGGACTGAAACCTGGTTGGTCAGGAGGTGAGGTTAAGTTTAAGTTTAATTGAGTTGGAATAGATCCAGCAAACATTGAGAGAGGATTTGATGGAGGTGGACACGGTTGTGACTAGTTTAAAGAGGATAAGTGGAAGGAAGTTCCTCCTATTAGCAGATGATTCAAGGAATAGAGTTACAGGTTTAAAATGGGCAAAGGTTACATGTGAGGGAAATGTTTTCACTCAGAGAGGAACATGGAACATGGATCATAGAACAGTACAGCACAGAACAGAGAGACTAATTGGCATTCATTGACAATTACCAACTTGCATTAAAAGAACTAGGGTTCATAATTAACATACTTAACATAGAACAGTACAGTGCAGAACAGGCCCTTCGGCCCACAATGTTGTGCTAACATAGCTAATCCCTTCTACCCACAGAATGCCCATATCCCTCTATTTTCCTCTCATTCATGTGCCCATCCAAGCCCCTCTTAAAAGCCCTCAATGAATTTGCTCCACCACCCTATCAGGCAACGCAATCCAGGCTTCCACCACTCTCTCAGTAAAAAACGTACCCCTCATGTCTGTTCTGAACCTACCCCCTCTCACCTTAAATGCATGCCTCTGGTATTGGATCGCTCAGTAATGGGAAAACGATATTGCTTATTCCCCTCATAATTTTATACACTTCCAACAGATCACCTCTCAGCCTCCACCGCTCCAGAGAAAAGAGCCCAAGTTTGTCCAGCCTCTCCTGATAGCACATGCCCTCTAATCCAGGCAGCATCCTAGTAAACCTCCTCTGCACGCTCTCTAAAGCCTCAACATCCTTCCTACAGTGAGGTGGCCAGAATTGCACGCAATACTCTAAATGCGGCCTAATCAGTGTTCTACAGAGGTGCATAACAACTCTTGACTCCTACACTCAATAACCAGAGTTACAATCTGGCTCTAAGGGTGGTGGGTATAAAATCAATCAATGCCTTCAAATGGGAACTGAACAGGCAATTGAAAGAGCAAAATGTGTAGAGATGTTGCAAAAAAGCAGGCAAATGGGTTGGTGTTGCTTTACTAGGAACTGGTACAGGTTCCATGGGTGGAAACATGTCCTTCTATATCACACCAATTCTATGATTCAATATTCTACCTTGAGCAAAAATATGGAACAAGTTGCCAGAGGAGGTGGTTGCAGCAGGTACAATAACAACATTTAAAAGACAGTTGGACAGGTACATGGATAGGAACGGTTTAGAGGGATATGGGGCAAACATGGGAAATGAGACGAGCTGAGATGGGCATCTTGGTCAGCATGGATGAGTTGGGCCGAAGGGCCTGTTTCCGTGCTGTATTACTTCATGATTCCAATAGTCATATTGGCAATATCACATGTACCATTGGCATCGAACAGGAGTCCCTTGATACAATATATATTCCAGCACAGAGGTGAGCACTTAAACCTCTGCCACTATAAACTCCCAGCACAGGAGTTGCTTTATCCCGCCAACTCCTGCAGTGCCTTTTCCCCTGAAGTGTTTACTTGATTCCAGACAAAATCAGTGAAGGTTCCTGCTCACGATTACATCGCCATATCAGAAGCTTCTCATTTAGCTTTCAACGAATATTGATGGTTTGCGAGGAATAGTAGCAATTCAGAGGTGGGTTCAACTGCCGACCCCAATTATGATCATTCTTCAATGAATTGAATCTGGTGGATTTTATTACTGTTTAAGATTGGATAGATGAAGCTAATGGACCGCTGCCTAACCCACCCTGTCCGTGCTATTATTAAGCACGTATTTATTTTAAGATAATTGGCAAAGGAACCAGAGGGGAGATAAGCGACAATTTATTTTTTTTTTACTTGGTGATTTGTTCTGATCTGGAATAGACTGCCTGAAGGTGTGGTGGAAGCAGATTCAATTATAACTTTCAGAGGCAAATTAGATGTGTACTTGAAATGCAAACATTTGTGGGGATTGGGGAAAAGAGAGGAGAAGAGGGGCTAATTGGATAAATCTTTACTCAATCAAACCCCTCAATTAAATCTGCCCTTAACCTTCTTCAGTCCACAGGCGAAGATACCAGCCGCTCTATTCTTCCACATCTTTATTGATAATTAATATACTTCACCGGCTAGTTTATTTGCTTAACTACAAATGCATCTTTTTTATCCTCCTCATTTTCCTGGAATTTTACAAAACCAGTCATTTGATCCTTTAACTAGACTCTCGTTTAATAATTCAGTGGGGTATTACCCATTTTCTACTTTATATTTCTCTTCAAGTCATTGAATGTGCACTTGCAGGTTTTAAAATATTCACATTTACATCATGGACTTGTTATCATGGCATTCCTGGAGTGGGTAAATGGATCCGGGCTCAACATCTCTTTATCTCTGTCTTTCAGGTAGCTTCACTTCAAAGGTCTGGTGAAACTGCCAAGAATAAGCTAAGCTTTTCCAGTTTTTTTCAAAACCAATCTCTGAGCCATCAAGAACAGACAGTGAAATGAAATCTGCTCTCTTTAATGAAACTGGGAGATATTCAGAGTTCTGATGTTGTCCGTCAGCATGAGTTGCTACCTTCTCTCAAAGAGGGACCAAGATAAAGATTCCTAATCGGCTTATTTGACATATTTCCTATTTTTTTCTCTCTCCTTCTATCTCCTCTCTTTCCCTCTCTCACTTGCAGGGAACACAATGTCTCCTGGTAACTTGGCAGGGAAATGAGAAGCAACAATACTCTGTGATATTACCCTTTGTTCCTCCTCTGCCAACTTGCTTCAGTTTCTAAATGGCATGCTGGGAGCATGGGGAAGAAATGAAAGCAAAACTTTGAGGCTTGAAGTGATAGATTGTCTCTTAAAAAAGAGCCATAATACATTCCTTCAGAAGTGGGTTATCATGAGCCCATTTCTCAGGTTCCATTTCCAATTGTGGATTCTCTTTTATGCCGTCACATTTGTGATCTGTGAAGGACTTTCAGAATTTCACCAAGTCATGACTCTCATTAACAACATGCTGTGGCCACTTACTGGTTCCGTTTAGTACACCATTACTCTGATCTCATAATTGAGGGCATATGAGCAACCAATTTTTGTCTTCAACATTGTTGAGCAGGCACAGTAGTGTATGGGCAGGCACGGTAGTGTAGCGGTTAGCGTAATGCTATTACAGCACCAGGGACCCAGGTTCAATTCCAGCCGCTGTCTGTAAGGAGTTTGTACGTTCTCCCTGTGTCTGCGTGGGTTTCTTCTGGGTACTCCAGTTTCCTCCCACATTCCAAAGATGTGCGGGTTAGGAAGTTGTGGGCATGCTATGTTGGCGCTGGAAGCTTGGTGACACTTGTGGGCTGTCCCCAGAACACTACGCAAAAAGATGCACTTCACTGTGTGTTTCGATGTACATGTGACTAATAAAGATATCTTAACCATACTTATGCATCAAGTGAAGCCTCACAAACATCAACTATCACCCTTGTGCATACACTAAGTGTCTGTCTTCCTATTCAGTGCTACCCCAATGGCTGTTCACTTGTTGCAGGGGTGGGGAGAAGGGTGTAAAGGAGAATATTGAGCAGCCCCACAAGTTCAGCTCTGTACTGAACCATCCCACTAGGAGTGGCAGTGCTCGGGACTGGCTTACTGCTGGTTGCTAGTGCACCGTGACACAGGTGGCCTCATTGTTATCCTGCAGATGGGTAATAGCTTCGAGCTCCAAGGAACCACTCCCATTCCTTCCTAGTTGGAGCACAGATCTCTGGAGTGCTGAGACTCCCTCAAAGGTCATTCATAGGGGGGGATGTCCCGAGCCAGGTTGACAATACTCTGACCTCCCATGGAAACTGAGACTGACAGAGACTTTTCAATGCTCAGGTCCTCGGGTGTGGGAATGGAGATGACTATAAATCCCTTGTTGGAAGTCTTGGGCTCCAGGCTCCATGCAAAGCCCGGTACAAACTTGGGGCTGGAATCTCTGAGGCTTCTGGACATTTCACATCTGTCTATGTTCCACTGCTCGTACCCAGTAGCTAAAACTTGTAAACTGCACCATTGAAGTGCTAATCTAAGCTCTCTGAACAGAACTCATGTGACTTTACTCTTAGGTAACCTTAACCATCTGCCTTGGCTACATGCCACTCTTGCTGTTGACATCACAAGATCACAAGATCACAAGACAAGGGAGCAGAAGCAGGCCATTCGGCCCATCGAGTCTGCTCCAGGGAAAGGGAAATAGAAATGAGAAATGGGGAATGGGGGAAGAAGAAGAAGAAAAAAAAACTATTCTGATCCCAATTTCCGGCCTTATCCCCATATCCCTTGATATCCTGACTATTTAGATATCTATCTATCTCCTCCTTGAACACCCCCACTGATCTGGCCTCCACTGCTGTACGTGGCAAGGAGTTCCACAAATTCACCACCCTCTGGCTGAAGAAATTTTTCCTCATCTCTGTTTTGAAACTGTACCCTCTAATTCTAAGATTGTGCCCTCTGGTCCTGGACTCACCCACCAAGGGAAACAGCCTAGCCACATTTACTCTGTCCTTTCCTATCAGTATTTTAAATGTTGCTATGAGGTCCCCTCTCATTCTTCTGTACTCCAGCGAGTACAGTCCAAGAGCCGACAAACGCTCCTCATACGTAAGCCCTTTAATTCCTGGAATCATCCTCGTAAATCTCCTCTGAACCCTCTCCAATGTCAACACATCCTTCCTAAGATGTGGGGCCCAAAACGGCGCACAATATTCCAAATGAGGAATGCCCGCTGTGGTTCATTGAATTCCTCTGTCAAAGCTCATGTCTGTGGCTGCCAGCTCAAATATCTTCTTGCCTTTTGGTTTCCAGGCACTGGTCATGTGGCTATCCAAAGAAAAGTCACGAGGGTAGGGTGACTGTGAAGGAGAGGGCAGGTCGGAGGTGCACTAGCAGACCATCATGTGAATGGAAGAAGCTGTGGGGTCAGAGGGCAGTGCTGGTGAGCAGGCAGGTTATATATACCATCACCGACCTCCGTGTCACCCCTGGCCACAGGCTTGACGGGAATTGCTCTAATAATGGCCAGCACTGTCGCCTCTGGGCTGTGGAGCTGATAGACATCGTCTGATATTTCCAATGTGTGCCGTTTTATCCTTCAAGGAAGAGAAGAATATGTGTTGTGCTTGACACACCTCAGTAGCTGTCAGTGTGACAGGTGCGATGTGGGTGTGAGCAGACAGTGTGTGAGAAGGCAAAATGAAGTCGGATCCCAGGCTGACAGAGCTTGTTGTTGGGTGAGCTACAGGAGCGATGTGTGGGATGAAGGGTACATTTGCTGTGACCACGTACAAACTTATTCCAGATCCTGGGAGTTTCAGTCACCGTGTTGATGTTTTACCTCAGCTTCTAGCACTGGTGGTCCATACAGACCTTCCAGGACCCCTGGGAACAGAGGGACTCCCCTCCTCTCCACCCCTTTATCCAAACCCCTCACAGCCATGCCAGAAATTTGGTGTCACCCACCATCTTTTTGATTCTCAGATCATCCCAGAACTTAACAGCTGGAGGCAATGGACACCTCCCCTTTAAGAGATGACTCCCTTCAGTGCGGCCTGCTTCAACTATGTGATAAACAATGCGATTTGGCATCGCTGTGATGGTGAAAGGCTCTCTACATGAATGCCAGGTGCAGCCTGCACTGCGGCAAACTGTTGTGAGCTACCCGCATATCACAAGTGCATCGCATACTTTCCAGGGTGTCCATTTTCTCCTCCCAAGTTGTTGTCTGGTCGGGATAATGTGTGACTCCAATCCAATGGAATACTATCAAGTGCTATCCTACTTTGCACATGAGCAAACCTAGATCTTCCCTGATCCACTTTCTCCGAGGGATAATAAATTCTGGTCTTGTCTCATCCTGGGGAAAAATCAAGATATTTCCACCCACAGTGGGTGAGGTGAATAGATGTTCTTTGTCAGAATATTGTGCATCAGCTATTACCAAGGTAGGTATGAGCAGTGAGTTTAATTCCCATTAATACATTGCATAAATCCTTACTGAGCTATCTTAACATAAATGGGACATTGATTAAAACATCCCTGCTTAACTTCCCAGATGGGAGCCTACTAAAGATAGTGTAAAGAGGAATGCATGTCTGATAGCAGACGTTTTATCTAATATTCTTGCAATTATGGGTCTGGCTCCTGTGTTAAGTCAGTGGCAGTAGTGTTTCTCGGAGCCATCATGTTAAAGGGTATTATCTCATCATACTGTATATCCCACAGATAAATGGCAAAAGAATCACGGAGTAGTTGATGAACATGTGAGAGAAAGTAAGAGAAATAAGGGGAGGGGAGTGTGTGGATGGGGTTACTCTGCTGGGAGCTGGATTGTAATATGCTTGGTTTAGTTATAGGGTCATGTAGGGTGGAGACAGGTCCTTCAGTCCACTGAATGCACACTAACCATCAAGCACCCATTTGCACTAATCCTATCCTAACCCTGTTTTAAGATAAGATAAGATAAGATAAGATAAGATAAGATAAGATAAGATAAGATAAGATATCTGTATTAGTTACATGTACATCGAAACACACAGTGAAATGCATCTTTTTGCGTAGAGTGTTCTGGGGGCAGCCCGCAAGTGTCGCCACGCTTCCAGCGCCAACATAGCATGCCCACAACTTCCTAACCCGTATGTCTTTGGAATGTGGGAGGAAACCCGAGCACCCAGAGGGAACCCACGCAGACACAGGGAGAACGTACAAACTCTTTGCAGGCAGCAGCCGGAATTGAACCTGGATCGCTGGCGCTGTAATAGCGTCGCGCTAACCGCTACACTACTGTGCCTGCCCTCATTTCATCGAATTGCTGGGGGTGGGGGGGACAATTTAAAGCGATCAATTAACCTACCAACCTGCATGTCTTTGGGATGTGGGAGGAAACCGGAGCACCCGGAGCAAACCCAGGTGATCACAGAGAGAACGTGCAAACTCCACACAGACAGCACCGGAGATCAGGATTGAACCCGGGTCAAAGGAGCTGTGAGGCAGCAGCTCTTCTGGCTGTGTCACCCTTCAAGTCATTCTCCCTAGAGGGTTCACGATGGCTTCCAACCGAGCATCCCATTGGTCGCGTTTCCCAGCTTATTTTGCTGTAACCCATTCCCTCGCACAAGCCAATCGAACCTCCCAGTCCATGGGAATCGCTTTTCCATTAACCTGCACTTGGGGCAGTTTTTAATAGTCAATTAATCTCCCAACCTGCACATCTTTGGGAAGTGGGAGTTAACTGGAGCACCCAGAGGAAATCCATTCGGTCTCAGGGAGAATGTGCAAACTCCTCTCAGACAGCACCCAAAGTCAGGATCAAACCCAAGTCACTGGAGCTCTGAGGCAGCAGGGGTATCTACTGTACCACTGTGTCAGCCTCTAGATAACAGCATTCAAAACAAACAATTAAAATGAACTAGAAGAGAAGATATGAGAAATGCTCAGCTGGTCTGGCAGCTTCTATAGAAAGAAAAATTGAGTTAATATTTCAGGTTGAAGATCAGAACTGATGGAAGGTCATTGACCTAAAATATTAAATCTATTTCTCTCTCCACAGATGCTGCCTGACCTGCTGAGTATCTCCAGCATTCCCAGCTTTAGTTACAATTTGGAGACACATCATTGACTGTCCATTTCCCTACATTGATGCTGCCTGGTCTGTTGAGTTCCTCCAGCATTTTGTGTGTTGCTTTAGTTGAGATTTCAAGCATCTGCAGGTTTTTTAGTTAATGGGAACACTGTCTATAATTTTTTATAAAGGCTGCTCTCTCCCCTTTATGGACCCTGTCATTATATATGTGCATAATCACAGATTTTGTACCAAAGGGCAATAGTTAAACCAATGAGCCAGTTAAGGTGCAAAGCTCAAATGTGAATCTTTAACCCAGGGCAGGACTGATTTCTGAAAGGTCACAGTTTCCACAGGTTGATTGATGTTACATGATCAAATTTCAGCTGAAGTTGTTATGAGGTCCCTGATTATGCCTCAACTTTTATTTCTGAGCAATGAGCCACAGACATAGAACACTGCTGTGAAAAATGGTTCCAAACTAGTTTGGGCACTTAATTACAAGCTGTGACTTTAATTTCTGCAACCATTTAATAGCCATAATGATGTCTGCCAGTGAAACATGCTGATACTGTCTCAGGTAGGGGTGCTACAATTAGTTAGAGGAGGGATGAAAGGCAATTTAGACTGTTTCTGGTTGTAGATGCCTTTGTCTGCAGGTTTTCCATGACTCTCCTCGGCTGCAGCCAAATGTACCTTGGTAACAGAGGGGAATAGTCATTTGATCATGGTAGTGCAGGCTGGTATCGGTAATTGGTTTATTATTGTCGCATATACCAAAATACAAAAAAAAGCTTTTGTTTGTGTGCCATCCAGACTGATCATCCCTTACATCAGTACATTGAGGTAGTAGAAAGGAAAACAGAATGCAGAATGCAGTGTTACAGTTACAGGGAAAGTGCGGTGCAGGTAGACAAATAAAGTGCAAGGGCCACAACGAGGTAGGTTGGGAGATCAAGTGTTCATCTTTTAGCATGTAAGAGGTCTGTTGAACAGTTGTTAACAGCAAGATAGAAGCTGAGATTTTGCAGCTGCTGGAATCTGGAGCATTAAACAAAAAGTGTTGGAGGAGCTCAGCAGGTCAGGCAGCATCCATGGAGGGAAATAAACAGTCGATGTTTCAGGCTGAGATCCTTCATCAGGACAGAGATAGAAACTGTCCTTGAGCTTGGTGGTACGTGCTCTCAGGCTTTTGTATCTTCTGCCTGATGGGAGGGGGGTGTAGAGAAAATGACCGGGGTGGGAGGGGTCCTTGATTATGTCAGCTGCTTTCCTGAGGTAGACCGAGTCAATGAGGTGAGGCTAGTTTTTGTGATGGACTGGGCTGCGTTCACAACTCCCTGCAGAGGAGTTTGAAAGAGAATATCAGAGGTTAGGGGCTAGAAGATTTGAAATGGGAGGGCCTGGAAGTTGCACTAGGGCACAGAACTGGTGTCTGAGATCTGGGAGAGTGGAAGGGCAGTGAGGACTTACAGACACAGTCATAGGGTCATACAGCACGGAAACAGCCCTTGAGCCGACCAAGTCAGGGCCAACCACCAGGCACCTATTTTTACACTAATCCTACGCTAATGACATTTTATCCTCCCCGCATTCCCATCAACTCCCCCCCCCCCAAGATTCTACCATTTTGCAACACACTAGGGGCAATGTGCTGCAGCCTATTAACCTACCAACCCACACGTCTTTGGGAAGTGGGAGGAGACTGGAGCACACGGGGGGAAACGCACGCGGTCACAGGGAGAACGTGCAAACCCCACATGGACAGCGCCCGAGGTCAGGGTTGAACCCCGAATGTTGGAGCTGTGAGGCAGCAGCTTTACCGCTGTGCCACCCATGGAGAACGCAAAGACATGGAGAGAATAGAAACGCAGTTGAGAACTTTAAAACTGAAGTGTATGTGAGCCAGCAGATGGATTAGGAAGGAGAGCATATGGAGTGGGTCACTGGGACTTTCTTCTTCAACTTTAACAGATGAGCATCACTGGTAGGGCCAGCACCTATTGCCCATCCCCAATTACTGGTCCAACTATATGGATGCTATGGGCAAGAAAGCACACCAGCGTCTCGAAGTAGAAGGCTATGGAAATTCGACATGTCCCCCATGACCCTCACCAATTATTACAAAGGCACCATAGAAAGCATCCTGTCCAGATACATCACAGCTCGGTACGGAAACTGCTCTGCCCGGGACCGCAAGAAATTACAGAGAGTTGCGAACGCACCCAGTCTATCAGGCAAACCAGCCTCCCCTCCATGGACTCTGTCTACACGTCCCGCTGCCTCAGTAAAGTAACCAACATAATCAGAGACCCCACCCACCCCGGACATTCTCTCTCCTCCGCCCTTCCATTGGGCAGAAGATACAAAAGCTGAAAGCACGTACCACCAGGCTCAAGAACAGTTTCTATCCCACTGTTAAAAGACTTCTGAATGGATCTCTTATACGATAAAGATGAACTCTTTGTAAAGTTATAGGTACATGGACAGGTACATAGATTGGAAAGGTTTAGACGGTTATGGGCCAAACGCTGGCGAATGGGACTAGCTTGGATGGGACATCTTAGTTGGCATGGACCAGCTGGGCCGAAGGGCTTGTTTCTGTGCTGTATAACTCTATGACTGTGACTCTATGTCTCTTGATCTCCCAATCTACCTTGTCAGGGCCCTTGCACTTTATTTGTCTACCTGCACTGCACTTTCTCCGCAACTGTAACACTACATTCTGTATTCTGTATTCTCATCCTTTTGTACTTCCTCGATGTACTTATGTATGGAATGAGTTGTTTGCATGGCTCGCTTTTCACTGCATCTTGTTACATGTGACAACCAAAGGAAGTGGTTGAGACAGGTACGATAGTATCACTTAAGAAGCACTTGGATAGATACGTGGAGGCGAGGGGCTTAGAGGGATATGGGCCGAATGCAGGAAATTGGGACTAGCTGGGTGGGCACCGTGGTCAGCATGGACTGGTTGGGCTGAAGGGCCTGTATCTGTGCTGTAGTGCTCTATGACTCTATGACTGTAACAACAAACCAATTACCAATTGCCAGTTACCAGGATGGTGGTGAGCTGCTTCCTTGAACCACTGCAGTCCTTCTGGTGAAGGTGCTCCCACGGTGCTGTTGGGGAGGGAGTTCCAGGATTTAAACCTCCTGAAAACTAAGGAACGGAAACACATTTCCCCGTCAGGGTGGTGTGTGACTTGGAGGGAAGGTGGTTTTCTTAAGTGCCTGCTGCCTTGTTGTTCATGGTGCTAGGGACCATGGGATATGGAGGGGTTGTACATATAGGTCCTCCCAAGGTTACATCAGGGTTCTGTTCCTCAGAAATGTTCGTAACTCAAACTTGTTCATAAGTTGGAAATGAACAATCACAGTGCATGGGAAATGGTCACAGCAACAGCGATGGCAGGAGAGCAAGCAGGCGCGGGGGGAGTGGTGGCTAGCTGGCCTCACCCCCTCAGTGGGCCAGCGAGTGACTCTGCTCAACTTTCCCAGCTTGGCTCAGTCAGTGGGGAGGAGAAAAGGCATGTGGAAAAGCCCCGTTCCCACCCAGCAGTAGATGCCTGCAGCCCCGCAGCAACCGGCAAATCCGTCCCTCCGTCTCCCAAACAGTCGTTCGTATGTATGGGCTGTACATAAGTCAGGAGCTGGTAACCCAGGGAGGAAATGTACTGCAACGACAGTGTGCTGGCAGTGGAGGGAAGGATTGTTTAGACTGGTTGATGGGATACCTGTCATGAGGGCTGCTCTGTTCCTGGGTGTTGTCAAGTTTCTCGAGCGTTGTTGGAGCTGAATTTGTTTGGACAAGTGAAAATAGAACATAGAACATTGGACATGGAACCAGCACAGGAAGAGGTCCTTCGGTCCACGATGTTGTGACAAACTAATTAAACTGGTAATTAAATGCCTAACTAAACTAATCCTTTCTGCCTACATAATGTCCATATCCCTCTATTCTCTGCACATTTATGTGCCTATCTACGAGCTGCTTAAACATCTCTGTTGTGTTTGTCTCCACCACCACCCCAGGCAGCACATTTCGGGCACCCACCACTCTCTGTGTAAAAAAACCTGCCCCACACATCTCCTTTGAACTTTCCCCCCTCTCGCCTTAAATTCATGTCCTATAGTATGGGACATTTCAACCCTTGGAAGAGAAAAAGATGGGAAAAAGCTCCTGACCTGTGCCTTGTAGATGGTGGAAAGTTAGGAGGTGAGTCAGTCATCACAGGATATCCAGCATCTTACCTGCTCTTGTGGCTGGTCCAGTTGAATTTCTGGCCATTGGGGACCTCCAGGGTGTTGACAGTGAGGCTCCCAGTGGTTAAGCTATTTCTCACTGGAGATGATGATTGTCTGACACTTGTGTGATGTGAATGTTACTTGCTACTCATCATCCCCTGCCTAAATATTGTGTAGGTTGTGCATGCAAGGACTGCTTCATTTTATGCCAGTGGACAGATGTCAGTGGAGTGCCCAACTGCGACAGATGGAGCTCGACAAGGGGAATTGTGAGACAATTGGGTTTATAGGCAGACCAGAATATAGGATGAAACTGGAGGGGTGAAGGGAACTTACTACCCAGGTGGGCACGAAAAGCCGGTGGAGAGATTTTAATCAGAAAGGCTGATGTAATGCTGGCCTTTTGCTTGCTGGCTCCCTAATGAAGGAGAGGAAGTGATCCTTAAACAGATCCTGTCTGGATCATTGCTTTGAAACTTCTAAGACCTTTAAAGACTTTTTTATCAGGAAGGGATCAGCTCGCCAATCTTCCCGCCACTTTTTGCTAACCCAACAGGAGGCTCCACCCCAACCTCTCTGTCCCAGTGGAATTTCCCTGCCCTTGTGGACTTGAGTGTGGGAGGCCATCAGCACAGACTGTCCCAGGCTCAGACCATAGTGTCCTGTAACTGGCTACAAGGCTGGATCTTAGCCAGGCCGCTGTCAGTGGATTACTGAGTATCAAGGCAGTATGTCTGTGGGAGGACACTACCAGCACTCAATATATGAAGACTTTCCATAAGACCATAAGACCTTAAAACATAGGAGCAGAATTAGGCCATTCGGCCCATCGAGTCTGCTCCGCCATTCGATCATGGCTGATTTAATTTTCCCTCTCAACCCCATTCTCCTGCCTTCTCCCTGTAACTTTTGATGCCCTCACTAATCAAGAACCTATTCCGATTCCTAACGCATCATTTATTTTGCTGGTGTAAATCTCATATTTATTTCTCATCCTCTGGGACAGTAAAGTGGTTCAACCAATGGAGCTGCTGTCTCACAGATCCAGCAACCTGGGTTCAATCCTGACTCCCGGTGCTGTCTGTGTGGAGTTTGCATTTTCTCAGAATGCAGAATATAGTGTCACAGTTACAAAGAAAGTGCAGTGCAGGTAGACAATAAGGTGCAAGAGTATTGGTATTGGTTTATTATTGTCACTTGTACCGAGGTACAGTGAAAAACGCGTCTTGCATACCGATCATATGGGTCAATTCATTACACAGTGCAGTTACATTGAGTTAGTACAGAGTGCATTGAGGTAGTACAGGTAAGAACAATAACAGTACAGAGTAAAGTGTCACAGCTACAGAGGAAGTGCAGTGCAATAATGTGCAAGGTCACAACGAGGTAGATTGTGAGGTCAAGAGTCCATCTCATCGTATAAGGGAACCGTTCAATAGTCTTATCACAGTGGGGTAGAAGCTGTCCTAGAGCCTGGTGGTATGTGCCCTCAGGCTCCACGATGAGGTAGATTGTGAGGCCAAAAGTTCATCTTTATCGTACAAGAAGTTCATTCAAGAGTCATAACAGTGGGATAGAAGCTGACCTTCGGCCTGGTGGTACGTGTTCTCAAACTTTTGTACCTTCTGCCCAATGGGAGGGGGGAGAAGAGGGAAAATTAAGAGGTCAGCCATAATCTTACTGAATGATGGAGCAACACACACAACATGCTGGAGGAACTCAGCAGGTCAGGCAACATCTATGGAGGGAAATAAACAGTCGACATTCCGGGTCGAGACCCCTCATCAGGACGGGAAAGGAAGAGGGCAGAAGCCAGAATAAAAAGGGTGGGGGGAGGGGGAGAAGCACAAGCTGGTGGGTGATAGGTGAGTGCAGGTGAGAGGGGGGTAGGTGGGTGGGTGGGGGAGCGGGGGGATGAAAGGGAGTGAAGTGAGAAGCAGCAGAGATTCTGCCCTCTTCCTCTCCAGTCCTGATGGAGGGTCTCCACCCAAAACGTCGACTGTTTATTTCCCTCCACGGATGCTGCCTGACCCGCTGAGCTCCTCCAGCACTTTGTGTGCGTTTGCTCCAGATCCCAGCATCTGCAGAATCTCTTGTGTCTCCGAACGATGGACCATGTGGGTTTCTTCCAGGCAACTCTGGTTTCCTCTGGCCCCCCTGTCTTTGTCCCCTTTCTCACCGTCCCCCACACTCCCAGCTTCACCCCTTTCCCCCTCCTGGCTCCATCCATCCACTTCACACACAGGTTTCCCACCAACAGCCCCCACCATCTGGTTTCATTTGCCATGCACCTCTCCCCCAGTGGTTCCCATTCTCGCCTCCTTTATTTATCGGAACTAATCACCAGCAGCTCTTTGTGTTTCTGCTTATCTCCCTCCAACAGCTGTCTCCTATCTTCATCTCCTATCTTCCCCATCTTGCTTTCCCTTTTTTCTTCTCTCTCTCTCTGTCTGCCTTCATCTATCATCCACCCGCCAGCGTCTCCAAACTCCACCCCTCACCCCTCCCCTAGCTGCAGAGAGTTGTGGACACAGCCCAGCGCATCATGGACACCAGCCTCCCCTCCTCGGACTCTGTCTTTACCTCTCGCTGTCTTGGTGAAGCAGCCAGCATAATCAAAGACCCCACCCACCTGGGTCATTCTCTCTTCTCTCCTCTTCCATCGGGTAGAAGATACAGGTGCCTGAGGGCACGTACCACCAGACTTAAGGACAGCTTCTACCCCACTGTGATAAGACTATTGAACAGTTCCCTTATACAATGAGATAGACTATGACCTCATGATCTACCTTGTTGTGACCTTGCACCTTATTGCACTGCACTTTCTCTGTAGCTGTGACACTTTACTCTGTACTGTTATTGTTTTTACCTGTACTACCTCAATGCACTCTGTACTAACTCAATGTAACCGCACTGTGTAATGAATTGACTTGTACGATCGGTTTGTAAGACAAGTTTTTCACTGTACCTCGGTACAAGTGACAATAATAAACCAAAACCAAAAACCAAAATGCAACCTGCCTGTGATCTTTCAAACCCCTCCTCAGCCACCAATCACCTTGGGCTCCTGTCTCACTGGTCCCTCTCTCCTCTTTATACCAGCCACCTCCCTTCTCCACTCCCAATCCTGATGCAGGGTCTTGACCCAAAACGCCACCAATTTCCTTCCCCCCACAGATGCTGCTTGACCCGCCAATTCTTTGCCTCTCTGGTTTCCTCCCACATCCCGAAGATGTGCGGGTCGGTAGGTTAATTGGCCTCTAGTGTGTAAACGAGTGCTAAAATCTGGGGGGAGTAGATGAGAATGTAGGGAGAATAAAAAATGTGATTAATGTAGGATTGATGTAAGTGGGTAGCACAGACTCAGTGGGCGGGAAGGGCCTGTTTCTGTGCTGTGTGACACTACGACTATTCTCATGTAGGGACTTGATTGAACATTAGTCAGTCTATCCTTTTTGTTTATCTCTAATTGTATTACGGTAAGAACAAGTAACAAGCTGAGGGCAAATGACTAATTAGAAGAGATGTTGCCCAGCAGATTGGTTTGGGGCTGCTTGTCCTGTAGGTGGACCCTCTCCTGCCGAATGGCCCAGGTCAATTCCTTGGTCTTGCTGACGTTGTTGTTGTGACACCAGTCAACCAGCCGATCTGTCTCACTCCTGTACGCCTCCTCGTCGCCACCTGGGATTCTGCCAACAACAGTGGTGTCATTGGCAGATTTATAGATGGCATTTGAGCTGTGCCTGGCCACACAGTCATGAATGTAGAGTAGAGCAGTGGGCCAAGCACGCATCCTTGAGGTGCACTTGTGATGTCATCTAAGCCATTTTCCTGCATTTGGACTATACCCCTCTAAACCTTTTTTGTCTTTATACCTGCCTGAGCCTGTTGTGGCTCCAAAATCTTGGCAAGAAAATGTTTCCCCCAGAGGGGTGTCTAGAACCAGTGGTCACAAACTCAAAATAAGGTATTGACCATTCAGGGCAGGGTCAACAAGATAAGTGAACCTTTGGAATTCTCTGCCCAAGATGGTGTTGGGAGCTCAGTCACTGAGTATATTCAAAACTATCTAACCCCTTCCCTCCCACATAGCCCCCTATTTTTCTATCATTCATGTGTCTATCTAAGAGTCTCCTAAACGTCCCTAATGTATCTGCCTCCACAACCTCTGCAGGTAGTGCGTTCCACGCACCCACCACTCTCTGTGTAAAAGACTTACCTCTGACATCCCCCTTATACCTTCCTCCAATCATCATAAATTATGTCCCCTCATGTTAGCCATTGTCACACTGGGAAAATTCTCCGACTGTCCACTCGATCTATGCCTCTTATCATCTTGTACACCTCTATCAAGTCACCTCTCATCCTCCTTCTCTCCAAAGAGAAAAGCCCTAGCTCGCTCAACCTATCCTCATAAGACATGTTCTCTAATCCAGGCAATATCCTGGTAAATCTCCCCTGCACCCTCTCTAAACCTTCCACATCCTTCCTATAATGAGGCGACCAGAACTGAACACAATACTCCAAGTGTGTCACAGGTACCAAGATACAGTGAAAAACTTAGTTTTGCATGCTATCTGTACAGATAATTTCAAAACATAAGTACATTGAGGTAGTACAAAAAGGTAAAGAATGCAGAATATAATGTCACAGTTACAGAGAAAGTGCAGTGCAGGCAGACAATAAGGTGCAAGGGCCATGATGCAGTAGATTGTGAGGTCAAGAGTTTATCTTTATCAAATAAGAGGTCCGTTCAAGAATCTTATAACAGTGGGATAGAAGCTGTCCTTGAGCCTGATGGTGCGTGTTTTCAAGCTTTTGTATCTTCTGCCTGATGGAAGGGGAGAGAAGGGAGAAAGTTAAGAGGTTAGTCATAGTCCTACTTAATGATGGAGCGTGCACAGTGGGCTGAATGGCCTACTCCTGCTTCTATCCTTTACGGTCTGATGTAATCCTTCAAAGATTAACGGGAATTTTGATCGAGGTGTTTAAGATATTGAAAAGACCTCAGTCAAACTTCCCCTAATCCTCTGATGGGGAATTGAAGGAGGAGGGGAGACCATATTAAAAGTTGCGCTGTATGTTTAAGAGTGAAATAAGTGGGCAGAAAGAGAGGCAGAAACTTGGAACTCTCTCCTCCACCTGTCGATGCATCCTTCAAAGGTGAAATCAATAGCTTCTGTCAGGTATGGCAGGTGGTGTTTAAGTGAGGTAAATGAAGTTGAGACTTGATCTGCCAGGAGCTAACTCAACGTAGGACCAGGTTCAAGAGGCTTGGAAGCCAACTCCAGTCCTATTCCAACCATTCCTGATGCTGTTAGTATTCAGGATCTAGTTGGAGTCTTCAAAGCGTCAAAGCCTGACAGATGAGTTACTTAAAGTGCACCACCATTCAACTCCCATTAGCTGCCAATTTACTGATTCATTTTAAGAGTTCCCGTAAAGAGCAATAAAGGCTAATAGTAATTACGCACACACACACATATACAGACAGAGACACACACAAAATCACAGGCACATAAACACACACAGACACGGACACACCGATACAGACACACAGACACAGCACACACAGAACACAGGTACACACTCATGCACACACACACACACACACACACACACACATACACACACACACACACACACACACACACACACATACAGGCACACACACAGAATAGCTTCTCACACTATAATATCATTATTGCTGATTTCACTTATTTACGAGATGGTGTTTAATTTTTTTGAGGGGATATTATGGTTGAGCAGAGAATCCTGTGTATTTGCTCTTTTTAAAAGCCTTTTTTCTCTTTCAATGAATTATACATGTTAGGCTTTTACTATCAAGGCACACGAAATGACAAACTGTCAGTTTTCATCCTTAGCATTGTGTTTTGACTTTTAACTTCTGCTGAAGTTATTTTAAATAAAATAAACTGTTCAGGTATGCACAAAGGCTGACGTAACTTTAACCCGTGATATAGACAATGCTGATCACCTGCTCATAATGGGGAGAACTTAGACTGGTATGATGTTGGCTCAGTGCTTCAATTACCAGATAGTTAATCCTTCGGCCTGCATTAATAATCCAGCGATCTACGTTCAAATCCCACAACGGCAGTTGTGGAATGTTAAATTGGGGTGGAGGAATTAATCAGTCTTGCTAATAGTGACCATGAACTGCAGGATTGTTATGAAAACCCCTCTGGATCACTAATTCTCTCCTTCAGTAGAGCAGATCTGCCATCCTTACTGGTCCAGTCTATATTTCACACCAGACCAAAGAATGTGGTTGATCTTAGTCGCTCTCTGAAACGCTCCAGCAAACCACTCAGTTGTATCTTCACTGCTATGTGAAACAGAAGAGGATTAAAGTAGTTCAGTATTAAAGTGAGAGAGGAAAAGATTCAAGCAGCTTAAGGCCACCAATGCCGTCTCCACAAAATCCTCCAAATCCATTGGAAGGTTAAACAAAGCGACATGAACGTCTTCTCTCAGCCAACATTCCCGGCGCTGAAGCCTGAAACGTACTTCATCACCTCCAGTGGTCACGTCACATTGTTCACCAGACTCCTGGAACAGACACTCTGCTGAGCTCAGTCACTGGAAGAGGTCACCAGGTGGGAGAGGAAAAGATTCAAGATAAGGTCAGAGGCGAGGTCAGGGCAGCTTCTTCACGCAAAGGGTGGGGCGTATTTGGAATAAGCTGCCAGAAATAGTGGTTGGGGCAGACACATTAGCAATATTTAAAAGCCATCCAGGTAAGTACATGGATAGGAGAGGTTTAGTGGGCTATGGGCCAAACACAGGCAAATGGGACCAGCTCACTGGGCAACATAGACGGCATGGACGAGCCGGGCTGAAGGGCCTGTTTCTGTGATGTATGACTCTGTGTCTCTATGACTCTGTATCTTGGAATTGGAATTGGTTTATTGGAATTGGTTTATTATTGTCACATGTACCGAGGAACAGTGAAAAACTTGTCTTGCATACCGTTCGTACAGATCAATTCATTACTCAGTGCATTGAGGTAGTACAGGGTAAAAACAATAACAGAATACAGAATAAAGTGTAACAGCTACAGAGAAAGTGCAGTGCAGGTAGACAATAAGGTGCAAGGCCATAACGAGGTAGATTGTGAGGTTAAGAGTCCATTTTATCGTACTAGAGAGCCATTCAATAGTCTTATAACAGCAGGATAGAAGCTGTCATTGAGTCTCGTGGTAAGTGCTTTCAGGCTTTTGCATTTTCTGCCCAATGGGAAAGGGAAGAACAGAGAAATGTCCAGGGTGGGTGGGGTCTTTGAATATGCTGGCTGCTTTATCAAGGCAGTGAGAAGTGTAGACAGAGTCCATGGAGGGGAGGCTGGTTTCCATGATGTGCTGAGCTGTGTCCACAACTCTCTGCAGTTTCTTGTGGTCCTGGGCAGAGCAGTTGCCGTACCAAGCCGTGATGCATCTGGATAGGATGCTTTCTATGGCACATCAATAAAAATTGGTGAGGGTCAAAGGGCACACGCCAAATTTCTTTACCCTCCTGAGGAAGTAGAAAGCTCACCAACACCTCTACTTCCTCAGGAGGCTAATGAAATTTGGTGGAACTAGCTTGCTGGGCAAAACAGTCAGCAGGGACAAGTTGGGCTGAAGGGCCTGTTTCCATGCTGTATGCCTCTTGTGACTCTATATATTCAAAGCATCATTGAAGAAATGAACATTTCCCTGACATCTGGGAATCCTTGGACCATAACTGCTTAAAGTGGAGAATTAGGGGTGGTATTGAGAAACAAGTCAATTTATCAGAAGCACAAATGAGAGGTAATGCATTTTGTGTTGTCTAATACTGGCAGGACATACACAGTAAATGAGAAGGACCTCAGAAGCCTTGATGTACAGAGGCACCTCGGGGTGCAAGTTCATATCTCTC
Source organism: Pristis pectinata (assembly GCF_009764475.1). Classification (NCBI taxonomy): domain Eukaryota; kingdom Metazoa; phylum Chordata; class Chondrichthyes; order Rhinopristiformes; family Pristidae; genus Pristis; species Pristis pectinata. Next base: position 6,061,327 of record NC_067410.1, on the reverse strand, counting down.
TGCAAATGGTAACACAGATGGATAAGGTAGTGAAGAAGGTGTTCGGATTGCTTGCCGTCATAGGCAGGGACATTGAATGTAAGAGATGGGACATCATGTTGCAGCTGTTGCATGTTGCATTGGTTCGACCACACTTGGAATATAGTGTGAACTTCTGGTCACCACACTACAGAAAGGATATGGTAGCAGTAGAAAGAATGCAGAAGATATTTCACCAAGATTTGGAGGGAGGGGCACAGTAGTGCAGCGGTTAGCGTAATGCTATTACAGCACCAGAGACCCGGGTTCAATTCCCGCTGCTGCCTGTAAGGAGTTTGTACGTTCTCCCCATGTCTGCAATGGGTTTCCTCCTGGTGCTCCGGTTTCCTCCCACATTCCAAAAAAAAGGCGTACGGGTTAGGAAGTTGTGGGCGTGCCATGTTGGCGCCGGAAGCGTGGCGACACCTGCGGGCTGCCCCCCAGAACACTCTATGCAAAAGGTGCATTTCACTGTGTGCTTTGATATACACGTGACTAATAAAGATACCTTAACCTTTAGCGGTAAGGAGAGATCGGATAGGCGGGGACACAGGAGGCTGAGGGGTGAGCTTACAGAGGTTTATAAAATTATGAGGGGCATAGATAGGGTAGATTGTCGCAGCCTTTTCTGAGTAGGGGAGACTAAAACGAGAGGACATTAAGGTGAGAGGAATAAGTATTTAAAGGAGATCTGAGGGACAAAATTTTCACACATTTTTACACTGATAGGTGTATGGAAGGAGCTGCCAGAGGAGGTGGTAGCGACAGGTACAATTACAATGTTTAAGAAGCACTTGGACAGGTACATGGATAGAAAAGGAGTGGAGGGATATGGGCCAAATGCAGGAAAACGGGATTGGCGTAGTTAAGCATCTCAGTTGACTTTATGAATCTCTGACTCTATCACACATGGGAGGCACAGTGTAGCTGGAGACAAAAGGCGTGGACCACCTCACAAACGAGCTACCCTCTCTCCCTATCAACCACACCCTGCCCCATCTGTGGTCGAGTCTGCCATTCCCACCTCAAAGTCCACAGATTCAGAGAGAAAACAAGGCATCTTCTACCCCTAGGGTTTACATAAGAAGAAGATAGTGCAGTATCACTGTCCTCTTCAGATAGGCAGCTCAGAAAGTACTTTATTGGCTGTCGATATACAACACTTCTGCTAGAAGCTTTCCCGTCCTCGTTTATCAACAGGATTTCAGCTCAGTATATAAAATACTCATATCTTATTATTGCACAATACAATTTCAAGGCCAATGATTTAAACAGTTGTTTCGGGAGAAAGAAAGAATTTGCATTTATAGTGTCTTTCTTATCCTTGGGTTAACACAAAGCTCCTTCATGATCAACAAAGTGCTGTTTCTAAATGTAGCCCTGTTGTAAAGGAAGGGAGTGTCTAGCACAAAGTGTTGAAGACACCAATAAAGGCAATGAATGAAGAGGTTCACTGATAGAGGGATGAACAGGACACGTCGGATATTTGATTGGGGTCCTCTTTGAGCACGGCGTACATATATACTATATATACATCTGGAGCCTGCTGTGCCTGGTCAGTGACGACAATCAGTGCACGGTATTGGTAATTGGTTTATTATTGTCACATGTATCGAGATACAGTCAAAAACTTTGTTTGAATGCCACCCAGAGAGACATTCAAAACATAAGTACGTCGAGGCAGAATAAAGGGAAACCAACAACAGAACACAGAATATAGTGTCACAGTTACAGAGAAAGTGCAGTGCAGGTAGTCACTGAGGTGCAAGGGCCATGATGAGGTAGATTGAGAGATCAACAGTTCATCTTTATCATACAACAGGTCTGCTCAAGAGTCTTATAACAGTGGGATAGAAGCTGTCCTTGAGCCTGGTGGTACGTGCTTTCAGGCTTTTGTATCTTCTGCCCGATGGGAGGGGGGAGAAGAGAGAATGACCAGGGGTGGGAGAGGTCCTTGATAATGTGGCTACTTTCCTGAGGGAGCAGGAAGTGTAGACGGAGTCAGTGAAGGGAAGGATGGTTTTCGTAATAGACTGGGCTGTGTCCGCAACTCTCTGCAATTTCTTGCGGTCTTGGGCAGAGCAGCTGCTGTACCAAGCCGTGATGCATCCGGATAGGATGCTTTCTATGGTGCATCGTTAAAAATTGGTGAGGGTCCTTACGAGCACGTGGACTCAAAGGGTGAAGCATGTCTTAACCAGAGATTTAGGCCAGCTCTGGTGTCAGTTAAAGCACTTTCCCAGAGAAAGGGAGCCAAAACCTAGAGGGCATAGGTTTAAGGTGAGAGGGGAAAGATTTAAAAGGGACCTGAGGGGCAACTATTTCATGCAGAAAGCGGTGAGTGTATGGAACGAGCTACCAGAGAAAGTGGTTGAGGCAGGTACAATAATAACATTTGGATAAGTACATGGATAGGAAAGGTTTAGAGGGATATGGGCAAATGGGACTAGCTTCGCAGGGCACCTTGGTCAGCATGGATGAGTTGGGCCGAAGGGCCTGCTTCCGTGCATTTTACTCTGTGATTCTTATGACTTGGGCCTCCTTGTTGTCCGTGGTGATAGCCCTCAAGCGCACCCACCCTCTCTTTATCCTGCTGCTGCCTTCATTGTCCTTTGGGATCTCTCTGGTCCCTTCATTGAACTTCTCCTCAGTCCTGCTTACCCCCACCACACCCCTCCCTCCCGAGCATTCAGCCTCACCGACCGTCCCTTCGCCCCCTCTGCCATCTCTGTACCCCCATCCCAGCCGCCTTCACCACCCTCCCACCTCGTGCGAATCCCAATCACACACTCCCACCCCCACAATTCCCTCTGGTCTTCCCAATCCCATTGGCTCCCCCAACAACCCACCCCCCCCCCCGCACTCCCCCATCCACTTCCCAGGTCCCTCCCACCATTCTCTCTGCCACCCACCCCAACACGCATAACCCCCACCAATCATCTCACCCACACTGCCCACTCCACTCCCTTTATCCGCAGAGTGCTTGCTGCCGACCGCACTTTCCTCAAGTTCCTGCTCTCTTTGGCGATGGGTTTCACCCACTCTCTGCTACCGCTTGATGTAACTTTTCAAAACCTGCAGAGCAACTGTCCCCTAGTGACTGCAGACTACGTCACTGTTCTGGCAAAGGACGCAGGGAGGTGAGGGCTTCAGAGAGCGCCAGCCACCTGCATCCTAGGCTGGCGACTTTTGTAGCTGCGTCCAGTGACCGAGTACCAATGCAGCGAGCCGTGCAGGAGTCTGGGTCGCAGCCCGAGGTCTTCCCCTCCAGCACCACCCTGCAGGAGTGTTACTGTCATCGGATGCTGGAGGACAGCTGTTAACTAAAGCTGACAAAGCGCTTTGGGAAGCAAAAGGGCTTGCAGGGAAACGTATGGCTTTCCTCTGTGGTGTGCCTACTGCTCTGCAGCAAGCAGCTGCTTCTATACACAACTTTTCCAATGGTTTTGGCTACAACTGATCTAAGGCTCACTGGCCCATAGTTTCCCGGCTTATCCCTGCTGCCCTTCTTGAATATGGGAACAACATTAGCTACCCTCCAATCAGAGATCATGGGACAGTTACAGCACAGGAACAGGCTGACCACGTCTGTGCCAGCCATGATGTCAATTTAAATTAAGCCCATCAGTCTGCACATGGTCTGTATCCCTCCATTCCCTGCCTGTTAATGTGTCTGTCTAAATACCGAAGAAGGGTCCTGACCCGAAACGTTGACCGCCTGCTTTTCTCCACAGATGCTGCCTGGCCTGCTGAGTTCCTCCAGCGTCATAGTGCTTTTTGTTTAAATACTTCTTAACGTCGAGATCGTATCTGCTTCCACCACCTCCGCTGACAGTGCAATCCAGGCACCTACCACCCTCTGTGTTAAAAAAACTTGCTTCATAAATCTTCTTTCAACTTTCCATCTCTCACCTTGAACAGGTGCCTTGTATTTGTCATGGGAAAAAGACTCCGTCTACCCTATCTATGCCTCCCATAATTTTATATACTTCTACTCGGCCTACAGTCTTCTGTTACCTCACTCCTAGCTACAGATGGATGGATAGATAGATAGATAGACAGACAGATAGATGATAGATAAATAGACAGACAGATAGATGATAGATAGATAGATAGATGGCAGAGAGAGAGAACAATTGAATCAAAATCAAAAAGGAAAGTTGGAAACAAGAGAGAAAGCATTGACGACAGAGACAAAAAGGATAGAAAAAACAGGTTAAAGCTTAAGAAAGATAAAGAGACACAGAGAACGTATCGTAGGCACTGGAAATAGTACGGGAAACAAATGGATTCAGGGACAGAGATAAAAGAGCTCGAGCGACAGGAGCATGAAAAAGGCAATGATATATAAAAGGAGAGATATAAACAGAGATAAAGAGACAAAGCACGAGAGAGGTAAAATAAATAGTGAGACGGTTGAAGGAGATAGAGATAAACAAGGAGATTGAAATACTGAGAGATGTAGAGAGATAACCAGTGAAAATGAAAAAATGAGACAAAAAGGGCAGGGCAATTCCAGCTGCATTTAGATTGGGCGTCAATAGTGTCTTCACTCACTGTAAAGACCCGGTTACGAAACACTAGCAATTCCACCACTTCCTTGATTGTTACCAATGTGTGTGTTTTTTTTAACACTGAGTAAAGCTGTAATAGGTACAGCTGAAGGTAATAAAAAATATATATGGACAAAAAGCTGAGAAATGGGAGAGAGTGTGAGGGAGGGAGGGAGGGAGTAAGGGGGAACCAGGAGGAAGAAGGGAACTTGGCCTTTTCTCCTTGGAGAGACGGAGGGTGAGGGGGGACCTGATTGAGGCGTATAAGATGATGAGAGGTATTGATAGGGTAGATAGTCAGAGATTTTTCCCCAGGGCTGAATTGGCGGCCACAAGAGGACATAGGTTTAAGGTGCTGGGGAGTAGGTACAGAGGAGATGTCAGGGGTACGTTTTTTACTCAGAGAGTGGTGAGCGCATGAAATGGGCTGCCGGCAACGGTGGTGGAGGCGGATACGATAGGGTCTTTCAAGAGACTGTTAGATAGGTACATGGAGCTGAGAAAAATAGAGGGCTATGGGTAAGCCTAGTAATTTCTAGGGTAGGGACATGCTCGGCACAGCTTTGTGGGCCGAAGGGCCTGAATTGTGCTGTAATTGTTCTATGTTCTATAAGGGGGAACAGGAGACGGAAAGGGGAGCTGAGGAGGAAGGGGAAGGGGAGGGGAGGAAGGGGGAAGGGTGAAGAAGAAGGGAGAGAGGGAGTCGAGAAGGCAGAGACTGGAGGGCAGATAGACATAAAGAAACACAGACAGAGAGAGGCAAAGACGGATGGAAGGACAGAAAGAATGACTGATGGGAGAAACAGACGAAGAACGAATGACAGAGGGCAGGCTCAAGTGACAATGAGTGCTAACAGGAAACGATGAATTGAGCAGGGCTACTGATGAAAGAGAGGTGAAGTCTCAGCACACAGATGGGAGCTTTTCAAAGCTTTGTCAGAAATTGTCTCGTTGATCGGTTTGATCAAAGAAATGACAGTCTAATCAGTGACAGGCACAGATGTTCAAATACTATACACAAGATGAAGGTCCCTGTGCTTCTGAGACCATGTGGCTGGCTGGTTAGGATGAATAATCTGTGGTGTAGTTTGATCACTGAGAAGTTTCAGGGAGCTTTCCTTGATGTGGGTTGTCTCCTTGTTGATATTTAGTGTGTAAGGGAGAGTTCTCAAGAGCATAAATTGTACACGGTCTGTGGAAGGAAGGTGGGAAGGTAGAGAAAGGAATTGATTCATTGGATTTAATGGCTTCTCCAAACTTCATGTATTGGGAGTTTTGGTGGAGCTATGAGTTGGCACATTGGTCATTAACCTTTGTCAAGCCAAGACGCAAATGTTAGCTCCTGGCAATGAACGGCACGGCGGATCAGCTAGTAGAGCTACTACCTCACATCTCCACAACCCTGGGTTCGATCCTGACCTTGGGTACTGTCTATGTGGAGCTTGCACATTCTCCCTGTGAACTTGTGGGTTTCCTCCTGGTGCTCTGGTTTCCTCCCACAAAGATGAGCAAGTTTGTAGGTTAATCAGCTGCTATAATTTGCCTCGAGTGTAGGTGTAGAATCTAGGGGGGGGTTGATGGGAATGTGGAGAGAAAATTGGGATTAGTATAGGATTAGCGTAAATGAGTACTCCGTGCAAAAATCCAAAGAGCCCAATTCCATGCTGCATAACTCTTCAACTCAAAGGAATGTCAGTTTATAGACTGATTTAATTCCTTTTTAACAAATATTCTGACAAGGTTAAATCAAGATCCTGTATGTACATTTGCATGGGCTAAATGCTCTATTGTCTTACTTAAGGAACAGACAGGGCACTTCCTGTGTTAATTCTTCATCATGGAATCTTGCTGTGCACAAATAAAATGGTAAATTGGTTTATTGTTATCACATGTGCCAAGGTACACTGAAGAACTTGTCTTGCATACTGTTCATATGGATCAATTCATTACACAGTGCATTGAGGTAGTACAGGGTAAAACAATAACAGAATGCGGAATAAAATGTTACAGTTACAGAGAAAGTGCAGTGCAGGCAGACAATAAGGTGCAAGGTCATCACAAGGTAGATTGTGAGGTCAAGAATCCATCATCCTACTAGGAAACCGTTCAGTAGTCTGATAACAGCAGGGTAGGAGCCATCCTTGAGCCTGGTGGTATGTGCTTTCAGGCTTTCAGCAAAGTGCAACAGAGAGGGTGCCAAGGAGATTTAAAGGAATGTTGTCAGGACTGAAGGATTGAGGAAAGTGTCTGAGATAAGGCTGTTTCCTTTGGAAGAAAGGAGACTGAGGGGATATTGACTGACATGAGATCTAAACAGAGTGAACAGCAAGGACTTTGGTGGCGACCTTAGTGAAGACTTAAGTTAATTGGTTTATTATTGTCACATGTACCGAGATACAGTGAAAAGCTTTGTTTTGTATGCCATCCAGACAGATCATACTAAACACAAATACATTAAGGTAGCACAAAAAGAAAAAGAATAACAGAATGCAGAATACGGTGACAGAGACAGTGCAGTGCAGGTGGGCAAATAACGTGCAAGAGCCATGATGAGGTAGATTGAGAGATCAGGAGTTCATCTTTATTGTGCAAGAGGTCCGTTCAAGAGTCTGACATAAATGCCGGAAGGGGTAGAGAGGAGAAAAGTAAAATGTTTGTCACCCAAAATGTAGTGGGCATCTGCCTGAAAAGGTGGTGGACGAAGTACTTACAGAGTATCTGACGAGCCCTTGAAGAGCCATGACCTGCAAGGCTATAAACAGAGAGCTGGGATTAGGAACAACCTAACTGGCTTCACTTTGTATGACATAGAAGGGAGGCCATTCTGCCCATTGTGTCTGTGGCAGACACAATGGGCAGAATGGCCTCCCTTCTATGTCATAAAGTTGGAAGATTTAACAATTGCTTAATGAGCATCCTTAATAAATGAAAGCAGCGGTGTCTGAGTCAGAGGGTTATGTTCAAGCTCCACTGCAGTGACACGCTCACAAGATCAAGGCTGGGACTACAGTGTGGTTCTGAAGTGGAACCCAGTGTGTTGCCTTTAGAGTTAGCCTACCTGCCTGTGACGAGGACATCAAAGGTCACATCGTCAATAGAACGCCTGAGAGAATTGATTATCTGACTGATCAATTTACCTGATTTGGCGCGGTCGCCTGCAGAACAACAGGGGCCGTGTTCAGTAGCAGCTTTGAAACCCATCGGAGCATTTCTGTGAAAATCTGCGGTCTCCAAAACAAACCAGCAAGGACCAGCTTTGAAACTTGACTCTGGAATTAAGGCAGGTGGCAGGCCAATGTCCCCTGCAGGCTAACCTCTGCTTGGCCATTACAGTGGGGACAGTCAGCCCACTAAGGGCAACAACATGCATTTAATAAATCTACATGATCTCCCCTTGTCCCACACTGTACAAAGGCTTGTAATTACACATGGAGTTATTTATTTCGGCATGAACACATTTTCAATTACAATTCAGTTAATCCCCTTTCACCTTGTACCTGATTATTCCCTATTAATAACATTCCCTTTGCCAGAAGTAGTTAGAGAAAAATGGTACGAACACTGCAGTTTGTCATTATCTGCAGATTGCATTGCATTCTTAATAAGCTCCGAGAACCACTCAGATTTGCATCTTTGAGTGCTGGCTTCTGCTAAATTAACAGACGCCACTGATCAGAACTCAGAACAACAGAGCAGTGTAGTAGAATTTTGTTTGATTCATTATCACTGAAATTGTCTCTCACGAGCTGAGCATGCTGTTGCTTGATGCTCACTGAAGTCTGCAGAGCAGGAAGGAAGCTGAAACAGCCCAATAATTAATGGCACCGGGAGCTCGTGGTTAAGGACAAGCTTTGCCAACTCTCCACCTGCATCTCCACACCTCCCGCCGCCGTCTGGGCAAACGCAAACACACACGCACAATATTGTGCTCAGCAAGATCCCACAAGGAGCAAATGAGACGAATGGATGGAGACGCAAGAGACCGCAGATGCTGGAATCTGGAACAACGAACAAAATGGTGGAAGAACTCAGTGGGTCGAGCAGCATCTGTGGAGGGAAATGGACAGTTGACATTTTGGTCCGAGACCCTTCATTGGACTGAAAGATAGAGGGGAGATAGGCAGCATAAAGAGGTGAGGGGAAAGGTTGAAGCAAGAGCTGGCAGGTGATAGGTGGATCCGGGTGAGGAGGGGTGATAGACAGATGGGGGAGGGGAGAGTGGGAGTAGCTGGGAGGTGATAGGTGGAGGTGACAAGGGGCTGCAGATCATAGGGGGAGGAAGGTGGAGCCAAATAAGGGAGGCGGGGAGGGCAGATGGGAACGGCGGGGGGAGGGGACCCGGTGGGAGGAGTGCGTGGGTGAGGGGCAGGTGGCGTGGGTGGAGGAGGTGGGGAGGGGCTGGGGAAGTGGGTGCAGAAGGAACTGGGCAGATCAGGAGGAGAGAGAAAAGGGACGGGGGGGGGGGGAAGTGATTTCGGGAAGCTGAGGATGGGGATGGGTGATCAGATGACGCTCCAGCTGCCTTCTTATTATCCTAACTCGGATGGCACTCCCCAGATATTATCAGGGGTGTCACACAACCTGTGTCAGGCATCCTAAAGTCTTCTCTTTCTGTTCTCAATTGGACAATTGCTTAGATCATAGATCATAGAACAGTAGAGCACAGAACAGTCCCTTCGGCCCACAATGTTGTGCTACCTACCTACAGAATGTCCATATCCCTCCATGTTCCTCTCTTTCATGTGCCCATCCAAGCCCCTCTTAAAAGCCCCCAGTGAATTTGCCTCCACCAACCTATCAGGCAACACATTCCAGGCATCCACCACTCTCTCAGTGTAAATCGTACCCCTCATGTCTGTTCTGAACCTACCTCCTCTCACCTTAAATGCATGCTTGTGGAAATCAGTTTGTAACAATCCTCGCTGATTATATTCTCTGGAATTTTGGACTGGTAGCTTACTGGACAGGGTCAAGCCCCTTCATTATTCGGGTCCTGATGAAGGGTCTTGACTGTTAATTTCCCTCTGTAGATGCTGCCTGACCAGCTGAGTTCCTCCAGCTCCTTTGTGTATGTTGCTCCAGATTCCAGCATCTGCAGAAACTCTTGTGTCTTTGTGAAAGAGGAATCATTTTGACTGATTTTCTGCGATTTTTTTTGATGAAGTAAGATGTGTTGTGGATTAAAGGGAAACTGATAGATGTATTGTACTTGGGCTTCTGGAAGGTATTTGTAAAGGTGCCATGTCAATGGCTTATAAGTGCTCCTGGTGTGGGAGATGACAGATTAGTGTAGCTAGAAGAATGGCTGGCTAACAGGAACCAGAGAGTTAGCATCAATGGGGCTTACACTGGTTGGGAAGATGTAAGGAGTGTTATGAGGATAGGTTGAGTGAGCTCGGGCTTTTCTCTTTGGAGAGAAGGAGGATGAGAGGTGACTTGATAGAGGTGTACAAGATGATAAGAGGCATAGATCGAGTGAACAGTCAGAGACTTTTTCCCAGGAAGAAAATGGCTAACACGAGGGGACATAATTTTAAGGTGATTGGAGGAAGGTATAAGGGGGATGTCAGGGGTAAGTTTTTTACACAGAGAGTGCTGGGTGTGTGGAACGCACTGCCGGCAGAGGTTGTGGGGGCAGGTACATTAGGAACATTTAGGAGAATCTTAGATAGACACATGAATGATAGAAAAACGGAGGACTATGTGGGAGGGAAGGGTTAGATAGATCTTAGAGCGGGATAAAATGTGGGTACAACATTGTGGGCCGAAGGGCCTGTACTGTGCTGTAATGTTCTATGTTCTGTGCTGTGTCACAGGGACTGGTGCTGGGGCTATAATGTTGTACAATTTCTCTGAATGACTTGGATGAAGACACTGTAAGTGTGGGTGCTACATTTGCTGGTGAACAAAGATAGGTAGGAAATGAAGTTGTGAAGAGGGCATGGAGAGGCTACAAAGAGATATAGATAGGTTTAGTGAATGGGCAAAGATCTGGCAAATGGAGTATAATGTGAGAAAATGTGAATTTGCCCATTTTGGAAGGAAAAATAAAAGGCAGCATGCTATCTAAATGGTGAGAGGCTGCAGAGCTCTGAGACGCAGAGGATCTGGGCATCCTGGTGCATGATTTGCAGAAGGTGAGTATGTAGGTACAGCAACTAATTAGAAAACTAACAGAATATTATTGCTTACTGTGAGGTGAATTTAATATAAAATAGAGAGATTATGCTTCAGTTATATAGGAATTGATAAAACCACATCTGGAATATTGTGTACAGTATTGGTCTCCATATTTAAGATAGGATGTTAAATGTGTTGAAAGCAGCTCAGAGAAGGTTTACTGGACTAATAGCTTGAAAGGCAGGTTGTTCTATGTCTCTGTGTTGAGCAGACTAGGCTTGTATCTTCTGGAGTTTAGAAGCCTGAGAGGGGACTTGATTGAGATGTATAAGATCCTGAAAGGTCTTGTCAGGGTTGATATGTAGGTGATGTTTCCTTTCATGGGAGAATGTAGAACTAGGATCACCAGGTGTTGCCCATTTAAGATGAATATTTATTCTCAGAGGGTCTTAGAGTCATTGAGTTATACAGCAGGGAAACAGACCCTTTGGCCCAACTCGTCCACGCCAACCAAGTTGTCTGCCTGAGCTGGTCCCATTTGCCTGTCTATGTCAGTCTTTGAAACTCTCAGAGGGGAAGCAGTTTCTTTGAATATTTGGAATAGACACATATTTGATAAGCAAGGAGGTGAAGGTTTACTGCAGATAGACGACACTGCAGCGCTGAGGTTACAAGTAGTTTCAGCTATGATCTTATTAAATGGCGGAGCAGGGTCAAGGAGCTGATTGGCCTACCCCTGTGCTTAATTTCATTTTTAAAGTTTAACCACGTCCCTGTGGATCAGGGGACAGTTTTGAGACATACCAAGGATGGGAGATTTCCTTCCTGGAAGGACATTAGTGAACCAGATGCATTTTTATGATCATCCTGTAGTTTTACTGTTACTCGTGCAGAGACTTTTTATTGCAGATTTATTTAATTGCCCCAGCTGCCATGATGGGATTTGTACACATACCTCCCGACCAATAGTCCAGCCCCCTGAATACTAGCCCGGTAATTTGATCACTTGGCTGGAGCACTCTACATGTGAGCTTGAACCAAGGTTGCCTCCACTCCACTGAACACAGTAACTCGATTCATGGAATTTCATTGGATGTGCAAGTATGAGGTGTTGTACATTGGGAGATCAATTGTAAAGGGAAAGTACACTTAATGGCAGGACCCTTAACAGCGTTGATGTACGGAGGGATCTTGTGGTCCAAGTCCATAGCTTCCTGAAAGTGGACGCACAAATTGATAGGGTGGTAAGGAAGGCGTATGGCATGCCTGCTTTTATTAGTTGAGGCACTGAGTTCAAGAGTCAGGAAGTTATATTGCAGCTTTATAAAACTCTGGTCAGGCCGCATCTGGAGTATTGCACAACCTCACCACTCTTTGGATAAGGAGGTTTCTTCCCATATCCTTCAAGGGTTTCTGGTGACTCTGCCTTTACTAATGGGCTCTACTCGTGGTCTTCCCCACCAGTGGAAATTTTCTCTTTGCATTCATGTTATCAAAGCCATTCAATAAAGACCTGTAACAAGTCACCCCTTCTCAGAAGAAAAGAGACACAGAATGAATTTGGGGTGGATTTTAGCAGCTGGTGGGTTATCACCGGAGAAGTGCTGGTTTGAGTTAGATTGACTTTTTCAGGGTAGGAAGTGTCTTCCAACCCCTACTCCCCAGGAGGGCAAGAGCAGCTGATGTTTGGGAACATCACTACTGTGAGTCACACACAGAAACACACCATATTGGTATTGATAGGGATTACCGAGAGCTTCAAGTTCCTCGGAGTGAACATCACCAATAGCCTGTCCTGGTCCAACCACATAAATGCCATGACCAAGAAAGCTCACCAGCACCTCTACTTCCTCAGGAGGCTAAAGAAATTTGGCATGTCCCCTTTGACCCTCACCAATTTTTATCAATGCACTGTAAAAAACATTCTATCCGGATGCATCATAGCTTGGTATGGCAACTGCTCTGCCCGTGACTGCAGGAAACTACAGAGAGTTGTGGACACAGCTCAGCACATGACAGAAACCAGCCTCCCCTCCATGGACTCTGTCTACACTTCTCACTGCCTTGGTAAAGCAGCCAGCATAATGAAAGACCCCACCCACCCTGGACATTCTCTCTTCTCCCCTCTCCCATCAGGCAGAAGATACAAAAGCCTGAAAGCACGTACCACCAGGCTCAAGGACAGCTTCTATCCCACTGTTATGAGACTATTGAACAGTTACTAGTTGAATAAAATGGACTCTTGACATCACAATCTACCTCATTATGGCCTTGCACCTTATTGTCTGCCTGCACTGCACTTTCTCTTCAACTGTAACACTTTATTCTGCATTCTGTTATTGCTTTTCCCTTGTACTACCTCAGTGCACTTTTGTAATGAATTGATCGGTATTCAAGACAAGATTTTCACTCTGCCTCAGAATATGTGACAATAATAAACCAATATACCAATTTAAGCTAGAAAGAGTGCAAAGAAAATTTATGAGGAGGTTGCCAGGACTCGAGGGCCTGAGTTAAAGGGAAAGGTTGCGCAGGTGAGGACTTTTATATCTTGAACTGTAGGAGACTGAAGGGATGAGTTTATAGAGGTGTATAAAATCATGAGGGGCACAGACAGGGCGAATGCACTCAGTCTTTTTCCCAGGAAAGGGGAACCAAAAACTAGAGGGCACAGGTTTAAGGTGAGAGGGGAGAGATTTAAAGGGACCTGAGGGGCAACCTCTTCACACAGAGGGTGGTGGGTGTATAGAACGAGCTGCCAGATAAAGCGGTTGAGGCAGGTACATTAACAACATTTAAAGGACACTTGGACAGGTACATGGATAGGAAAGGTTTAGAGGGATGTAGGTCAAATGTGGGCAGATGGGACTCGCTTCGATGGGCATCTTGGTTGGCATGGTCGAGTTGGGCTGAAGGGCCTGTTTTCCTGCTGTATGACTCTGACTCCTATGGTGTATCCTACAATATTAATCCAGGTTTTGTGCGATTTTTGGCACCTGTCTAAAGGGTTCAATGAAAGGTTCAACCTTTCCCTTCCCTCAGTGGCCTCTGTTAATATTAGTTTTCATTTTCTCTTTGCCAGGATATTGCATGGATTTTGAGTGAGGCAACAGGGAGCTTATGTTTTGTTATCACAAGGTATCACAGTCGTGCAGACAAGCTGAAGAAGTAGCCTGCATTTTCCCTTATTGTCATTGTGTGTTGATACATCTCTGTCCCTTCATCACTGCAGTGTCAAAATTGAGGTTCTCCTGACCTGCCAACACTTTGAGTGTTTCTCTTCTCCATTTATCCTCTCCTCCTTGGAATCCCGAAGGGAGTGAATGTTGTCGAGAAGATAGGACATCAACTGAATAATGTGCCCTGCAGTGACAGGGAGGAAGCATAAAACGATGTCGTTGACAATTCCCTCCATCTCAGGGAAAGTAGATGAGGTCTGAAGCTTTATCCTGGCTGAATCAACCATCAACAGGCACTGCCATGCTCACTGAACCCTTCTTCAAACTAATCGTCACAAATAACCGGGAATGCTGCTAAGCACACTGCCGCTTTCTTAAGAAGCTTTGTGCGTAGGCTGGTATTTCTATAGAGGTGAAATAAAGAAATGCAATTTGCAAGTCTTTGTTCTGCAGCCCGCAGAGTTCTTCAATCAACCTGGATAACGAGAAGCATTGAAAGGAAACTGCTGTTTTGAACAATATCGACAGTGCACAAAACGCACTCGTATCTGTAGTGTATTTAAGCTGCAAAATGATTTTATTTGTTGATCTGGCCACTGAAATCACATCAGTGTGCCATATTCCAGGTCAAAGATACTATGTGGCAGGTGAGTTGACATTAGGAATGATGGAAAACTGCCTGACTCAAAAGGTGGGGGGGAGATACTTATGCCAAAAGTGAGAGTGGTTGAGGATATTGTTAAGCATTTTCAAGTGATTTATACAAACCTAATGAGAAATCCCGTTGCATTCCCAGACGCAAAATTTAAAACTCAAACCTAAAGAGAATTCCCAAAATATTCCGGCGCAATATTTAAAAGCTGACGACCAAAGCTCAGATCTTTTTTCTCCCTGAATTGCCCCTGGGAATTTTAGATCTGCACACTTCAGCATACAGCAATTTACCTCTGAGTAAACTTGGGGCCCCGTTTGGCCATCTCCCCCACAGGAGTTACCTGAGCAGTGGTCTTGAAGGGGCAGATCAGGTTGACAGCTGAACATAACAACACACACAAAATGCTGGAGGAACTCAACGGGTCGGGCAGCACCCATGGAGGGAAATGGACAGTCGACGTTTTGGGTCGAGACCCTTCATCTGGACTGGAAAGGAAGAGGGCAGAAGCCGGAATAAAAAGGCAGGGGTGGAGGGTGGGGGGAGGAGCACAGGCTGACAGGTGAAAGGTGAGTCCGGTGGGGAACCAGAGGGAGGTGATGGGCAGGTCGTGAGGGTGGGGGAGGGAAAGACAAGAGGTGAGGGGCCACAGGAATGAGGGAAAACAAAGGGAGGAAGGGAAAACAGAGGGGAATGGTTACTGGAAGTTAGAGAAATCGATGTTGATGCCTTCAGCTTAGAGACTACCAAGAGGGAAGATGAGGCATTGGTCCTCCAACCTGCGTCTGGCCTCAACATGGCAGTAGAGGAGGCTGTGGACACACATGTCCATGTGGGAATGGGAAGTGGAATTGAAGTGGCTGGCTGCCGGAAGCGAAGGTGTCCTCTTCCTTTCCAGTCCTGATGAAGGGTCTCGACCCGAAACGTCGATTGTTCATTTCCCTCCGTGGGTGCTGCCTGACCTGCTGAGTTCCTCCTGCATTTTGTGTGTGTTGCTCCAGATTCCAGCCTCTGCAGAATCTTTTGTGTCTCAGCTGAACATAACAACTGCCTTCAGACAAACCAGATAACACCAGAGTCAGAGGGATAGGCTATGCCGTACAATACATTCACGTGATGGAGGCAGCTGATACCTTTGGAGGAATGGTACATACAAGGAGCAGTGAATTCATAGGATCGTAGAACATTTATGATGCCAGTGGAGGCCATTCAGTCCATTGTTCTGTGCTGGTTAAAAAAGAACTATTCAGCCCAATCCCACATTCTCCCTATTACTTCAAACCTCTGCCCCCTAACTCCACCCCTCAGCTAAGAGGCTTTTCCCAAGGAACTGGAAAAAAAAACATGTTGGCTTCTCATCTGTTGCAGTCAGTTTTGGCTGATGCATTTTACTCGTTTGGAATTTCAATTAAATCTGCCCTCAGCCTCCTCTATTCCAAAGAAAGCAGTCCCTGTTGTCTAACTCTTCTTCACAGATATAATTTTCTAATCCTGGCAACAGCCTCATAGTATAAAAACACAATAAAATAGGAGCAGGAATAGGTGACTTGATCCCTCAAGCCTGCCTCAATATGATCACGGCTGATCTGCCCAGTCCTCATCTCTTCATAGTTTTAAAATCCATGATTGTTCAAAACTTTATCCACGTCCTCTTTATAAACCCTGCCCCCCGCGCCCCCAATGATCCAGCCTCCACAATCCTACAGGGTCAAAAATTCCGAAGGTAAGATAAGACATCTTTATTAGTCACATGTACATCGAAACACACAGTGAAATGCATCTTTTGCATCGGGTCTTCCGGGGGCAGCCCGCAAGTGTCGCCACGCTTCCGGCACCAACGTAACATGCCCACAACTTCCTAACCTGTACGCCTTTGGAATGTGGGAGGAAACCGGAGCACCCGGAGGAAACCCACGCAGACACGCGGAGAACGTACAAACTCCTTACAGACAGGGGCGGAATTGAACCCGGGTCGCTGGCGCTGTAATAGTGTTACGCTAACCACTACACTACCATGCCTGCCCCACTACCCTCTGTGAGAAGAAGTTACTATGTACCTCAGTTTTAGATGACCGCCCCCTAATCTTCCAATTATGTCCCCTCGTTCGAGATTGTCCCATCAGCAGAAACATCTCAACGTCATCCACTGCACCTTCCCCAGCACAATTGCATCTTTCTTCCCTTGTGGTGATCAGAACTGTGTGCAGAGCTTAAGTGTGGTCTAATTAGCGTTTCGACCGGAAACGTTGACAATTCCTTCCCTCCCGCAGATGCTGCTCGACCTGCTAAGTTCCTCCAGCAGATTATTTGTTCGTCTAATTAGTGTTGCATGCAACACTCGAAAACTGAGGGAAAGTAAGCTCATCGCAGCTAAATCGCAGGGATCAAATGCATGCATGACCAACCATCGTGGAAGAGACAGGTCCTTGGCCTCACTGCACTGTGGCGGAGACGTTCCATTTGAAGACATGACAAGTGCAAAGGAGAGAAACCAGGGGAAGGGCAGAATGAACCTTAAAAAATTTAAGTTCACTCCCAATTTCCAACCATCATCAGGGTGAGGAAGCAAAAGTAAACAATTTGAAAACAAGAAAAAGTTAAATATATAAAGCACCACTCATTGGCTTGACAGTTCTGGAATGTAATTAATTGCCAGTTAAATCCGTTCCATTGATCCAGTTTAGGAAATATGACTGCTGATTTGTGCACAGCAAGATCCCACAAATAACAAGTGCTAATAAATAGATCATCTGTTTTGAGCGAAATTTAAAAAAACGCGACAGAAGCTGGAAATCTGAAATATAAAAAAAGCACGAAATGCTGGAAACACTCAGCAGGTCAGGTAGCATCTGTGGAAAGAGAAACAGGGTTAACGTTTCCGGTCAATGATTCTTTGTCAGATCTGTCTTGGTTGGTCGTGGTTGGTCAGTGTTGGTTGGAGTAAATTGTTAGCCCAGGTACCAGAGATTAACGACCTGCTCTTTGATGCCCACCCGAGGATTTAGGTTTGGTGCTGCACTGGAGTGCTGGCTGGAGTTTTGTACATCAGGTATCTCGCTGAACCCATGGCCTTCTGACAAAGAGACAGAACACAATCAGCTGAGCCACAGTACAACTGCAATGTGACTGGTCTACTTTGGAAAAAATTACCAGACTGCGCATACATTTGGAAGAAAAAAAATCAGCGCTTGGATTTAAAGTGACCGATGATTGTCTCATTCTGTTGTCGGTGTGCAATTCATATGTTCATAGAGTCACATATAGCACGGAAACAGGCCCTTCAACCCAGCTCTTCCATGCTGATCAAGTCCTATTTGCCTGCATTTGGCCCATGCCCCTCTAAACCTTTCCTATCCATGTACCTGTCCAAGTGTCTTTTGAATATTGCTACATGGTCCTTGTTATGACCTTGCACTTTATTGTCTACCTGCACTGCACTTTCTCTGTAGCTGTGGCATTTTATTTTGCATTCTGTATTGTTTTACCTTGTGCTACCTCAATACACTGTGTAATGAATTGACCTGTATGATCGGTATGCAAGACAAGTTTTTCACTGTACCTCAGTACAAGTGACAATAATAAACCAATTCCAACTCCATTTCCAATTTCAATTCCTCTGGCAGCTCCTTCCATATACCCACCATCCTCTGTATGAAAACCTTATCCCACATATCAACTTTAAATCTTCCTCCTGTCATCTTAAACCTATATCCCCTTGTTTATGACTCCACTACTCAGGGAAAAAGAGTAATTATCTAACCTATCTATGACCCTCATTATAAACAGCTATAAGGTCACCCCTCAGTCTCTTTCATTCCAGGGAAAACAGTCCCATCCTATCCAATCTTGCCCTCCAATCCAGGCAACGTTCCTGTGAATCATATTGCACCCTCTCAAGCTTAATCTCATCCTTTGTTGCAAGCACTTGATCAAAGGGAGTTATTGCAGGACTTCAAGGCACCCTGTCAGGATACTTTCTATAGCGCATCTGCAGAAGTACGACAGAATCCTTATGGACATACCGAATCTTCTCACACACTAAAGAATGTAAATACACTGCTGCACTTTTTTGATTACTGCAGTAGTGTGGAGGTACCAGGTGAGGTTGGTATTGGTATTAGTTTATTATTGTCACTTGTAGTGAGGTACAGTGAAAAACTTGTCTTGCATACTGTTCGTACAGATCAATTCAATACACTGTGCATTGAGGTAACAGGGTAAAAACAATAACAGAATATAAAGTGTCACAGCTACAGAGGAAGTGCAGTGCGGGTAGACAATAAGGTGCAAGGTCATAACAAGGAAGATTGTGAGGTCAAGAGTCCATTTTATTGTATAAGGGAACCATTCAATAGTCTTATAACAGTGGGATAGAAGCTGTTCTTGATCCTGGTGGTATGTGGCCTCAGGCTCCTGTATCTTCTGCCTGATGGGAGAGGAGACAAGAGAGAATGACCTGGGTAGGTGGGGTCTTTGATTATGCTGGCTGCTTTACCAAGGCAACGAGAGGTATAAACAGAGTCCCTGGAGGGGAGGCTGGTTTCTGTAATGTGCTGGGTTGTGTCCACAACTCTCTGCAGTTTCTTGTGGCCCCGAGCAGAGCAGTTGCCGTACCAAGCCGTGTTGTACCTGGATAGGATGCTTTCTATGGTGCATCGATAAAATTGGTGAGTGTCAGGGGACAAGCCAAATTTCTTTAGCCTCCTGAGGAAGTAGAGGCACTGGTGAGCTTTCTTGGCTGTGGCGTCTACATGGTTGGACCAGGACAGGCTATTGGTGATGTTCACTCCTAGGAACTTGAAGCTCTCAACACTCTCAACCTCAGCACCATTGATGTAGACAGGTACAGGTACACCGCCCCCCTTCCTGAAGTCAATGACCAGCTCTTTTGTTTTGCTGACATTGAGGGAAAGGTTGTTGTCATGACGCCATGTCACTAAGCTCTCTATCTCCTTCCTGTACTCCATTCATCATTTTTTGAGATATGGCCCACTGCGGTGGTATCATCTGCAAACTTGTAGATGGAGCTACAGCAGAATCTGGCCACACAAGTCATGAGTGTATAGGGAGTAGAGTAGGGGGCTGAGGACGCAGCCTTGTGGGTTGAGAATAATCGTGCTGGAGGTGTTGCTGCTTATCCTGCCTTTTGATGGTGACATGGATGCCAAGGAAAATGAAGCTGCCATTTAGATTGAACCATTGCCCCGTATATGGAATGTGTAAAAATATTTCTGAAAGCAAACAATATCATCCAGGTCCCAGGGCCAGACACAGAAGAGAGAAAAACGTGCAACATGCAAGAAAAGGAAGGTACAGTTGTTGTTGAGACGGAACGGGAGATGTATGGTATGTTGGTGAATCCACCACCACCACAAAACTATGGACATTGTTATCCAGAGCTATCAGAGATTTTCGACATTTTGTTATGTGCAGCCGGAGACCAGAGAAATGGGCAGTCTAAGGGCATTAGCAAGACTTCAAACCAACACCCTATCTGCCCTTTCATGTAATCAGAAGATCCCATGACAAGATAAGATAAGAGAAGATTATTAGTCACATGTACATCAACACACACAGTAAAATGCACCTTTTGCGTGGAGTGTTCTGGGGGCAGCCCGCAAGTGTCACTATTCTTCCGGCGCCAACATAGCACACCCACAACTTCCTAACCCGTATGTCTTTGGAATGTGGGAGGAAACCAGACCATCCAGAGGAAACCCACGCAGACACGGGGAGAATGTACAAACTCCTTAGAGACAGCGGCCGGAATTGCACCCGGGTCGTTGGCGCTGTAGTAGCTTTACGTTAACTGCTACACTAACGTGCCTGCCCTAAGCTGATTTGAAGAGTCCTCCAATGCCTAGCCCAATATTTGTCATCAACACCAAGACAGATTATTCAATCATCATCATATTTGTGGGAGCTTCCTATACACAGCTTCCTACATTATATTCTTGACCACAGCTCAATAAAGTGAATGAGCTGTAAAATGTTTTGGGTGTCCTGAGATCCCTTTTCTTTCCATAATCAATATAAACTTTTCAGCCTTTTCCTTTCTCTCACAGTCAAAGGCCTTTGGAAACCTAATTGACATCACCGAATCCCTCCTCTTCTCTTCCAGTAAAAGTCATTTGTGCCCTCCTGTGGCTTTGTCCCTTCACCTCAATAACAGAAACTGATTTAACTTGTAAAATGTGTCTCTATTCAACCTAACAAAGCAATTTGCATTTATTAAGTGCCTTTGATAATGCTTCACGGGAGCACTGTCAAACACAATGTTCTGAAGCACTTTATGTGCTATTGAGTAATTAAAACCTTGGTTAAAGAGGAGGGTTTAAGGAACAAGCAACAAGAGAGGGAGCAGAGGGGTTCAGGGAGGGTGGAGCCTTGGCACAAACGGTAACTCATTGAATGGTGGTGATATACAAGAGGCCAGAGCTGGAGAACTGCAGATAAGTCCAAAGGTCCTTGGAGCAAGGAGGACATGGAGAAAAGGAGAGGTGGGGCTGACAGTGAGGACACGGGTTTAAAAGAATTGAAGCAGTGATGGGGAGCCAGTTCAAGCTAACTTGTTTGTTTAGGAGTACTCATGAAGAAGCTGATATTGAATTCTTTTCTCTGCCACAAAGACTTAACAATCCAATCCTTTTCTGTCCACTTGGCCCACTGTGACTTTCATTCCTCCTTCATGCTCTAGTGATCCTGAACTGTACGCTGAAGCTCACTCTGGCTGACATTCCTGTGGCTCTTGCTGAAGTGCATCCTAATAGAATCACTAACACATGGGCTCTGGATAAAACAAAGGAAGAAATTTGAACAGAAGGAGCTATGCAGCCATGTCAAGTCTCTCTGAAATGGCCATGGTATTAGAACATAGAACAGCACAGGAACAGGCCCTTTGGCCCACCATGACTGTGCTGACCATGATGCCGAATTAAACTAAATCCCATCTGCCTGCACGTGATCCATATCCCTCCATTCCCTGCCTGTTCATGTGCCTGTCTGAATGCTTCTTAAATGTTGTTGTTGTATCTGCTTCAACCCACCGTCTCTGGAGCACGTTCCAGGCACCCGAGCAGACCATGGTAGGCATTGATTGAAATATTGTCAATCCTTGGCCACTCTTGTCAATTAACTCTGAAGATTAGTCGGAGAGTCATACAGCACCGAAACAGAGACTTCAGTCCACCATCAAGCACCCAGTTACACTAATCGTACACTAATCTCATTTTATTCTCTCTGTATGCCCCTCAATTCCCCACAACCACTCATCTACACACCAGGGGTAATTTCCAGTGACTGATTAACCTACCAATCCTCAATCTACACCAATGTATTTCCTCAATTTCACATACTCTTATTGTGTTTTATAACCTCTTATGTGACATCTTATTGAAAACCTTATGAAGGTCCAAATACACTACATCTACTCTTGTCCCCTTGTCTATTCTGCTAATTGGACCTCAACAATCTCTTAAAAGATTTGTCAAGTAAGATAAAATATCTTTATTAGTCACATGAACATCAAAACACACAGTGAAGTGCATCTTTTGTGTAGAGTGTTCTGGGGGCAACTCGCAAGTGTCGCCACGCTTCCGGCGCCAACATAGCATGCCCACAACTTCCTAAACTGTACACCTTTGGGATGCGGGAGGAAACTGGAGCACCCGGAGGAAACCGGAGCACCCGGAGGAAACCCACACATGGGCACATGCAGAACGTGCAAACTCCACGGAGACAGGTCAGGACTGAAGCCGGGTCGCTGGAGCTGTGAGGCAGTGGGTTCAAACCAAAGGCTGGAAATGCAGACCTGCAGTCTTGGATGCTTACTCAATGCATCATATTGTTGGTGCTGTCATTTTGCATAAACACTTAGGCTTGTCTGTGGAGAGATAATGAATATCATTAATTCACTAATTTAGTCACAGGAGACTGGCAATGGGGATAAGTTTGCAAAATAAGGTACAACACTTAGTCTTGCAGCACAGTAGTGTAGCAGTTAGTGTAACGCTCTTACAGCAGCAGCAACCCGGGTTCAATTCCCACCGCTGTCTGTGAGGAGTTTGTATGTTCTCCCCGTGTCTGCATGGGTTTCCTCTGGGTGCTCTGGTTTCCTCCTACTTTACAAAGACATACGGGTTAGGAAGTTGTGGGCATGCTACGTTGGCGCCAGAAGCGTGGTGACACTTGCGGGCTGCCCCCAGAACACTCTACGCAAAAGATGCATTTCACTGTGTGTTTCAATGTACATGTGACTAATAAATAAATAACTTATCTTATCTTAAGCACTTGTAGCTCAGAGGAAGAAAGATCTGTAAGTGACAATATGGGAATGGGGTGAGGCCCAAACTGTTGCTGCCTGCAGTTATCGTCTTCAATGTAAGAAGACTGATGGAGATCAATCAAAGTCAATGTCAAAGTTGAGTTTATTGTCATATGCACAAGTACATGTGTGCACAGGTGCAATGAAAAATTTCCTTGCAGCAACATCACAGGCACATAGCATCAGATAAGCAGCATTCACAAGAAAAACATAAATTATATACAGAATTTTTACAAGCAAGAACACAACTAGAACAAAAATAAGCAAAGTCCATTTTAGTGCAAAGTGATCAAAGTGGTCATAGTGTTGCTGAACTGTAGTGATTAGGGTTGTGCTGGTTGGTTCAAGAACCAAATGGTTGAAGGGAAGTAGCTGTTCTTGAACCTGGTGGTGTGGGACATCAGGCTTCTGTACCTCCTGCCCGATGGTAGCTGTGAGAAGATGGCACGGCCTGGATGGTGGGGATCTTTGATGATGGATGTTGCCTTCCTGAGTCATTGCCTCCTGTAGGTACTACCGATGGTGGGGAGGGATGTGCCCGTGATGTATTGGGCTGAGTTAACTACTTTCTGCAGCTTCTTGCATTCCCATGCATTCAAATTGCTGTACCAGACCGGGATGCAACCAGTCAGGATACTTAGACCTAGAAATCCTGTTGTGTAAAGCAATATTTAAGTGTGCCATGGGGTGTAGTTTAGGAAAACCAATGGCAACACACTATTGGGGATTTACATACAGTTCACCAAGTTTGTGATTTTCCTTCTGGGTCCAATTATGTCACACCAAGCCCGTTTTGAACCTCCTCTCTCTGATCACGCGACAGATCGAGAGCAAATCTCCAGATACTTTGTTGTCTTTTATGTACCAGAATGTTCTACATTATTTACCTCCAGCATATGGATTCTGAGCAAGTTATGTCTATTGTTTATACTTTTCATCTGGACAGTCTAATTATTTGCAAGCTCCCACATACTGTACTCCAGACACACAACCTTCCCCACTACATCTTGATCTGTATTTTTCCTATGTACATTTTGTCTTATCTTTTGCTCACTAACTTGCGGCAAGCTCTGAAACACTGGACCTATGTTTAAGTATTTAATTTCCTCAACCTTATTGGCGTGATTGTGGAGACAAAAGCATCTGGACAGAAAAGACAACCTATGTTAGTCAATTGTTTATTGACTACAGCTCTGCCTTCAATACTATAATCCCAAGCAAACTTGTCACCAAACTCCGACACCCAGGACTCAACACCTCCCTCTGTAACTGGTTCCTTGACTTTCTAACCAACAGACCGCAATCAGTGAGGATAAGCAGCAGTACCTCTGGCATGATTATTCTCAACACTGGTGCCCCACAAGGCTGTGTCCTCAGCCCTCTACTCTACTCCCTATACACTCATGACTGTGTGGACAGATTCTGCTCTAACTCCATCTACAGGTTTGCAGATGATCCCACCGTCGTAGGCCGTATCTCAAACAGCAATGAGTCGGAGTACAGGAAGGAGATAGAGAACTTAGTGGAATGGTGTCATGACATCAACCTTGCCCTCAATGTCAACAAAACAAAAGAGCTGGTCATTGACTTCAGGAAAGGGGGCGGTGTACATGCACCTGTCTACATCAATGGTGCTGAGGTCGGGAGGGTTGAGACCTTCAAGTTCCTGGGAGTGAACATCACCAATAGCCTGTCCTGGTCAAATCACATAGATGCCAAGAAAGCTCACCAGCACCTGTACTTCCTCAGGAGGCTAAAGAAATGCAGTTTGTCCCCTTTGACACTCACCAACTTTTATCGATGCACCATAGAAAGCACCCTATCTGGATGCATCACAGCTTGGTACGGCAACTGCTCGGCCTAGGACCGCAAGGTGCTGCAGAGAGTTGTGGACACAGCCCAGCGCATCACAGAAACCAGCCTCCCCTCCTTGGACTCTGTCTTTACCTCTCACTGCCTTGCTGAAGCAGCCAGCATAATCAAAGACCCCACCCACCCAGGTCATTCTGTCTTCTCCCCTCTCCCAACAGGCAGAAGATACAGGAGCCTGAGGGCACGTACCACCAGACTTAAGGACAGCTTCTATCCCACTGTGATAAGACTATTGAACGGTTCCCTCATGTGATGGGATGGACTCTGACCTCACGATCTACCTTGTTGTGACCTTGCACCTTATTGCACTGCACTTTCTCTGTAGCTGTGACATTTTACTCTGCATTCTGTTACTGCTTTTACCTGTGCTACATCAATGCACTCTGTACTAACTCAATGTAACCACACTGTGTAATGAATTGACCTGTACGATCGGTATGCAAGACAAGTTTTTCACTGCACCTTGGTACAAGTGACAATAATAAACCAATTCCAATACCAAAAAGTATGCTTTCTTTCTCCGCTGCACTGAACTCCCACTATCACCAGATTATCCACCTCATACATCGTTTGTAATGCACTTGAGAATGACAACTCCACTGCCAGGGTAAGAGGAAAGTGGAGAGGCGGAGATGTTTGAGGAGGACTTTCCAAGATGTAGTGTCTGAATAGGCAGAGGCTTGCCATCCAGTTGTGGGTTGAAAGAATTGGAATAAGAAGCCAGAGCTGAGGGCGCAAAGAACTCCCACTGGGTCTTACAGCTGCAACAGAAACAGAGTCATAGAGTCATACAGCACCGACCCAATCTCGAATGGAAGAGAAGATAACCGACGAGTAGGCAGTTTGTGAAGTGGTGGTCTCCTATGCACTCCCATTGAAGAGATTCTCAGTGCTATCTCACTTGGTCAAGCTAGGCACTGACAAGGCCAAGGTTTGAACAGTAAATCCTCCTACAATGCACCCTTCATGGAATATCCAAATATTTCTGAATGAGCCTGGAATTTGTTCTCATTGCTTTCACATTCTGTTTCAGTTTATCTGAGCTGGTTGTGGGAGCTCTTCTTGTATCTGATTAGTGTTATTGTTCTATAAACACCATCTGTTTGCATCTAATCTTGGTCTGTTTCTTTAGTCCTGCTGCAGTTTCTGTTCTTACTTCTGCTGGTCACCACCCCTGCTTCTTTAGACCCCTCCTGAGATATTTTCAATCTCTGTGTTACTGAAGAAGCAAATCACAAATGTGCAAAGGTGTAGTTGTAATGCCGTTACCGGCACATCAAGTCTTCACTCCACTGTACCCGATCAACAACGAATGAAGGAATATAAGCAGGAGTAGGCCATTCAACCCCTTTTACCTGCTCTATCACTCAATGAGAACATGGCTAATCTTTTACCTCAAGTGCACCAGCCCCATATCACACGATTTCCTTAAAATCTAAAAATCTGGCCAGCTCCGTCTTGAATATACTCAGTGACTGAGCTCTCAACGCCATCTTGGGCAGAGAATTCCAAAGGTTCACTCACCTTTGTGTGAAGAATTTTCTTGTTGTCACTGCCCTGAATGGCCAATGCCTTATTTTGAGTTTGTGACCCTAGGTGCTAGACACCCCACTGGAGGTAACGTTTTCTTGTCAAGCCCTGCACAGATTTTGGAGACACAACAGGCTCAGGCAGGTACACTATAGAGGGATACGGGCCGAATGCAGGAAAATGGGATTAGCTTAGATGGGAATCTTGGTCAACCTGGACCAGTTAGGCCAAAGGAATGGAAATGATTGACAACACACTGGTTCTTAGGACATCAGTTTCTGGAGCAGTTGGATATGGCCAAATGGTAGAACATAGAACATAAAACAGTACAGCACAGGAACAGGCCCTTCAGCCCACAATGTTGTGCCGAACTAATTAAACTCGCAATTAAACACCTAACGAAACAAATCTCTTCTGCCTACACAGTGTCCACATCCCTCCATTCTCTGCATATTCACGTGCCTATCTAAGAGCCTCTTAAACGCCTCTTATCATATTTGCTTCCACCTCCACTCCTGGCAGAGCATTCCATGTGCCAGCACTCACCCACCACTGACGTTAGGCAATACCAGGCAAGGAACTTCTCTCTTTGCCTGAGCTTCCTTGTTCTGCTGAAAGGTCTTTGATCTGAAACATTACCTCTGTTTCTCTCTCCACAAGTGCTGCCTGAATCTCTGAGCATTTCTGTCTTGACCTCTGTAACCTCCTCCACCTCTACAACCTCCAAGGAATCTGCTTTCCACCAATTCTGGCCTTTTGCACATTCCTGATTTGAATCCAATGGCCACGTGATTTCATCTGCCCCGGGCCCAGGTGTAGACTATTTTCAAAATGGGGAGAAAATTCAGAAATCAGAGGTGCAAGGGTCTTGGGAGTCCTAGTTCAAGATTCCCTCAAGGTTAACTTGCAGGTTGAGTCAGTAGTAAAAATTGCAAATGCAATGTTAGCATTCATTTCAAGAGGACTAGAACATAAGAGCAAGGATGTACTGCTGAGGCTTTACAAGGTGTTGGTCAGACTGCACTTGAGGTATTGTGAGCAATTTTGGGCCCTGTATCTAAGGAAGGATGTGCTGGCCCTGAACAGGATCCCGAGGAGGTTCACAAGAATCATCCCAGGCATGACAGGCTTAACCTATGGGGAACGTTTGATGTCTCTGGGCCTGTACTCGATGGAGTTCAGAAGGATGAAGGGAGATCTCATTGAAACCTACTGGATACTGAAAGGCCTGGATAGAGTGGACATGGAGAGGATGTTTCCATCAGTAGCAGAGTCTAGGATCTGAGGGCACAGCCTTAGAATAAAGGGACTTCCCGTTAGAACAGAGGTGAGGAGGAATTTCTTCAGCCAGAGGGTGGTGAATCTGTGGAATTTATTACCACAGATGGCTGTGGAGGCCAAGTCATTGGGTGTACTTAAGGCAGAGATTGATAGGTTCTTGATTGGTAAGGGGATTCAGGGCTATCAGAAGAAGACGGGAAACTGGGGTTAAAAAAATCAGCCTGATTGAACGGCGGAGCAAATTCGATGGGCTGAATGCCCTAATTCTGCTCCTACATTTTATGGTCTTATGGTCTTCCCTCAATCTACCTCTGCACCTTATCTGTCTACCTGCTCTGCATTTTCTCTATAGCTGCAACACTATATTTTGCAATAATTTTTTTACTACCTCAGTG
Organism: Pristis pectinata; assembly: GCF_009764475.1. Taxonomy (NCBI): domain Eukaryota; kingdom Metazoa; phylum Chordata; class Chondrichthyes; order Rhinopristiformes; family Pristidae; genus Pristis; species Pristis pectinata. Next base: position 6,033,404 of record NC_067410.1, on the reverse strand, counting down.
TACTTATGTATGGAACGATCCGTCTGGATGTCATGCAAACAAAAGCTTTTCACTCTATCTTGGTACATGTGACAATAATAAACCAATACCAACACCAATACCAATTTGTCTCTGTGAGTTACTCTCTTTAAAGCCTGTTGCTTCAAGCTTTTGTTCATCTGTCATAACTTTCTTTTAATTCATTCATTCAGAAGCTGTAGGTATCATTGAGCAGGCCAGCAATTATTGTCCATCCATAACTGCTCCTAAACTGTGGCTTGTTGGGGAGTTAAAAGTCAACAACTGCAGTCACATATGATCCAAACCAGGTATACTTCCTTCCCTGGAGGACATTGGTGATCTAAATCGTTTTTTACGATAATCCATTCACTTCATGGTCGCCAATACTGAAACCAAATTTTTAATTACAGTGTTATTCAATGACTTGAATTGAAATTCCCCAGCTACCTTGGTGAGATTCAAACTTATGTCTTCAAACCAATGGCCAATACTCTGGATATGCTGCAGAAGATTAACCACTACCAGCTGAACCCCTCGTGTCAGAGACTGCAGATGCTGGAATCTGGAGCAACAAACAAGGTGCTGGAGGAACTCAGCGGGTCAGGCAGCACCTGTGGAGGGAAATGGACAGTCGACATTTCGGGTCAAGATCCTCCACTTGGACTGCAGTCTCACTTGCAGGACTCAACCCAGTGAACCTTCTCTGAACTGCCTCTTGTGGATCTTGAATCTCTAACCTTCTAACTCAGAATCAAGAGTGGCTGATACTGCACACCCCTTAAAGAACAAGTAAGAGAATCAGGAAGAAGAAAGGATTTTTTTTTCAAAGTATTAAATTGTATAGTCCACCCCATTTCTAAGGAGGAAAAGAGCCAAGATCCATAATGCAAGGTCAAAAATGAGTAGGAGAGGAAAGGATCAAAAGGTCTTCCATTGATGTGTCTATAGATTGTTGGGGAATGAAAGGTTGAGGGAGTTAATGGTCTTACAACTGAATGGGTACGAGACTCACAGCTACAGATGGAGTTCGTATGATGATATGATGAGTTTTGTCTCAATGCATGAGAATACAGAGAGACTTAAATTACACAGCTCAGCCTGGTGTGCATTTAGTAAACTCGATTTGGCAGATGTAGTGTGAAATGAGAGATTCTGAAAGTTGAAAGAAGTATTTCAATACCCTGGCGCTTGAACATATTTCATATGCGGAGCCTTGATTAGAAGAATGTATCCTGTTGGTGCTGTTTTAATTACTGAAATTAGCCAATTATCAGTTATCTGCAAGAGTGATTCATACATTAAAGGATCAAGTGCCTAATGGAGCTATGGCAGGGTGAGAGCAGGAGGAAATATAATTAATAATTATAAGCACAGCAAGAGTCCAGAACATTGACATAGGAATAGGAATGATTGGATTAAGTGTTTCTAACTATGTGTACAGGCTCAAAAGCACAAACATTGCAAGTGTTGATAAATGTATGGATCACCCAATGTTTTGCTACTGAGTTTCGAGCCTGGCCAAAGTTTTTTAATTGTTAAGCTGGTCTGATATTTGGGGGTTTTTCTTTTAAAAATAGGCAAATTTAAATTCACCAAAAACTTGCATTAACGTAAGATTTCTTTATTAGTCACATGTACATCGAAACACACAGTGAAATGCACCTTTTACGTAGAGTGTTCTGGGGGCAGCCCGCAAGTGTCGTCACGCTTCTGGCGCCAACATAGCACGCCCACAACTTCCTAACCCGTACGTCTTTGGAACGTGGGACGAAACTGGATCACCCGGAGGACACCCACGCAGGCACGGGGAGAATGAGGGGCAACATTTATAGAAGTGTTTAAAATTATGAGAGATATAGTAGTAGTCTTGGTATGGATGGTAGTAGTCTTTTCCCCACATGGAGTATTATGCTCATTTGTGGTCACTCAACAATAGGAAAGATGTCACTGACCTGTAAAGGTACAGACAAGATTCTTGAGGATGTTACTGGGACCAGAGGGATTGAGTTACAAGGAGAGTCTGGGTAGGCTGGGACCTTTTTCACTGGAGCATAGAGGCTGAAGGGTGGCCTTATAGAGGTTCATAAAAAAAATATGGGGCATGGATGAGGTGGATGGTCACAGTCTTTTCCCCAGGGTAGGGGAGTTTAAAACTAGAGGGCACAGTTTTAAGGTGAGAGGGGAAAAATTCAAAAGGACCTGAGGGGGCACAATTTTTCACACAGAGAATGGGGGGTATATGGAACAAGCTGCCAGAGGAAGCTATGGAAGTGGGTACAATTACAATGTTTAAAGGACATTTAGACAGGTACATGGATAGGAAAAGTTTAAGATAAGATAAGATAAGATTTCTTTATTAGTCACATGTACATTGAAACACACAGTGAAATGCATCTTTTTGCGTAGAGTGCTCTGGGGGCAGCCCGCAACTGTCGCCACGCTTCCGGCGCCAACATAGCATGCCCCCAACTTCCTAACCCGTACGTCTTTGGAATGTGGGAGGAAACCGGAGCACCTGGAGGAAACCCATGCAGTCACGTGGAGAACACACAAACTCCTTACAGACAGTGGCCGGAATTGAACCCGGGTCGCTGGCGCTCTAATAGCGTTACACCAACCATTACACTACCATGCCAAACGCAGGTAAATGGGACTAGCTCAGGTAGACACCGTCAGCATGGAAGACTTGGGCTGAAGGTCCTGTTTCCGTGCTGTATGACTCCATGACTCTAAATGTATATATCTCCTCATGAGGAAATTCAGAACTAGAAGGTTTAGTTTCAGAATGAGGAATCACCCACTTAAGATTGAGAAGAGGAGGGATTTCTTCTCACCGAGAGTCATGAATCTTTAGAACTCCCAGAGAGCTTTGGAGACTGAGCCATTCAATATACTTAAGGCTGAAGCAGACAGATTTTTGGTCATAGGGGAGCCAAGAGTCATGGGGAACAGGAGCGAAGTGAGGTCAAGAATGGATCAACCATGATCTCATTGAATGAAGCAGCAGGCTCACAGGGTTGAAGATCCAACTCCTGTTTCCATTTCTTGCAGTATTAATCCAAAGTTCAGCCTGCCTTGTTGTGTGGGTTTGAGAATTTAACGTAAGACAAATCTTGCCAACATCCATGGATTGAATGTGTCACGAATCAGGCAATGTAAGAAGGGAAGACTGCTGGGGGAGGTAGCTGAACACAATGGAAAATTTGGGCCAAGGCTGAGGTATTAGGAGAGAGAAGCTGGGGAGTTATTGGAGGAGAAGTTCTGCAAGGTAGTATTGAGGTGGTTGAAGTATCCACCACGAATGGTGGAACGAGATAAGTGATGTACAAGATCAGGGGACTGGTGCCAACGGGAACAGAAGCAAAGCTAAGGTGGTTTCTGAGGACGGATAGATTGAAGGTGAGTCACGGGGTAAATTAACTGCCCTGAGGTCAGTATTGGACACATAGAATCTCGTTGGATGTGTTGAATAATATAAGGTGAACCAGAATGATACTGAGCCAAGCAAGTTGAAATCATGTGGGCTGGTTTTATAAAGTTCACCTGTCCTCCTCTGATGATAGACATTCGATAGGCATCACGGCATAGTGGTTAAGTAGACAAAGATCTAGACCATGGCAGCTGGAGATATACACATCTAAATAAATAAATTTAGAATCAAAAAATTTGCATTAACAATGGTGACCACTGTTGTAAAAATCCATCTGGTTCACAGATGCCATTCAGCGAAGGGAATCTGCCATCCTTACCCAGTCTGGACTATACGTGACTCCAGACTCACATCAGGACAGCACCATGGCACAATTGCTTGAGCTGCTCCCTCACAGTTCCAGAAGACCAGGTTTGATCCTGATCTCTGCTGCTGTGTGTACAGTTTGCACATTCTTCCTGTCACTATACAGTTTCCTTTGGGTGCTCCGGTTTCCTCTCACATCACAAAGACATGCAGGTTAGTAGATGAAGGGGCCGCTATAAATTTCCCCTCGTGTGTAAGTGAGGACCAGCATCAGAAGGGAGTTGATGGGAAGGTGGGGGGAATAAAATGGGATTAATTCAGGATTTGTGCAGATGGGTGTTTAATAGTGTGCACTCGGTGGGCTGAAGGTCCTGTTTCTGTGCTGTATGACTCTACGATAAGATAACATAAGATGTCTTTATTAGTCATATGTGCATCGAAACACAGTGAAACACACCTTTGCGTAGAGTGTTCTGGAGGCATCCCGCAAGTGTCGCCACGCTTCTGGCTCCAACATAGCATGCTCACAACTTCCTAACCCGTACGTCTTTTGGAATGTGGGAGGAAACCGGAGCACCCGGAGGAAACCCACGCAGACAAGGGGAGAACATACAAACTCCTTATAGACAGCCGCCGGAATTGAACCTGGGTCACTAGCACTGTAAAGTGTTACGCTAACTGCTACACTACCGTGCCTGCCCTAATCATACGACCCTATGATAATGCAGTTAGTTCTCAACTGTCCCTTGAAATGACCCAGCAATTCAGTCTATTCAGGGAGGAGTAGTAATCTTATTCTATGAACAAACTAAAAGGATTTATTTAGGGTAGAAACATTTTTTCCTGTGGTGAGGAAACTAAGTGGCTCATACAAAAAACAGTACAAAAGAGCTGGTCATCAACCTCAGGAAGACATGATCCTGTCTACATCAATGTTGCTGAGGTCGAGAGGGTTGAGAGCTTCAAGTTCCCAGTAGTGAACATCACCAGCAGCCTGCCTTGGTCCAATCACGTAGCTGCTATGGCCAACAAAGCTCACCATTGCCTCTACTTCCTCAGGAGGCTAAAGAAATTGGGCATGTCCCCGTTGACACGCACAAATTTTTATCAATGCACCTCAGAAAGCATCCTATCAGGATGCATCACGGCTTGGTATGGCAACTGCTCTGCCTGTGAACACAAGCACATCACAGAAACCAGCCTCCCCTCCATGGACTCTGTCTACATTTCTCACTGCCTTGGTATAGCAGCCAGTATAATCAAAGACTCCACTAACCCTGGACATTCTCTCTTCTCTCCTCTCCCATTGAGCAGAAGATACAAAAGCATGAAAGCACGTACCACTAGGCTCAAAGAAAGCTTCAAGGACACCGTTATAGGATTACTGAACGGTTCCCTGGTACGATAAGATGGACTCTTGACCTCAAAATCTACCTCATTATGACCTTGCACCTTATTGTCTACCTGCACTGCACTTTCTCTGTAGCTGTGACACTTTACTCTGCATTCTGTATTGTTTTATCTTGTACTACCTCAATGGACTGTGTAATGAAATGATCTGTATGAACAGTATGCAAGACAGGTTTTTCACTGTACCTCGGTTCATTTGACAATAATAAACCAATTCCAATTTCAATTCCAATTCTAAATTCCAGAAATATGAAAATCTCACTGTAAAGGTCTCTGCATGCTGTGTCAATTGAATCTCTTGAGAACTTGTTGAGGAATCGAGTGCCTGCTAAAATGGTGGTCACATAGGACTGATGTCCACCTTGGCCATGAGAATTTTGGAACAGGCTTGGGGCACCGAACACTTCCACCTGTTTCTACATTCCTAAAACTAATACTAGAGGACATGCATTTAAGGTGAGAGGGGGAAAGTTTAAAGGAGAAGTGCGGGGAAAGTTTATTTTACACAGAGAGCGGTGGGTGCCTGGAACGGGCTGCCAGGGTTAGTGGTGAAGGCAGGTATGATAGTGGTGTTTAAGAGGCTGTTAGATATGCACATGGAGGATATGGATCAGATACAGACAGAAGAGATTTAGTTTAATTTGGCATCATGTTCGGCACAGACATTGTGGGCTGAAGGGCCTATTCCTGCGTTGTACTGTTCTATGTTCTACGCTCTAAAGCTCTCCACATACTCCATCATATGGCAATCAGAGCTGTCATCTTTCCAAGATTTCAGCCTTGAAGGAAAAGTGCCACAGGAATTACTGAAGTATGGAGAAGCCAAGAGGGGAACATGTCCCCCCCACCCACATCCTCAACTGCTGAAATCAATAACTCTTTGCTTAAAAGTTTCTGCATTTATTTTTATTTTAAATCCTTTTTCCTATCATGATGCACGTTGTCTTTCTTTTCAAATAATTATACCTAATACTTGTTACAAATACTCCTGTGTCAAGTATTGATGGGTGACACTCAGAATTCTACCCGGAGACGTGCTGAAATTTGCAACTTCTGCAGAGAAACTCATGCTGCGTTTTCTGTTCCATTACCATCTGCCGTCACTTAGAGTGCCACTTTAGTGCCACTTGGTACAGAGTTATGAGCCAGACTCATCCCCAGTGGGAACTGCACAAAATTATTCCATGTCACACTCTGCATCTGAGAGGAAAGGGGAGTGAGAGAAGAGAGTCATGAAGGTCACGTAAATAGATTTAGATGAGGGAAGATGATGAGGTTCATGAAGCATGAATGCTGGAAAGGTTTGGTCAACTCCCAGTGAGAGTCATACAGCACAGAAACAGGCCCTTCGGCCCAACTCGTCCATGCCAACCAGATGTCCATCTAAGCTTGTCCCATTTGCCCGCATTTGACGCATATCCCTGTAAAGCTTTCCCATCCATGTACCTGTCCAAGTGTCTTAGAACGTAGAACATTACAGCACAGTACAGGCCCTTCGGCCCACAACGTTGTGCCGACATTTTATCCTGTTCTAAGATCTATCTAACCCTTCCCTCCCACATAGACGTCCATTTCTCTATCATTCACGTGCCTATCCAAGAGTCTCTTAAATGTCCCTAATGTATCTGCCCCCACAACCTCTGCTGGCAGTGCGTTCCACACACCCACCATGCTTTGTGTAAAAAACCTATCCCTGATATCCCCCTTATATCTTCCTCCAATCACCTTAAAATTATGCCCCCTTGTGTTAGCCATTGTTGCCCTGGGAAAAAGTCTCTGATTGTCCACTCGATCTATGCCTATCATCCTGTACACCTCTATCAAGTCACCTCTCATCCTCCTCCTCTCCAAAGAGAAAAGCCCTAGCTCACTCAACCTATCCTCATAAGACATGCTCTCCAATCCAGGCAGCATCCTGGTAAATCTCCTCTGCACCCTCTCTAAAGCTTCCACATCCTTCCTATAATGAGGCGACCAGAACTGAACACAATACTCCAAGTGTGGTCTAACCAGAGTTCTATAGAGCTGCAACATTACCGCATGAATCGTGAACTCACTGCCCCGACTAATGAAGGCCAACACATCATACATCTTTTAAATGTTGTTATTCTACCTGCCTCTACCACTTGGTCTGCAGAGAAGAAGGCAGAGGGTAAGGAAAGGAAAGGAATTAAGACAGAGGTAAGGGGAAACTAGGATCAGATTGCACTTGTGTCAGTGTCAGCCGAGGCTGAATGGATAACTTCCAAGTCAAAGAGATTACTGGTTCAATACCCATTGGCACAGTGGAGCAGCTGGTACAGCCGCTGCATCGCAACTCCCACGACCTGGGTTCTATCCCGACCTGCGGTCCTGTCTGCGTGGAGCTTGCACACTCTTCCGATGACTGCGTGGGCTTCCTCTGGGCGCTCCACATTCCTCCCACATCCCAAAGATGTGCAGGTTGGTCGGTTAACTGGCTGCTGTAAATTGCCCCCAGTGTATGGCCGGGTGGTAGAGTATGGGGGGAGTTGATGGAAATGTGGGGAGAATAAAATGAGCTAGGGTAGGATTAGTGTAAAAAGGCGGTTGATGGTCCATGTGGACTAGTAGGGCCAAAGATTCTGCTTCCGTGCTGTATCTCTCTTGTACAAGACATTGGTGAGGTCATACTTAGGGTATTGTGTGACTAAAGGGGGCAGAGGAGACTTACGAGGATGTTGCCAGGACTCATGGGAATGAGTTATGGAGAGAAATTGAGCAGGTTGGGACTTTATACATTGAAACGTAGGAGAATGATGGGTGAATAAAATCATGAGGGGCATGGATAGGGTGAATGCACACAGTCTTTTTCCCAGGGTTGGGGAATCAAGAACTAGGGGGCATACATTTAGGGTGAGAGGGAAGAGATTTAATAGTAGCCTGAGGGGCAAAATTTTCACCCAGAGGGTGGTGCGTTTATGGAATGAGCTGCCAGAGGAAGTGGTTGAGGCAGGTACATTAACAACATTTAAAAGGCACTTGGACAGGTACATGGATAGGAAAGGTTTAGAGGGATATTGGCCAAACATGGGTAAATGGGACTAGCTTGGATGGGTATCTTGGTTGACGTGGACCAGTTGGGCTGAAGGACCTGTTTCTGTGCTGTATCTCTCTATGACTCTATACACTGTAGAGACTTGAGCTTAAGTATATCTAGGCTGTACTAGGAAAACTATCAAGTGTGCTATCCTTTAGGAGAGGTTGAAGCACCCCCTGCTCTCTCAGAGGACAGGCACATCTCAATTTCAGAGAGGAGCAGTGTAGTAATCTCCAGTGTTATGTACAATTTTTAGATCTCAATTAATGTCACTTTTGATGGATTCATTTTTAGTGCAAGCTCGATGCCACATTTCCTACATCATCACACTGCAAAAATTGCTTCATTGTTCATAAAACAATTTGGAAAGTCTGGAGGTTATGCAAGACACAGCTGGTTGTGTATTAAGCTATTAATGATGGAGAACTACATGTTAATAAGATAAAGGTGGTGAGGAGGATTCAAAACCCACATGGGCATTTTTACACTGATTAGCATCTGGTACCACGTCTAACCCTCACCAGCCTGAAAAGGACATAAGAAGTGAAGCAGGAAAGGGCTATTTAGCCTCTCCTTCCTCTTCTGTCATTCTATAAGATCATTATTCTAATTCAGCACCACTTTCAACCACTAACCCCATATCCCTTGATTCCTTTAATATCTAAAAACCTATCAATCTCTATTTGGAATGTGCTCATCAAAGATTCTTCACACCCCTAATGGGTGGCTGATTGCAAGGATTTGCTAAACTCTCGGTGAATACATTCCTTTGCACCTCTGCCCTAAATGGCTGACCTCTTATTTTGTAATAGAGGTCCCCTGTTTCTAAATAACCCAACCAGGGGAAATATCGACTCTCTATCAAGCCCATTAAGAATTTTACATGTTTTTAACTTCTCAGCCAAATGCGCAGCCTAATTTTGTGTGGGCTTCTTTATGGGTCACATGAGCTCCCAGTATGTAATGCACCCATGTGATCTGATGTACCCAGCAGAATACTTCCCTTCTGCAGTTTGCAAGGGGTAGTAGACTGAATTAATTCCAAAATAATCTTTTAAGAATTAACTAGACTCAGGAAATGTATCCCCTTTACAAGTAAGATTTTATTTGGTTCTAACACACAGCCGGAAACATACCTAACTGAGATATCTACCATTGACAAGCAGATTTTAATGCAGGAGTTATAATCTTCCTATGCTTTATCCCTTTGCCATTTCCGCTAAAGAGCATTCAATCCTCTTCCATTAGGTTTCCAAACACCTACTTCCACAGTATTATTAAGGATGTACCAGAGGTTTCTTTTGTAAATGCACACCCAGATTAGATGGTGACAATTCAAACCAAGAAATGGACTACTTTTGCACTGTGAAACTAAGGAGATTATTCCAAATTATCATACACAAGACCTATACTGTAAATTAATAAAAAGCAATCCTGATGCAGGGTCTTGACCCGAAATATTGACCATCCCTTTCCCTCCACAGATGTTGCTTGACCTGCTGAGTTCCTCCAGCAGTTTGTTTTTTTGCTGTTAGAGGCATCAACTTTATAATGGTGGCACGTGAAGATCATGTTGTTGGACCACATCTGGAGTAATGCATACAGCTGTGGAGCACTTGCAGTTGGGTTTAATAACTCATCATGGTCTTGGGATGACGCCTTCTCTTTGGGTTACTTTGGAAATGTGGTAGTCAAGCAGTGCACCGCAATGTTTACCCACAGGGATTAGATAAATCGTTGGCTAACCTGGTGTCTGCTCAGTCAGAGAAATCTCTGCTTTTAGAAATACAGAACCATGAGGAGACAACTTAAGTCCTCAAAACTGTCATCTATTCAATGAGTTCATGGCTGATCTGTTTTCTAACTCCACTTACTTGCCCTGCCTTTACAACACTTAATAGCTTTGGCTATTAATATAATAAACATACAACATAGTCATAGAGTCATGGAGTTGTACAGCACAGAAAAGGGCCCTTCTGCTCACACATGTCCATGCTGACCAAGATGTATATTCAAGCTAATCCCATTTCCCAACACTTGGCCCATATCACTCTAAACTCTTATCATCCGTACACCTGTCCACATCCTTCTTAAATGTATCTAATGTACCTGCCTCACCCACCTTCTCTGGCAGCTGGGTCCATAAGAGGAGATGTTTTCGATTCTCCAACTCTAGAAAAAAGACCACTCACCCTATCTATGTCCCTCATGATTTTATACACCTCTATGAGATCACCCCTCAGTCTCCCACGCTCCAAGGAGTAAAGGCCCAGCCTGTCCAACCTCTCCCTGTGACTCAGTCCCTCGAGTCCTGGCAACATCCTTGTAAATCTTTTCAACACTCTTTCCAGTTTAATCACATCCTTCCTATAACAGGGTGACCAAAACTGAACACAATACTCCAAGTGCGGCCTCACCAATGTCTTGTACAATCGCAACATAACCTCCCAACTTCTATACTCAGTGCCCTGACTGATGAAGGCCAATGTGGCAAAAGCCTTCTTCACTGCCCTGTCTACCTGTGACTCCACTTTAAGGGAACTACGCGCCTGTACTCCAAGGTCTTTCCCAGGGACCTCCCATACAACAGTACCCAGGGCCCTCCCATTCAGTGTAAAAGACCTACCTTGATTTGTCCTTCCAAAATGTAACACTTTGCACTTATCTGAGTTAAATTCCGTTTGCCATTCCTCAGCCCACCTCGCCAGCTGATCAAGATCCTGCTGCAATTCTTGATACTCTTCTGTCCACGACAACACCTATTTTAGTGCCATCTGTGGATTAACCTTAGTTTCAAAATTATTAATCGACCCAACCTTCTAGTCCCAACAGGTTTTTGAAGGAGATAGTTTCAGACATCTGTGACCCTTTGCACGAAGGGTCCTGAGATCAAAACTGGACATCCGAATGGTGCCGTTGACCATCATCAGCAGCAGAAACATCGGGCGCCACACACTGTGTCTTCACAGGGCGGCATATCCTCGCTATGCAGAAATCTCAAGCCAGAGGATCAACTTTGGTTTGATGAGGAGTGCAGAAGTGCATGCTGGGAGCAGTAACAGGAGTACCTAAAGATAACAAGGTGCCAGCCCAGTGTCACTGCAATACATCGGTGCTAAACAAAAAAATAATCATGCAATAAACAGAGCAAAGCGATCTCACAGCTAATGGATCAGATCGAACTGCACAGTCCTGTCACGTCTAGTCATGAATGGTGGTGGTGGACAATTAAAGAGCTAATGGGAGGACGTGACTCCAAGAACATCCTGACATTCTGACATTCCAGTCACTTGGGCTTCGTAGTGACACGACGGAGATTGTCGTTCACATCAGGTGGCTAAATCATGGCGGTGAGACTGGTCTACGCCTGTAATGCACTGCAGGCTTGCTGTGAGTTGGCAGTCTTCTTCAAACAACACCAGATTTTCTTTCCTGTTGAATTCAATCAAATACTTGAACATTTAAGCATTAGATCAAACAATCTAATTAGAGAAATCTCTGTGCAAGCAATCACTCTAATTGAAATTAAAAATTTAAATTAATACTGGAATCTAATTATACAACCTCACAAGTGTTATTAATAAACTATATGCTTTGAATTGTTAAAATTTATTCTTTTCCTAAATTGCTAATGAATCCAGTGCTTGTCAAGGTGTGGACTCTCTGTTTGGTAAGATTAGCCACTTTGTGTGGTTAATGAGTACTTCACAGAGCAGAGGGGGTTAAACTCACCCAAAGCAGCTCCAAAAACACATACTCTAAATCCCGTTATGAGATTTGCTTTTCCAATACTCTCTTGTATTTTGTAGCTTGCTGTATCAAAAGTCTGCATAATGATTTAAAAAAAAGCATGCATACAAAATAACATAGTCAAGCTCCACAGACATGCTATGAATCAAATATCTTTCCATAACTAATGAAAATTCAATTAAAAACACCTTTCAATTAATAGTGTGTGCAGGGTTATATAATTTCAAAGTGCATGTTGAAACTTAAAATGGGGCTAGGAATGTCAATTTATCAGAACCTGGAGTTCTATGGGCCAATGCCTTAGCAAGTTAATTAACTCTGGATCCTTTTAAAGTAAAAAATGTTCCCACAAGCAACTAAGTAGCAATTATACCTAGATTTAATGATATTTATTGGAAGGAAGGGAGATGGCCTTCTGAATGGAGATAGCACTTTGATAAGTAAGCAATTTAGGAGTGAAGTCAGGATGCATATTTTCAAACATGTGGTAGCAGGAAGCTGGAATCCCACCTCCCAAGAAGGTTTTTATGTTGTAAAGCCATATTTCCAAGACTTCTCACACACAAGGCTTTCACAGTCAACTAAGAAATCTATAAGAGCCAAGGTAACTTGGTATGGCAGTATTTTGGTTGTTACCAAATTAATAGCTTAATGTTGTACATCGAACATAGAACAGTACAGCACAATACAGGCCCTTCAGCCCACAATGTTGTGCCAACCTTTAAACCTTGCCTAAAACTACCTAACCCCTTCCTCCCACATATCCCTTCATTTTAAATTCCTCCATATGCTTATCTAGTAATCTCTTGAATTTGACCAATGTACCTGCCTCCGCCACCGCCCCAGGCAGCACATTCCATGCCCCAACCACTCTCTGGGTAAAAAAACCTTCCTCTGATATCTCCCTTGAACTTCCCACCCATTACTTTAAAGCCATGCCCTCTTGTATTGAGCATTGGTGCCCTGGGAAAGAGGTGATGGCTGCCCGCTCTATCTATTCTTACATTATCTTACATTGTGGACAATGTAAGTTCAAATGGCAATGTGGGATCGAAATGAAAGTCACTTGGAATTTTAAAACAAAATTGTCTCAAAAGCCATTGTCTCAAACTAAGGTTGATGGAAGTTTATAAAACTATGAGAGGCACAGATAGGGAAGACAGTCAGACTCTTTTGTCCCAGGGTAGAAATGTCAAGTACGAGAGGACATGTATTTAAGGTGAGAGAAGGAAAGTTTAAAGGAGAAGTGTGGGGCAAGTTTTTTACACAGTCATTGCACCTCCACTTTACCTAATCCATCACTGTTCAGATAATATTCTGCCTTCCTGTTCTTTCCACAAAAATGGATCACCTCAGATTTCTCCACGTTAATCTGCATCTGCCATACATTTGCCTAGTTCCTCAGCCTATCGAAAACACACTGGAGCTTCTCTGTATCTTGCTCATAGCTTAATCTTCCACCCAGCGTTGTGGCATCTGCAAACTTGCATTGAATAGAACATAGAACAGTGCAGAAACAATCTCTTTGGCCCACCGAGTCTATGCCGACCATGACATCAATTGAAACTTATCCCACCTGCTTGCACATGGTTATTCCCTCATCCAAGTCATTAACATTTATCATGAATAGTTGGGGTCCCAGCAACGAGCCCTGTGCCAGCCCATTGGTAACCCCCTACCATCGGAAAAAGACCTATTTATTCCTACTCTTTATTTCTTGTTGGTCAACCAGCTCTCTGTCCGTGTCAGTACCTTTCCCCCAATCCCACTTACTTTAGTTTTGCACATTAATCTATCAGAGCATGTTGAAAACCTTCTGGAAGTCCAAATACACCACATCCACTGGTTGCCCCTCAACTGTCTGAGTTACATCCTCAAAAAATTCCAGTGGTTTTGTTAAGCATGATTTCCCGTTCAAAACTTCATGTTGACGTTGTCAATCCTGCCACTCTTCCCCAAGTGTTCTGCCATTACACCTTTATGACAGACTCTAGAATTTAACCAGCACTGATGTCAGGATAACTTGTGAATAATTCTCTTTTTAAAATAGTGGCATTACATTAGCTCCCCTCCAATCCATTGGAACTGTTCCAGAGTGTAAAGAATGTTGGCTAATGACCACCAATGCATCCACCATTAGGAGGGCCACTTCTGTAAGTACTCTGGGATACAGATTATTGGGTTCTGGGGTTGTATGGGTCTTTACTCGCTTCAATTTCCCCAACACCATTCCCCTACTCATACTGACTTCATTTCAGTTCCTCCCTCTCGATCAACCCCCTGCTCCCCACCATTTCTGGGAGGTAATTTGTATCCTTGGTGAATACAGAACCAAAGTATGAATTTAATTTGTCTGCTATTTCTTTGTTCTCCATTATAAATCCCCTTGTTGGATTGCAGGAGACATATAGTTTTTTTCACTAATCTGTTTCTCATCAGATATCTGTAGAAGCTTTTACAGTCGTTTTTTATCTTTTCTGCAAACCTACTCTGTTACTCCATTCTTGTCTTAATGAATTAAAAGAACCAGCTACAAATGAGGAATCCATCAAATCAACCAGCTGAAAGACAAGATGTTAAACTAATGAAGTCACTTCCAATAATTCTAATAAATACCGTTAGAAATCTTACTGAACAGAAGATGCTTGCTGCTGGAATTTCTTTTTAAAAATATATTCTTGACACTTGGATGGGATTAGCAAAGCCCAAATATGTCACCAAAATAAAAACACAAAATGTTGGAAACACTCAGTAGGTCAGGAAAGAGAAACAGTCAATGTTTCGGGTCAACATTCTCTCGTCAGAACAGGGAAAGAGAGAGATAGATGCAAGTTGGTTTTAAGTAGGAGGGAAGGTGGGGAGGGGGATTTGTAGAACATAGGGAATATCTGTGATAGGATGAGTCAAAAGAGCAGTAGTGTAATTTGTTGTGAATAGTAAGGTGGTGGGACCTGTTCAGCAGGTGAGACTTAACAAGTGAGGAGACCAGCCAAAGTAACAGAAAACAGGAAATGCTGAAAACACTCAGCAAGTCAGGCAGCATCTGTGGAAAGAGAAATAGTTGATGCTTCAGTTGAAGGTTTTTGTTTCAGATTTGCAGCTTCTGCAGCTTTTCTGAGTTCCATCAATCACCAAACCTCCTCCCCACTGAGGAAGTGATGACATCTTGAAAAGTTGCAGTTCACAATCCTCAAGGCACTTTGTTACAAATGAGGAGCACACTGGGCCACGGAAAGCTGCATTACCATGAGTGCCCTCTCTAGAATGGGTTGTTACTAACTCCGTTCTTGAGGATTAAAGAAATAAAGAATTGCTCTCCCTGCTGCCCTATCCATTGCTTATCTTGCAACCAACATCACTAAAACCAGTTCCTTATTTTGGGAGCTTGCTGTGTGTAGATTAGCCACCACCTTTTGTACATTACAGCAGATAGCAGGACAATTGTTGTAAAGACCTTTGGGATATGCTAGTGTTCTGAAAAACACAAGTTAGAGTCATAGAGAGATACAGCACTGAAACAGGCCCTTCGGCCCAACTGGTCCATGCCATCCAAGATACCCATCTAAGCTAGTCGCATTTGCCTGCCTTTGTCCCATATCCCTCTAAACTTCCTGTGCATGTACCTGTCCAAATGCCTTTTGGATGTCGCAATTGTACCCACCTCTTCCACTTCCTCTGGCAACTGGTTCCATAAACCCACCACCCTGTGTGTGAAAATGTTGCCCCTCAGGTCCCTTTTAAATATTTTCCCCCTCACGTTAAACCTATTCCCTCTACTTTTTGGACATAGGGGAAATATCTGGGGGAAAGAAATCTCTTACCCTGCCCTGGGGAAAAGACCTTGGCCATTCACCTTATCTATGGCTCTCACGATTTTATAAACCTTTCTTTTCTTTTTCAATCTTTTTATTAGTTTTCAAATTAATACAGATTGATATATAGCATCAATATTTATACAAGTAATACAAAGAGATCAGGATAACAATCATAGCATATATAATCATAAAGAACAATAAAATATAAAAAAAACTGTAGATCCAACGATCCCTTAGTAAATGAATATAATATCAAAGAAAGGAAAGAAAAAGATTTATTATATAAATATAAAAAAAGCAAATCAATAAAAAAAATTATAAACAATATAAACTAAACAAAAAAAACTTTTAAAAAAAAACAAACAACAAAAAAAAGAGAAAAAAAAAACTGGGCTAAAATTTCTCAGTAGAAACAGGGCAATATTATGTCGTCAAATCCGTTCCTCCAAGTTGGAAGGTTATTGAAAGGGGATCTACATCATGTGAAAATATTGAATAAATGGACTCCAAATATCTTCAAATTTAAGCGAAGGATCAACAGTACCACTCCCAAGTTTTTCCAAGTTTAAACATGATATAGTTTGAGAAAGCCATTGAAAAGTAGTAGGGGGTATTGGATCCTTCCATTTAAGCAAAATGGATCGTTTGGCCATTAATGTAACAAAAGCAATCATACGGTTAGCGGAAGGAGATAAATGGCCAGACTCTATCCTTGGTAATCCAAAAATTGCAGTAATAGGGTGAGGTTGTAAATCAATCTTCAATATATTTGAAATAATGTTAAAAATGTCTTTCCAATATTTTTCCAGAAGAGAACAGGACCAAAACATATGAGTCAAAGAAGCCACATTCGATTTACATCTATCACATATAGGATTTATATGCTTATAAAAATGATCTAGCTTATCTTTGGACATATGGGTCCTGTGGACTACCTTAAACTGTATCAATGAGTGTCTGGCACACATTGAAGATGTATTGACTAAATGAAGAATTTTCTTCCAAGTCTCTATAGGTATAGATGTCTGGAGCTCACTTTTCCATTCATTCTTAATTTTGTCTGATGATTCTAGACGTATTTTCAAAATCAAATCATAAATTATTGCTATCAAGCCCTTCTGATAAGGATTAAGACCTAAAATTTTTTCCTAAATTCAATTTTGTAAAGTGTCGGAAAAGAGGATGTAGTAGTTTTTAAAAAAATTTCTAATCTGCAAATATCGAAAGAAGTGTGATCTAGGCAAATTATATTTATTAGACAATTGTTCAAAAGATGAAAAACAGTTATCAATGAATAGATCCCGGAAACATACTATTCCCTTCCTTTTTCCATATGGAAAAAGCTGAGTCAGCTCTAGATGGATGAAAGAAAAAATTAGATTGAATGGGACTTGACAAATTAAATTTATTCAATCCAAAAAATTTACGAAATTGAAACCATATTCGTATTGTATGTTTAACAATTGGGTTAGTCGTATGTTTACTTAACTTGGTAAGTTCAAAAGGGAGTGAAGCGCCTAAAATAGAAGCTAATGAAAAGTCAAGAACTGATTGGCACTCAAGGCATACCCATTTGGGGTATTGAATTACATTAGAATCTTGTATCCAAAAAATTAAATATCTAATATTAATTGCCCAATAGTATAATATAAAGTTAGGCAAGGCCAAACCACCATCCTTTTTTTAATTTTTGTAAATATTTCTTACTTAACCTTGGGTTTTTATTCTGCCAAATATATGAAAGAATTTTAGAATCAATAGTGTCAAAAAAAGATTTCGGGACAAAAGTTGGAATCGCTTGAAATAAATATAAAAATTTTGGTAAAATATTCATCTTAATCGCATTAATTCGGCTTACCAATGATAAAGACAGTGGAGACCACTTAGTAAATAATTGTTTAACATGGTCAATTAAAAGCAATAGATTAGCTTTAAATAAGTCCTTATGTTTCTTGGTAATTTTAACACCTAAATACATAAAATAGTCAGTTACCAATCTAAAAGGTAATTGGCTATAAACCTCTATAAGGTCAGTTCATTATCTGCCATCTACTCTAGACACACAGAGCTATTGCTCAACACCCAAATACCACATGATTACTACTACTTTTGAAAGCCTTCTAAATAATCTTTGCTGGCCAGTGCATCAATGTGACTGGTGACTCAAAGTGGAGTTTGCATCACTAGTCACCTAATATCAATACTCTCACAGTACAAGTACCCACAAGATTTGCTGCAGTAATTTGAAAAAAAGATTTCTTCAAACTGAATCTTGCACTGTTTCCGTGATAGGAGAGAAAAAAGTCTTCACAACACCAGAGATTGCTATGAATTTTTCATTAAAGTAGTAATGTATTACACACACTTGAAACAGAATTGCTTTGCAGAACTTACCCCATGGACAGACCCCAAGGACCATTTGACTATAAATAAGTAATGTGTGGTTGGCTCGTTCTGTGGACAGTCTATGTGTTCCTGTCGATACTACATAATGAGCAGCGTCTTCAGAGGGTTTGAGTTTGAGCTCTACCAGTGTCTAGTCCAGGAGTGTTCTCAAGGCAGGCGTAGAGGTGGCAAGTGAGAAGAAGCCAAGTGTTTTCACCACGCCTAAGACTCAAGCAGTAAGCCAACCGATTCAGCAAACAAGGGCAAGGACCCTAACAGCACCCCCCAGGCATTCCCTTGACTAACCAAGTCAGGATAATTGAGTTATGTTTCTTTTATAGAACAAAGAATCATAGAGTCAATGAGTCTCACAGCTTGGAAACAGGCCCTTCGGCCCAACTCATCCATGCTGACCAAGGTGCCCACCAAGCTAGTCCCATTTGCCTGTGTTTGGCCCATATCCCTCGAAACCCCTCCTATCCATGCACTTATCCAAATGCCTTTTAAATGTTGTTTCTGTACCTACCTCAACCACTTCCTCTGGCAGCATGTACTCACCACCTTCTGCGTGAAGAAGTTGCCCCTCAGTCACCTCTCACCTTAAACCTATGCCCTCTAGGTTTGAGCAGCCCTTTCCCTGGGAGAAAAAGACGGTGTGCATTCACCCTATCTATGCCCTTCATGATTTATACACCTCTATAAGGTCACCCCTCAGTCTCCTACACTCCAAGGAATGAAGTCCTCGCCTGCCCAACCTCTCCCTATAATTCAGTCCCTCGAGTCCTGGCAACATCCTCGTAAATCTCCTCTGCACTCTTTCCAATTTAATGATGTCTTTCATCCAATAATATCCAATTTCATCCAATTACAGGGCAACCAAAACTGTACACAAGCTACACGTCCAAACCATTTTGTTGAATTCATCTGAAGTAGCGTTTATGCTTCACACAAGCCTCCTCCCATCTCTCCTTCATGGAGTCATAGAATCGTCATTCCATTTGTCCCAGTGGGTCTGAAAGAACATAAGTAAGAGCAGGAGAAGGTCATTCAGTCTCTAAAGCCTACTTCATTCAGTGAGACCATGGCTAATCTGATAGCTTCAGTGCCACATTCTTTTCTGTTCCCCATACCCCTTTGACTCCTCCATTGACCAAAGATCTGCCGTAGCAAAAAACGAGCTGCTGGAGGAACTCAGTGGGTCAGGCAGCATCTGTGGAGGGAAATGGACAGTCGACGTCTCAGGCCGAGACCCTTCACCTAGACTGAAGGTACAGGGGGGAGCTAGCCAGTATAAAGAGGTGAGGGGGAGGGATGGGGCAAGAGCTGGCAAGCGATAGGTGGATCCAAGTGAGGAGGCGTTGATTGGCAGATGGTGGGGGAGGGAAGGGCGGAGATAGAGACAGAGGCTGGGAGGTGATAGGTGGAGGCAACAAAGGGCTACAGGTGATGTGGTCTCCTGTGTCTCCAAGATCTGTCCATACTTTGAATATATTCAATGATTCAACCTCCACAGCTCTCTGAAGTAGAGAATTACAAACATTCGTGATCCTCGGAGGGAAGAAATTCCTTCTTATCTCCATTTTAAGTGGTGACACCCTTGTTCTATGACTTTGACCCTTGGTTCTAAATTTCCCCACTGGGAAAACATCTTCTCAACATCTACCCTCCTCAAAATAGCATATGTTTTAATAAAATCACTTCTCACTCTTCTGATCCCTCATGAATACTGCCCAATCTGTTCAACCCTTCTTCATAAGACAACCCTGCATCCTATGAATCAGTTAAGTGAGACACAAAAAGTGCTGGAGGAACTCAGCGGGTCAGGCAGCATCCATGGAGGGAAATAAACAGTCAACGTTTTGGGTCGAGACCCTTCATCAGGACTGGAAAGGAAGAGGTCAGAAGCCAGAATAAGAAGGTGAGGGGAGGGGGAGGAGCACCCACTGGCAGGTGATAGGTGCACAAGATGGCGGCGGAGTTAAGTGCCCAGGAAGGACCCATAGCTGTGGAAGTGAGTCTGACTGAACGTGTGGTTGAAGAGCTGGGAGCAACAGAGGTCACAGAGGGGGAGGAGTGAGAGGGCCTCCCAGAACTCCCGTCGAAAAGAGGAGGAAAACCTCTTCAGGGTCGTTTCTCCAGCACTTCTTGTGTACGTTGTTCCAGATTCCAGCATCTGTAGAATCTCTTGTGAATCAATTAAGTGAACCTTTTCTGAACTGCTTCCAAAGTAATTATATCATTCCTTAAATACAGATACCAAAACTGCACAGGGCTCCAGGTATGGTCTCACCAACACTCTGGACAATTATCACAATATCTTCCAATTTTAAATATTTCATCCCATTTGCAATTAAGGCCCATGTTCTGAATCACTTGTTGTTAACTTTCCATGTGTCATATATAAAGAATCCAAGGTCGCTCTGCGCAGTACTCCGTAGTCCGTCTCTATTTAAACATTCTGCTTTCTGCCCAGTGGTGCAGTTGGTAGATCCACCACCTGCGAGCGGGGTTAGATCCTGACCTCCGCTGCAGTCTCTGTGGAGTTTGCATGTTCTCCCAATTAGTTTCCCCCAAGTGCCCCAATTTCCTCCCACATCCCAAAGATGTGTGAGCTAGTAGATTAATTGACCACTGTAAATTGAGCCGAGTGGCAGGATCTGGAGGGAGTTGATGGGAATGTGGGGAGAATAAAATGGAATCAGTGTAGCATCAGGGTGCTTGGTAGTCAGCACGAACTTGATGGGTTTAAGGGCCTGTTTCCATGCTGTATGATTCTACAATGGTGGTGGAGGCAGGTACATTGGTCAAATTAAAGAGATTACTAGATAGGCATATGGAGGAATTTAAAATAGAGGGATATGTGGGAGGAAGGGGTTAGATAGTCTTAGGCGAGGTTTAAAGGTCGACACCACATGGTGGGCTGTATTGTGCTGTACTGTTCTATGTTCGATGTTCTATGTTCTACCTATGTTAACGCAGATGGATTTCTCCTGCTATTCTTTCCCAGAAAATTGATTGTAACAATAGATGTTAGGCTTTTCAGCCTGCCTTTACCCTCTTTTTGCCTCCCTCCTTTTTTTGGATAGTAGTGTCACACTGGCAGTTTTCCAGTCCTCTGGTACATCTCCAAAGTCTCTGGATTTCAGGAAGATTGCAATGAATGCATCCACCATCTCAGAGCTATGTCTTTTACACATCCACTATCTCGGAGCTATGACTGAGCTGCATTTTTAATAGTGGCTTATATGACCTTAGTATTCCCCACAGATGTTTCCAGTGAGGTTAGTTCAAAATTCTCTTGTGGGATTTTTTCTTATCTACCCTGAAAGCAGACAGTGGCTGTTGTTGCTGGGTCTAAATCTCCCATCTTCCCTCATCTAATTCTGTTAGTGTAACACTTTATTTATTTTTTGGAAGTGAAATAAAACAGAACAACATCAAATGATAGCAAAGTTTGGACTTCTCGATACACTGGGAAGACTGACAGTTACTGAACTAGCTTGCCAGCCTTGGAGACACAGGAGATTGCAGATGATGGAATCTGGAGCAAGACACAAAGTGCTGGAGGAACTTGGCTGGTCAGGCAGCATCTATGGACAGTCAAAGCTTGCTGGTCTTCACTTTCGAGTGTACTCTACATGTACCAGGTAATCATGTTAACCAGCTACCGTTTGTACAGATCAATTCATTACACAGTGCACTCAGGTAGTACAGGGTAAAACCAATAACAGAATACAGAGTAAAGTGTCGCAGCTATAGGGAAGTGCATTGCAGGTAGACAATAAGGTGCAAGGTCAAACAAGGTAGATTGTGAGGTCAAGAGTACATCTCATCGTACAAGGGAACCGTTCAATAGTCTTATCACTGTGGGATAGAAGCTGTCCTTGAGCTTGGCAGTATGTGCCCTCAGGCCCCTGTATCTTCTGCCTGATGGAGAGGAGAGAAGAGAGAATGACCCTATAGCTGCGACACTTTACTCTGTATTCTGTTATTGTTTTTACCCTGTACTACCTGAGTGCACTGTGTAATGAATTGATCTGTACGAACGGTAGCTGGTTAACATGATTACCTGGTAGGGTGTTTGATTATACTGGCTGCTTCACCAAGGCAGCGAGAGGTATAGAGTCCGTGGAGGGGAGGCTGGTTTCTGTGATGCACTGGGCTGTGCCCACAACCCTCTGCAGTTTCTTGCGGTCCTGGGCAGAGCAGTTGCCATACAAGCCACGATGCATCCAGATAGGATGCTTTCTATGGTGCATTGATAAAAGTTGGTGAGTGTCAAAGGGGACAAGCCAAATTTCTTCAGCCTCCTGAGGAAGTAGAGGTGCTGGTGAGCTTTCTTGGCTGTGGCATCTACATGGTTGAACCAGGACAGGCTATTGATGATGTTCACTCCTAGGAACTTGAAGCTCTCAACACTCTCAACCTCAGCACCATTGATGTAGACAGGTACAGGTACACCGCCCCCCTTCCTGAAGTCAATGACCAGCTCTTTTGTTTTGCTGACATTGAGGGAAAGGTTGTTTTCATGACACCAAGCGACTAAGCCTCTCTATCTCCTTCCTGTACTCTGACTCATGATTATTTAAGATACGACCTACAACGGTGGTATCATCTGCAAGCTTGTAGATGGAGTTAGAGCAGAATCTGGCCACACAGTCATAAGTGTATAGGGAGTAGAGTAGAGGGCTTGTGGGGCACCTGTGTTGAGAATAATCGTGTTGGATGTGCTGCTGCCTATCCTCACTGATTGCAGTCTGTTAGTCAGAAAGTCAGGGATCCAGTTACAGAGGGAGGTGTTGAGTCCCAGATCACAGAATTTGGTAATGAGTTTGCTTGGAATTATAGTATTGAAGGCAGAGCTGTAGTCAATAAACAATAATCTAACGTATGTGCCTTTACTGTCCAGATGCTCCAGAGATGAGTGTAGGGCCAGGGAGATGGTGCCTACTGTAGACCTGTTTTGGTGGTAGGTGAATTGCAGTGGGTCAAGGTTGTCAGGGAGGCTGGAGTTGATGGGTGCCATGACCAGCCTCTCGAAGCACTTCATGATGGTGGATGTCAGAGCCACTGGTCGATAGTCATTGAGGTATGTTACCTTGCTTTCCTTCGGTACCAGGATGATAGTGGTCTTCTTAAAACAGGTGGGAACCTGAGATTGAAGCAGGGAGAGGTTAAATATGTCTGCAAGTACCCTCGTCAGCTGATAAGCACAAGATCTGAGCACACGGACAGGGACCCCATCAGGGCCAGATGCTTTCCTTGTGTTCACTCTCTGGAAGACTGATCTTATGTCCTTGATGGTGACCATGGGTTCAGTTGCATTGGAGGCCGACAGGGTGGGTTGTGACAATCCACTCCCTTTCTGCTCAAAACGTGCATAGAATGCATTAAGCTCATCAGGAAGGGACGCACTGTTGTCGACGGTGCTGCCCGTTATAGCGTGTAAGCCCTGCCATGGTAGTGTAGCGGTTAGCACAATGCTTTACAGCACCAGCAACCCCGGTTCAAATCTGGCCGCTGTCTGTAAGGAGTTTGTACGTTCTCCCCGTGTCTGCGTGGGTTTCCTCCGGGTGCTCCGGTTTCCTCCCACATTCCAAAGACGTACAGGTTAGGAAGTTGTGGGCATGCTATGTTGGCACCGGAAGCGTGGCAACACTTGCAGGCTGCCCCCAGAACCCTACGCAAAAAGATGCATTTCACTGTGTGTTTCGATGTACGTGTGACTAATAAAGAAATCTTATCTTACAACTGACGGCTGGTCTGGAACTCTATTTTGGACCAGTATTGTCTTTTGGCATTCCTGATAGCTTTCCGGAGGTCGTGTCTCGATTTCTTGTCAAGGTCAGGGTCACATGATTTGAATGCAGCAGTCCTCGACTTCAGTACGGAGTGGATCTCCCAGTTCATCCATGGTTTCCGATTTGTGAACACCCGTATTGTGCTCTTTGGTACACAGTCCTCAACACACTTACTGATAAAGTCTGTGATGGCGGTGGCAAACTCATCAAGGCTGGCAGCTGAGTCTTTGAACATGGACCAGTCCACTGACTCAAAGCAGTCATGTCGAAGTTCATCTATGTCCTCAGACCAGCACTGCATGACTCTCCGTATCGGATCCTCCCATTTCAGTTTCTGTCAATCCGAAATGAACTGACATTCCACGGATTAGAACCTAGATCCCTGGATTGTTAATCGTAGCTCTTTGCCATACAGTGTGAACCAGTTACTTGGAGATTTCCCTCCATGAAAGATGTTAAGGTATTTTGTCTAATGCTAGGCCGGAAACGGTCAGAATACAATCTGTTACTTACTGAACTTTGAGTCAGTCCGGAGGCAAATAAACTAAGATGTCAGTATGACTATACAGCTCAAAGAGTTGAAGCCCATTTTACACAAAAAGGAAACAGAATCACTGAACTTTTTAATTCATTCATAGGATTTTTTAAATTCAATTTCAAGATCTGGGCATTACTGACAGGGAGAGCATTTATTACCTATGCCCAATTACCCTTGCAAAGGTGGTGGTGAGCTGCCTTCTTGAATTGCTGCAGTCCTTCTGGTAAAGGTGTTCATCCACTGGTGGGGTTCAAGTACCAAGAATTAGACCCAGCAACAATAAAGGACCCACCATAACACTACCAGTTATTGTCCATTGCTAATTGCACCTGGACTGAATTGGTGGGTCTGGAGTCACATCCAGGTAAAGACTGTTGTGATTTAACCCTTCCTCCAATTCTCAAAGGACTTTGGTAATCCTGATGGGTTTTTAAACAGCAACCTGCTACAGAGACTGGATTTATGTTTCAGATTGATGTAATAGTTTCAATTTGAATTCACCAGATGCCATGAGATTCTGAAGTCACATTTACAAGACAAGTAATCTAGGTTTGCAGATGCCAATCCAAATCACTATGCCAACACACCTTCTGTTCAAATCAGGTACAGGCCATTTATGAATGGGTTACGCTGGTGTTTGGAGGATCTATCCTCGGTCCAACACTTTGATGCAATCACGAAGAAGGCACACCAGCAGCTCTACTTCGGTAGGAGTTTAAGGAGATTTGGTACGTCACCAAAGACAATTGCAAATTTCTACAGATGTACGATGGAGAGCATTCTGACTGGTTGCATCACCGCCTGGTATTGCAGCTCCAATGCACACAATCGCAAGAGACTGCAGAGGGTTATAGACAAAACCCTCCTCACCATCGAGGACATCTTCAAGAGATGGTGCCTCAAGAAGGCGGCATCCATCACTAAGGACCATTCCCATCCTGGACATGCCCTCTTCTCATTGCTACCATCGGGGAGGAGGTACAGGAGCCTGAAGACCCACACTCAACGATTCAGAAACAGCTTCTTCCCCTCCGCCATCAGATTTCGGAACGGTCCATGAACCCATGAACACTACCTCGTTATTCCTCTTTTGCACTATTTATTTATTTTTGTAATGTATCGTAATTTTATGTATGTCTTTGCACTGTACTGTTGCTGCAAAACAACAAATTTCACGTGATCCAAGTCAGTGATAATAAATCTGATTCTGATTCTGTAAAAACTCCTTCCATTCCTATTTCATCACCACTGCTTTACCCTGATGTACGTATGTCGTTTCTCCTTAAAGCATCAATGCTCCATTCTAAACATTCTTAGTGAAAGCAATTCTTCTGAATTCTCAATTGTTTTTTAAACTAACTTATCCTTTTTCTGTGAGCTGGAATTGTTGTTCCCTATTCAGTGACCATCTGAAGCTCATTCTCTCCAGCTCTTGTCTCAGTTAGAAGTAGAAATTTCAAATCAAGTCGAGTCAACTCAAGTCGAGTTTATTGTCATGTGCACAAGTACGGTGTGATGCAGGTACAGTGAGAAACTTGCTTGCAGAAACATCACAGGCGCATAGGCGATGTTGCTGTAACACACAGAAATATAAATTACACGAGACAGTAAACAGTCTGCAAAACAAGACATTAGTGGAAAAAAGAAACACAATCAGAGACAAGTCCGTGGTAGTTCCAGAGGTGGTCTGTTGTGTTCCGTTGCTGAGGTGGGGTTAGGGTTGTGCAGGTCTGTTCAAGAACCTGATGGTTGTAGGAAAGTAGCTGTTCCTGAACCTGGTGGTGCGGGACTTCAGGCTTCTGTACCTCCTGCCCGACCGTAGCAGCAAGAAGAGGGCGTGACCCGGTTGGCAGGGATCCTTGATGACAGATGCCACCTTCTTGAGCCAGCACCTCCTGTAGAGGCTGTCAATGGTGGGGAGGGCTGTGCCCATGATGGACTGGGCTGTGTCCACTACTCTCTGTAGTCTCTCACCTTCCTGTGCATTGGAATTGTTTTCACTGTGTTGACCTGAGCGAGCCCTTTTTGTAACCTTGAAGGAAGACACTCGAATCACCAAGGCTGCAGATCAAATGTTGATAAGTGGGATTAATATAAATGAGTCCAATGGTTGGCATGTACTTCATAAAGACCTTGCAATCCTCCAATCAAAGAAAAGAACAGCCAGGTTCATAAATGCAGCTGATGAGTTTTCAGAAGTAAAGTAACTAAGGGTATATAACACGGAGGCACAAGAAATTCTGCAGACGCTGGAATCCGGAGCAATACACAAAAAGTGCTGGAGGAACTGAGCAGGTCAGGCAGCATCCATGGAGGGAAATAAACAGTCGACGTTTCGGGCCGAGACCCTTCATCAGGACTGGAAAGGAAGAGGGCAGAAGCCGGAATAAGAAGGTGGGTGGGGGGGGAGCGGGAGGAGCACACGCAGGCAGGTGATAGGCGAGTCCAGGTGGGAGGGGCTGAAGATGTCATAAGCTGAGGTGAGAGGTAGAAAAGGCCAAGGGCTGAAGAAGAAGGAATCTGATAGGAGAGGACAGTGGACCATGGAATAAAAGATGGGGGAGGGGAGGAGAGGAGATGGGCAGGTCATCAAGGCGGGGGAAGGAGTCATAGGAATAAGGGAAGACAAAGGAGTGGGGGGTGGAAAGAAGGGGTGGAGTTATCAAAAGTTATAGAAATCGATGTTGAGGCTGTCAGGTTGGAGACTCCCAAGGTGAAATATGAGGTGTTGTTCCTCCAACATGAGTCTGGCCTCAACGTGGCAGTAGAGGAGGCCGTGGATAGACATCAGTATGGGAGTGGGATGCGGAATTGAAGTGGGTGGCCACCGGGAGGTCGTGGCTGTTGCGGCAGACGGAGGCATAATATGATGGATAAGCTGGGCTATCTGTTGAAAAAAGGGAATGGGTCTAAGGGAGGACTCCTGTTCCCAAAGCTATAATCAAAGAAAGAGAGATGTTTATTTAGAGAGATATTTATTTATTTGTCACATGTACATCGAAACACACAGTGAAACGTGTCTTTTTGCATTACCGAGAATGTGCTGGGCACAGCCCGCAAGTGTCGCCACTCTTCCGGTGCCAACACTTCCTAACCTGTACGTCTTTGGAATGTGGGAGGAAACCGGAGCACCTGGAGGAAACCCACACAGACACAGGGAGAACGTACAAACTCCTTACGGACAGCGGCGGGAATTGAACCCGGTCACTGGTGCTGTAATAGTGTTACGCTAACAGCTACACTACCGTGAGGCTTCCATTTATACACTGAAAGTATGGCTGGCCAGTTCTTTACTGAACTGGCATTGAAGAAACCTATACAATTCATCCATAGATGTGAAATATTAGTGTAGAAAGAAATATCTTCACTAAATTGACCCTGTCAAGCCCTTTTATAATCTTAAAGATGAGCACTTGAAGGCTGCAGACCAACAAAAGATGTCCCTGAAGGTCTAACTGGAGAATTATTCTTTTCATAAAATTTCATGCCGGCAATAAATGTCAGCCCTGCAGTTTGCATCTCCTTTTGTTCAGAATACCACAGGTGGTTCCCAAGATGCGCAATCCCAAGATGGACAATTGACCAAGGGAATTAAGTGTTTAAGGCCAAGAGTTCAAGGGATATGATGGCCACTGCCATGAGGTCAGGGACAGAGAAAAGAAGGTGTGGACCAAAACTGAGTGAAAGTCAAATGGTGTTAAGGATCGCAAGAAAGGAAATGAAGATCTTCTCAAGGAAAAACTTTCAGTGAAGTCTGAATTAGTATGTAATTTCTATTTTTACTGATTTGATTACGATCTTATTACGTTTTAGAGACTGAAGGTCAACACGTCTGTTGAGTGTTTTTTAATTAACTGTAAGCATCTGATTTCCAAATAAGAACCAAGAGATACTAGATATAGAAACAAGAGGAGGCCAATCAGCCCTATTCCTGCTTTGCCATTCAATAGGATGAAGGCCGATCTCTTGCCTCAGTGCCATTTTCCTGTGCTAATCCTATTTTGCTTGATTCCCTTAGTATTTAAAAATCTATTGATCCATTGATAGGTATCTAATTAGTCAAGGTATCAAGGGATATGGAGAAAAGGCCGGGAATTGGGGCTAGATGGGAGAATAGTTTAGCTCACGGTGAGGTAGCAGAGCAGACTTGATGGGCCGAATGGATACTCTGCTCCTTTGTCTTGTGATCTTGTGATCTCCATCTTGAATGTAATCTGTTCGGAGCCTTCTTAACCCTCTTAGGTCAAGAACTCCAAAGATTCATATCCTCTGGATGAAGAATTTTCATCCAATCTCTGTCCATCGACTTATTCTGAGGCTCTGACCTCAAGTTCTAGACACTCCAGCCAGTGGAAGCATCACTACCGTGTCTACCTGTCAAGTCCCTTATTGTCAAGTACCTGTCAAGCATTTTGTATGATTCAATGGGGTGACCTGTCAATTCTTCTAAACCCAAGAGAGTATAAACCCGATCTAAAACACCCAGAAATGGAACAAAAATAGTTCTGTAAGCACTCCTGATGCAGGGTTTCGACCCGAAACATCGACAATTGCTTTCCTCCGACAGATGCTGCTCGACCTGCTGAGTTCCTCCAGCAGATTGTGACACCAGATTCCAGCAACTGCAGTCTCTTGTAACTCCATGGCCGTAATTAAGTTTGTTGTAATTGAGACCTGGGTTCAATCCTGGCCTTGGGCGCTGTCTGTGTGGATTCTCCCTGTGACCACATGGGTTTCCTCCGGGTGCTCCGGTTTCCTCCCACATCCCAAAGATGTATAGATTGGTAGGTTAATTGTCCACTGTAAATTGCCCCTAATATGTAGGTGAGTGGTAGAATCTAGAGGGTGGGGGAAATAAGAAATAGAATTAAGGGAGGATTAGTGTAAACGGGTGGTTGATGGCAAGCACGCACTCAGTGGGCTGAATGGCCTGTTTCTGCACTGTTTGTCTGTCTCTTTGCTTATTCTGTGCTGCAGTGATGGTCATTACTTCCTCACATACTTCTCTTCAGAAGATGAGAAATCCAGCCAATCCGGCATTTCAAATGAGATTTTATTTCTAAATTTGTTATAAGGTTAAAAAAATAAGTTTGGCTTTAGATATCATGAGAGGCTCCAAGATACACGCTACAGCAATAAGGAAATTGCGGTTAAGTAAACTGTTGTTCCAAGATGGGATGAGAAATGTGTTTCCAATTGGAGAAGCTTTGGACGTCTTGATTACTGGATTGCTCTCTGGATCCCATTACAATCACTGGTGCCGGGTCTTCGACTAGGTAGGGTGAAGTACTCATTGCTCTTCTCCTCCCTCCATTGCTCCTGCTTACTGTTCAACGCAAGGAGGCTAAACCACGTACATGCATTCCAAGTGAATTCAATTCAACAGTGAGGGTTCAAGGTCTAAATCACTCTGCCTTCCCCTCCATTAACCAGCTGACCAATCCTTTTTCCCTTGTGTTATTTGTTGCCTCTTTGAAGAACCTGATAGCATTTTATGCATTGAGGGTGTGGTGGTATCGTGGTTGTGTAACCAGATTGGCACCCAAGATACCTGGCCATTGATCTATGGAAAAGAGTTCAAATCCCATTATAGCCACAGGGGGATTTCACTTCAAGGTATTAGCTGACCCTGGAATGGGATAAATCCTGGAATGGGACAATAATGCTGACCATGATTAGATAATTGAGTTCAAGAGCCGCGAGGTGATGTTGCAGCTCTATAGAACTCTGGTTAGACCACACTTGGAGTATTGCGTTCAGTTCTGGTTGCCTCACTATAGGGAGGATGTGGAAGCTTTAGAGACGGTGCAGAGGAGATTTACCAGGATGCTGTCTGGATTGGAGAGAATGTCTTATGAGGATAGGTTGAGTGAGCTCGGGCTTTTCTCTTTGGAGAGAAGGAGAATCAGAGGTGACTTGATAGAGGTGTACAAGATGATAAGAGGCATAGATCGAGTCGACAGTCAGAGACTTTTTCCCAGGGTGACAATGGCTAACACGAGGGGACATAATTTTAAGGTGATTGGAGGAAGGTATAAGGGGGATATCAGGGGTAAGTTTTTTACACAGAGATTGGTGGGTGCGTGGAACGCACTGCCGGCAGAGTTTGTGGGGGCAGATACATTAGGGATATTTAAGACACTCTTAGATAGACACATGAATGATAGAAAACTAGGGGGCTATGTGGGAGGGAAGGGTTAGATAGATCTTAGAGCAGGATAAAATGTCTGCACAACATCATGGGCCAAAGGGCCTGTACCGCTCTGTAATGTTCTATGTTCTATGAAACTACTGGATTGCCATAAAACCCCATCTGATTTCCAGTCTGGGTTATACGTAACTCCATGCCCACCAATGTGGTTGACCTGTGCTCGCCACCTCATTTCAGGTGTAGTGAACGATGGGCAATAAACATTGGGTTTGATGGTGACATCCACGTCCTGTGAATGAATAAACCTTGAAACAAAATTACTTGGCAAAGGAAATTCAGCTTTCAGTTAGTGCACAGGAAGCTTCCGTAACGGCAGTTTGTCAATGACCAGAAAATCAGTTTTAGAGATGGCAGCTGAGGAATGATTAATAGCCCAGTGGGGTCCTGTATGGGCATAGAGCTTCTGTGTAACTTCTCAACCCCAATGGTACTGTACCCTCTCAGAATACACCCACCTGATATACATCCCGGGCAGGGACTTGAACCCATGTCCATCTAACTCCATGGACTTTGTCTACACTTCCAGCTGCCTTGGGAAAGTAGCCAACATAATCAAATACCCCTCCCAACCTGGTCATTTTCTCTTCTCCCTCCTTCCATCGGGCAGAAGAAACAAAAGCTTAAAAACACACAGTACCAGACTCAATGGCAGCTTCTATCCCACTGCTACAAGATACTAGAACAGACCTCTTGCATGATAAAGGTGGACTCTTGATCTCACAATCTACCTCGTCATGACCTTACACCTTATTGTCTGCCTGCACTGCACTTTCTCTGTAACTGTTACACTTTATTCTGCATTCTGTTATTGTTTTCCCTTTGGACTGCCTCAATGTATTTATGTTTAGAAATGATCTGTATGGATAGCATGCAAAACAAAGTTTTTCACTGTACCTCGGTACATGTGACAGTAATAACTTACAAATTACTAACCAGGTCACATCATCTGTAAAGATGTGAGCAGTCACTGTTTCACTTATTACCACACAGAACGATGTCAGTCAATGTAATCCCCCCTTTCTTTATTTCCCTGAACCCAGCCACTAATTCTGTCTCACACATGCCCATCAACATCCCTTCAACTTCTCAGCATTTGGAATGTGGGAGGAAACCGGAGCACCCAGAGGAAACCACAGGGAGAACGTGCAAAATCCACACAGACAGCATCCGAGGTCAGAATTGAACCTCGGTCTCCGGTGCTGTGAGACAACAGAACTACCTGATGTGCCATCAGTCAGCTAACTCATTCAACGAGCAGGAGAGGTTTGAACGAGCTGGAAGGGAGGGGATTCATTGGATAACTGAGGAATGGGGAGTTGTTCCTTTCATCCTGGGGTCTTAGTACAATGTCATCACTGAAGGAATATTCATGGTTAGTGAAAGTGATACATGAAGGGGTTAACATCAGAAGGAGAAGTGTCCAAGGGAATGTATTATGAACATATTAAATGTTCAGATATGAACTTCACTAACTGTAATTACTGCTCCTTGAGATGAAAGGATTCAATTCAATCAAATAGAAATTCCAATTACAGATTCCCTATTCTGTTTTCAAAGAATACAATTTTCTCCGAAGGGGAGACACGCCTCCCCGAGGAGACTTACCCCACCTCCCCTCACTCAGGTCCCACAAGGCACTGCACGTTGGAAAGGCTCCCTGGCTCCCGCACCATCATGGTACACACCACACAAAGCTGGTTTGCCGCTGCCTCTGAACATATTTCCATTACATTGATTGTGTGCTGCTGTAGTACCCTTACCTCTGAAACTAAAGCTCACCTGTTCAACTCCAGCCCCAGACCTGAGCAGGTTACTGAGGGATGGAGGAAACCCTTCTTACCTCCCAGATGACCCAATGGGATAAGTTCAAGTTTCTTCCAGAGCATTATCCCTTAAGCAACTTTGCAAACAGATTATCTGCCCTTAATCACGATAATATTCACGGGAGCTTGCTGTATGTAAATCAGGTCTCATATTTCTTACCCTACACTTCAGCAATACATAACTGGCTCTAAAGTTCTCTCAGGTGTCCTGAAAGGTGCCAAATGAATGCAGGTTCTTTCTCACAGAAAGAAAGGTTGAATTGAATTCTTGCAATATTGAACATCACCACTCACATAACGTATAAAACCAGTGTAAGGGCTGAGTGTTTCTATAGACATTGTTCCCACTCCCCTCTTTGAAGACAAGGAGGATATTCCACAAACCTCTTGTCCGACATGCTCCCGTAAAAAGTGGCTCGTCAATTCCGTTTTGTGGGATCTTGATGTACATAAAATGGCTGCTGTCTCCTCCTGCATAAAACCAGTTCATTTACACCAGTGTAACTATATAGGAGTCACTCTATAAACCACTCGTAAAACATGCCCAAGCAATGTGTTAAGGTCTTTTATATAAATATATCTATTTCTTCCTCCTTTCCCTTTTAACCTTTATCTATGTGAGACAATGTTGTCCTACATTATTCATGAGATTTATCTCTGATCTAGTCCTTCTCACGTTGGCTGTAAGATACAGCTCCCTGAATTCTTCTGCTGCAATGTACAAAGCTCAATAAAACTGAATCTCAAAGATATGGTTAGCAGGAAAACAGCAGGAGATTGTGCAGTCTGCAGGAATAACAATCACGTGCACCACCAAGTTGTGTTCCTGCCTTCTTTTGACGAACTTGCTTTCTCTCTTTCTCAGTTCTGATGGAAGGTCTATGACCTGAAAGGTCTCTGACTGGTTTCCCTTTGCACGGATGCTGCTTGACCAGCTGAGTTCTTCCCGCATCATCTGCTTTTGCTTGAGATTCATAAGGAAGGCGCGTCAGCATCTTTACTTTCTTAGGAGGTTAACAAGGTTCGACTTGTCGCCGAATGCTCAGACAAAATTCTACAGATGTACTGTTGAATGTACCCTGACTGTCGCATCATGGTCTGGTACAGTAATTCAAATGCGCAGGAACATAAGAAGCTGCAGAGAGTAGTGGACTCTGCCCAGTACATCACGGGCACATCCCTCCCCACCATCAGTAGTATCAAGAAGGCAACATCTATCATCAAAGATCCCTGCCATCCGGGCCATACCATCTTCTCACAGCTACCATCGGGCAGGAGGTACAGAAGCCTGAAGTCCCACACCACCAGGTTAAAGAGCAGCTACTTCTCTTCAACCATCCGGTTCTTGAACTGACCTGCACAACCCTAATCACTACAGTTCAGCAACACTATGACCACTTTGCACTAAAATGGACTTTGTTTTTTATTTGTTCTAATTGTGTTCCTTGTTGTAAAATTGTCTCTAATATATGTTTATGTTTTTCTTGTGAATGCTGCTTATCTGATGCTATGTGCTTGTGATGCTGCTGCAAGTAAGTTTTTCATTGCACCTGTGCGCACATGTTCTTGTGCAGATGACAATAAACTTGACTTTGACTTTGACTTTCCATCATCTGCAGTTTTATTTGTTTTCCACTGGGTATCTCAAGAAAGAAGTTTGCTTAACTGTCAGGTCCATTCTATCTTGATAACTGCCTCTAGCCCCATAACCCTTTGAAATATTTCAACCCCACCAGCCTCTTCTGAGTCAAGGAATTCTTTTACTTCCAGATTTCAGATTTCCAGCATCTACAGTTTTTTGATTTTCTGTTAAGAAAACTTATCATTCTTTCTGTCTCTTGCAGAGATCTTAAACTAGGATAGAGTGGACATGAAGAGGATGTTTCCAGTAGTGGGAGAGTCTAGGACCAGAGGGCACAGCCTCAGAATAGGATGTCCCTTTAGAACAGACATGAGAAGTAATTTCTTCAGCCAGAGGGTCGTGAACCTGTGGAACTCATTGGCACAGACGGCTGTGGAGGCCAAGTCATTGGGTGTATTTAAAGCGGAGGTTGATAGGTTCTCGATTGGTAAGGGTGTCAAAGGTTACAGGGAGAAGGCAGGAGAATGGGGTTGAGAGGGAAAAATAAATCAGCCATGATTGAATGGCGGAGCAGACTCGATGGGCCGAATGGCCTAATTCTGCTCCTATGTCTTATGGTCTTATATTTTCTTCACCACCAAGAACATCTATTTCCATTGCCATAACTTTACCAGTGCTCTGATAAGATAAGATAAGATAAGATAAGATAAGATAAGATAAGATAAGGTAAGATATCTTTATTAGTCACATGTACATCGAAACACACAATGAAATGCATCTTTTGCATAGAGTGTTCTGGGGGCAGCCCGCAAGTATCATCACGCTTCTGGCGCCAACATAGCACGCCCACAACTTCCTAACCCGTACGTCTTTGGAATGTAGGAGGAAACGGAAGCACCCGGAGGAAACCCACACAGACACAGGGAGAACGTACAAACTCCTTACAGACAGTGGTTTGAATTGAACCTGGGTTGCTGGTGCTGTAAAGCGTTACGCTAACCATTACACTACTGCCTGTAGCAGAGATGTTCTGTAGGAAAAACTGCTCCAGCTTAGACTTGGATAGTACAGTGGCACAGCTGGTAGCTCCAGTGACCCAGGTTTGGTCCTGACCTCAAGTACTGTCTATGTGGAGTTTGCATGTTCTCTCTGTGACTCTGCAGGTTTCCCTTGGGTGCTCTGGTTTCCTCCCAGACTCCAAAGACGAGCGGTTTGGTAGATTAATTGTCCTGAATGTATAAGTGAGTGACAGAATCTGGAGGGACTTTATAGATATAGAACATAGAGCAGTACAGCACAGAACAGGCCCTTCGGCCCTCAATGTTGTGCTGACATAGCTATTCCCTCCTACCCACAGACTGCCCATATCCCTCCATTTTCCTCTCATACATGTGCCCATTCAAGCCCCTCTTAAAAGCCCCCAATGATTTTGCCTCCATCACCCTATCAGGCAATGCATTCCAGGCATCCACCACTCTCTCAGTAAAAAGCGTACCCCTCACATCTGTTCTGAACCTACTCCCTCTCACCTTAAGTGCATGCCCTCTGGTATTGGATCGCTCAATAATGGGAAAAAGATATTGCTTGTCCACCCTATCTATGCCCTTCATAATTTTATACACTTCTAACAGATCACCCCTCAGCTTCTGCCGCTCCAGAGAAAAAAGCCCAAGTTTGTCCAGCCTCTCCTGATAGCACATGCCCTCTAATCCAGGCAGCATCCTAGTAAACCTCCTCTGCACCCTCTCTAAAGCCTCGACATCCTCCCTATAGTGAGGTGACCAGAATATATAAGAAGAATAAAGTGGGGATAGACTAAAATTAGTGTAAATGGGTGCTTGATGGGCAGTGCTGTCTCATTGGGCTGAAGATTGGGATACACTGATTCTATGAATTTGCACAGATTCAGTGTCTCCATTTACGACAATGGAGAGGAATGGCCCCGAGGGAGAGGGGTAAGTTTCAAGTAATTTGCAGTTTTTGAATTGATTAAATGATTAAACGTATGTAATAATCATCTGCGATGATGTGCCATAGCTCATGGAGAAGGGCTGGTAGTAGAATATGAATGATAGAGAAATGGGGGGGGGCGATGTGGGAGGGAAGGGTTAGATAGATCTTAGAGCAGGATAAAATGTCGGCACAACATTGTGGGCTGAAGGGCCTGTACTGTGCTGTAGTGTTCGATGTTCTAACATAGGTGAGGGGCAGCAGTAACACCTACTGAGCCCCAGTAATTTGAGAAATTCTTTGCTCAAAGAATTCGAAGGAGCATCTCAGAAGAGAGAAAGAGCTGGGGAGAGAGAAAGGTTGAGAATGGGTCCCTGGGGCTTATGGACCGAAGACATGGCTGTCAGGGGAGGAGCGGAGGAACTCTCGCACTCTTCTGCTGGTGGAGTTGAAATATTTCAGAGGGTTATGGGGTTGGAGGCAGTGATCGAGTTAACACGGGAAACGACGATGAGACAGTGTGACGTTTAGGTGAAGGCAGTCTGTCAGTTGGAGAAGGGAGGTAGAGTTGGAGGAGTTAGGGAACGTGAGGATCCTCAGAAAGATTGAATGAGAGTGGGAAGCGGTGAAATGGACGTGGATCTCTACAAACTGAGATTAGCAGAAGGAAGCGAGTGTAAGAAGAACATATTTATATGATACCTTTCACACCATCAACAAGCTTCAGTACTGCTTCTGAGCAGGTAAGTTTTAAGTGCAATCATTGCCATAATACAGGAAAGAAGCAACCATTCTTGCACAGCAAGATTCCAAAACAACAATGGGATGGACAGCCACTTAGTCAGAGAGTTGGCACCGAGCCACCTCCCCAAATAGTTGGGAGCTTCAAGACTGCTGGGCGGTTTGAATTTTCTGATAGCTGGAACACAAACGCTCAGGAGTTAGCTGTACCATAGGGCACCAAGTATAAAATAAACCTGCTATTTTATTTTCAGTGCAATACACCAATTACCTGAAGCACAATCAATAAAATCCTGTTAACCCTGTGGGACAGTGTACCCAAGGCATTTCCTGAGGCACACATCGTTTGCATTCATTAGCCTTTATCTGAATTTATCTCCCACTGCTCAATACCAAGCCACTGGGCATGATTGACCTCTGTTGAATTATGATGCTATGCAGCTTCCTTGTTCAAACTGGGATAGTATGATGGAGATAAATAAATGGATGTTTGTTAAAGCAACAATTAAAACCACAAACCTGAAGAACAATCTAAACTAAGATGGGAGAATACACATAAAATTCTGGAGGAACTCATTGGTTGGGGCAGATTTCCCATTGCCCCCAAGCTGCTGCTCACCAGTTCCGTATCGCATTGCTCGTTCCTGCACACTCCAGACAGATCTTCCTGGCTCCTAGACGTTGGCCTGGCTAACGTCGTGTAGGGGCTGCCAGCTGCTATCACAGAATGGCTTTCACAGCTGATGAGACCCTGCCTCTTCCCACCCCACCCCACCCCACCCCACCCCACCCCATCACACTCACTGGCTGTCAGTATGGTTGAGGTCATTGAATGCCCATGAACAACTTCACAAATCTTCAGTGACACTTGGGTTGTTAAAAAAAATTAAAATATTAATAAATTTGTACATTTAACATTGCATTTTACATATAAAACATTCTCATGCTAAATGTAAAACATTAAAACAAACTTAAATGAAGATTAGAAACAAACTAGATGCTGGAGGAACTCAGCGTGTCAGGCAGCATCTATGGAGGGAAATGGACAGTCAATATTTGGTTTCAAGACCCCTCATCTGGAAATGAAGTTCGGTTAAGTATTTACTTATCTTTTGGCAGCTGATTCTTCCCATTTACCACTTCCATTGAGCGTGGGCCTAGTGAAAGACTGCCCACCTTGAGAGCTGTGGAAGTACATTGGACTCCATGAGGATCTACCAGCCAGTGGTGCCTCCATCCAATATCAATGCTTGAAACCAGGAGATCCTGGGTAAGTCCTGTTCTTAGCAATTACTTTGGGGCAAAAGAATCAGTACAATTAATATGGTCCCATTTGCGAAAGAGTTGGATGTGGACGTCACTGGCAATGTCAACATTGGGCAGGCACGGTAGCGTAGGAGTTAACATAACGATATTACAGCTTCAGCGACCCAGGTTTAATTCCAGCCGCTGTCCGTAAGGAGTTTGTACGTTCTGCCCTGTGTCTGCGTGGGTTTCCTCCGGGTGCTCGGGTTTCCTCCCACATTCCAAAGCCGTGTGTGTCAGGAAGTCGTGGGCATGCTATGTTGGCACCGGAAGACTGGCGACATTTGCGGGCTGCCCCCAGAACACCCTACGCAAAAGATGCATTTCACTGTGTGTTTCGATGTACATGTGATTAATAAAGAAATCTTATCTTATTTACTGTCCATCTTTTATTGCCCCGGAAGAGATAATTAAGAGTCAACCACTTAACTATGAAGTATTTGGGACAACTTATAATGTAAAATAAAAAAAAACCAGGCAGCAAGTCTGACAAGTCTTCTCCACTGCAAGATAGTCAATAGGTCTCCATGGACTGCATTATGGTGTTGCATTATTCTGAAGGAACATATTGGAAATAGATGCAAGTGCAATATTTATGTAGAGAAATAATTAAGCTGCAAGTTGGCACATCCCAAGACAGGCTCTACGTGTTTACATTAATAACAGCAAGAGTTGCTTCTCCAGATGTTTGAAAGTTGTGTTCAGTGATGCCCTTCAAGCAAGAAGGTGCACCCAAATGCACTGGTTCAGGGTGTTCCATCTCCACAGGGTCAGGGCTAATTCTCCACTTCAAATTAATTATGATCTAAAACATGAATTAATTAACAAGATCATAGAGTCATGGAGCATGGAAACAGGCCCTTCGTCCCAACCGGTCCATGCAGACTGTGTTGCCCAGTGAGCTAGTCCCATTTGCCCGTGTTTGGTCCATAGACCTCTAAACCTCTCCTATCCATGTACTTATCAAATACACACCACCCTTCGTGTGAAGAAGTTACCCCTGATGTCCCTTTTAAATCTCTCACCTCTGATCTCCCTGGAAAAAAGACTGTGTGTTTTCACCCTGTCTATGCCCCTCATGATCTTATATACCTCTTTCAGGTCACCAGGCTCAAAGACAGCTTCTATCCTACTGTCATAAGAATATTGAATGGTCCCTTACTACGAT
The DNA here is from genome assembly GCF_009764475.1 of Pristis pectinata. NCBI lineage: Eukaryota > Metazoa > Chordata > Chondrichthyes > Rhinopristiformes > Pristidae > Pristis > Pristis pectinata. The sequence goes on along the minus strand of NC_067410.1, from coordinate 5,994,131 downwards.
AAGATCAGAATCAGGTTTATTATCACTGACATATGTCATGAAATTTGTTGTTTTGCAGCAGCAGTACAGTGCAAGATGTAGAGACATAAAAATTACCATAAGTTACAAAAATAAATAAATAATGCAGAAGAGGAATAACGAGACAGTGTTCATGGGTTCGTGGACCGTTCAGAAACCTGATGGTGGAGGGGAAGAAGCTATTCCTGAATCGTTAAGTGTGGGTCTTCAGGCCCCAGTGGTGGTAACATGAAGAAGGCATGTCCTGGGTGGTGACGGTCCTTAATGATGGATCCTGCCTTCTTGAGGCACCGCCTCTTGAAGACAAGACATCTTTATTAGTCACATGTACATCGAGACACACAGTGAAATGCATCTTTGCGTAGAGTGTTCTGGGGGCAGCCTGCAAGTGTCGCCACTCTTCCGTTGACAACATAGCATGCCCACAACTTCCTAACCTGTATGTCTTTGGAATGTGGGAGGAAACTGGAGCACCCGGAAGAAACCCACGCAGACACAGGGAGAACATACAAACTCCTTACAGACTGTGGCTGGAATTGAACCTGGGTCGCTGGTGCTATAATAACTTTACACTAATTGCTACACTACGGTGATGTCCTCAATGGTGTGGAGGGTTGTCCCTGTGATGGAAGCTGGCTGAGTCTACAACCCTCTGCAGCCTCTTTTGATCCTGCACGTTGGAGCCTCCATATCAGGCTGTATAGTCATGGACTCTTGACCTCACAATCTATCTCGTTATAGCCTTGCATCTTATTGTCTGCCTGCACTGCACTTTCTCTGTAACTGTAACCCTTTATTCTGCATTCTGTTATTGTTTTCCTTTGTACTTCCTCAATGCACTGTTGTAACGAAATGATCTGTATGGATGGTGTGCAAGAGAAGTTTTTCACTGTACCTCAGTACATATGACAATAATAAACAAATTTCCCAATTTACCTCAATCCCTTGCGTTCCAGGGAATAAAGTCCTAGTCTATGTAGCCTCTCCTTGTAACTCAGGCCCCCAAGTCCAGGCAGTGTCCTGGTAAATCTTTTCTGCACTCTTTCTAGTTTAATAATATTTTTCCTATAACAGGGTGACCAAAACTGCACACAATACTCCAAGTGCGGCCTCAGCAACGTCTTATATAACTGATCATTACAGATGGCATAAGCTTTGACAAGGAACCTAAACAAGGCATTAAAAAAAACTGGGCATTGTTGTTAAACTATAGATCCTGAACCAGGGAAAGACCAATCATTATGCTCCAAAGATTTACCCTGGGCTGACATCTTGCATTTGTGGCCCTTCTGGTAATTAAGCGGTGAAGGAACAACAGTATTATAAAAGCCACAGTGTAATTAAAGACAAAATTGGAACAAATTTTATTTTTGTACATTTGAGCTATTAACCATTACTGAGCTTTCATTTCCTCACACGTTATGTGCAAAATATAAATGCTGCAGCTATGTTTGTTGGATCAGCTGGAGCTTAATTGGGACCCGTTTTGACTACTGTTAAAATTCAGTGGGTTCAAATCCCACTCCAGTGACTTGAACGCTGACATTCTAGTGAAGCGTAAGGAATGCTGCTCTCTCAGTCTTTGCCGTACATATTAAACCAAGGCACTGATTGGTTTCCTGGGCGGATGTAAAAGAGGAAGGGTCGGTCCTTTCCTCAGTGACTAACACTGTGCATTGCCGGCGGATAGAGACAGTGCTCAGGGTAGCTGATGGCATATCAGTCCAGATGACGTTGAGCTTCTTGAGAGTTGTTGGCGTTGTATCATCCAGGCAAGTGGAGGATATTCCATTGCATTCCTGACTTGCCTTGTAAACGGTGGAAAGGCCTTGGAGTGTGAGGAGGAGAATAAGGCAGAGTACACCTAAAGTAAGCTCTGGTCATCCAAATCAATCTATGTGTTTTGGGTTCACAGTATTCTTGAAGGGCCTTCTTTAAATACTTTAAATGTGTTCCAGTGAAGTTAACATTACAGTATAAGAAAGTGAGCAGTTGTATTCATAGGAATCTTTAAAACTGCTTTGCTACTCAACATTTGGTCTCACTGCCCCGCCCCTATCTCAGTCTATTCAATGACTACCCTTCCACAGCTCTCTGGAGTTAAAGGTTACAAAGGCTCACCACCCTCGAAGAGAAATTCCTCCTGGTATAAATAGGTGACTCTCCTGTTCTGAAACCATGCACCCTCTTCCAGATTCCCTGATAAACAGGAGGTGATGTAATCTGTACAGCCTCTCCACACCCCCATCCCAAACCTCGATTCTCATGCCCAAACACTCTGACACTACTTCAAATCTTCACAACTGAAACTAAAACTAAATAAGAAGAGATTAGTGTAAATAGGTGGTTGTTGATCGGTACAGACCTGTTTCCATGCTGTATGACTTCATGGCTCTAGTCCATAAATCTAGCACTGAGATGATCGACAGATTCCTGTCCCCTCTATGCACAGCTGATTGGAAATGGCCACATCTGATTGGCAAGGATTACTCAGACTTAATAGTTTCAGACCACAAGAAGCTGGAGGAACTCAGTGGGACAGGCAGTATCTATGGAGGGAGATGGACAGTCGACATCTTGGGTCGAGACCCTTCATCTGGACTGAAACATCAACTGTCCATTTCCCTCCACAGACGCTGCCTGACCTGTTGAGTTCCTCTAGCTTTTTGTGTGTTGCTCCAGATTCCGGCCTCTGCTGTCTCTTGTGTCTCCTTAATAGTTTCAAAGTTATGACAAGTTTTGGTAGCAGAAGCTACATCCACTGATGGGAGTGTCAGCAAGAGGGCAGAGATTTAACGTAAATGCAGAAGGAGCAGAGACAAGATGAAACAGTTTTTTTGTCTGCAGCAAGTTATGTTGATGTAGAATGTGCTGCTCAAAAGGGCAGTGGAAGCAGATTCAACAGGGATTATCAAAAGTGAATTGTTGTGGAGACCATAAGACCATAAGACAAAGGAGCAGAAGTCGGCCATTCGGCCCATCGAGTCTGCCCCGCCATTCTATCATGAGCTGATCCATTCTCCCATTTAGCCCCACTCCCCCGCCTTCTCACCATAACCTTTGATGCCCTGGCTACTCAGACACCTATCAATCTCTGCCTTAACTACACTCAATGACTTTGCCTCCACAGCTGCCCGTGGCATCAAATTCCACGGATTCACCACTCTCTGGCTAAAGAAATTTCTCCGCATCTCTGTTAAGAATGGGCGCCCTTCAATCCTGAAGTCGTGCCCTCTTGTACTGGACTCCCCTGCCATGAGAAACAACTTCACCACATCTACTCTGTCCAGGACTTTTAACATTCAAAATGTTTCTATGAGGTCCCCCCTCATTCTTCTGAACTCCAAGGAGTACAGCCCAAGAGCCGTCAAACGTTCCTCATATGTTAACCCTCTCATTCCTGGAATCATTCTAGTGAATCTTCTCTGAACCCTCTCCAACAGAGCTATAGGAGAAAATGAAATTAATTGCATAGTCTTTCAAAGAGCTAGCATGGGCACAATGGTTTGAATTGTCTCCCTCAGTATTGTGCGATTCTGTGAGCTAAAGAATCTGTTGGTTCCTCACTACCACTCCTTGAGCAGACACTGATAAGATCAATAAACACAGACTGCTAGAGGAACTCAGCAGATCGAGCAGCATCTGTGCGGGGAAAGAAATCGTTGACGTTTCTGGTTGAGACCCTGCATCAGAACCACTGAGATCATCCAGCAGTCTGTTTGTTGCTCTAGAATCCAGCATCTGTGGTATTTTGTGTCTTCACTTTACCACTCACTGCGAAGTCTCTTCAAGGTCTGCCGACATTGAAGAAGTTTTACTCCTCTCTTTGATGGGGGTTCTGTGAGACCCTCTCTCCCCTGAGGTTTCTACTCCTCTCCTGCTCTTCAACCACATCAGTCCTGAAGTAGGACCTTGACCCAAAATGTCAACAATTCCTTCCCCCCCACCCCCACAGATGCTGCTCGACCCTCTGAGTTCCTCCAGCAGATGGTTTGTTTCTCCAGATTCCAGCATCAGCAGTTTCTTGTGTCTCCACTGATGTATAAAACTTTGGTTAGGCCGCACGGTGTACTGTGTGCAGTTCTGGTCACCCCATCACAGGAAGGATGCGGAGGCTTTGGAGAGGGTGCAGAAGAGGTTTACCAGGATGCTGCCTGGATTTAGAGGGTATGAACTCTCCTTAGAGGTTGGACAAACTTTGGTTGTTTTCTCTGGAGTGTCAGAGGCTGAGGGGAGACCTGATAGAGATTTATTAATTATGAGAAGCATAGATAGGGTAGACAGTCAGAATCCTTTTCCCAGGGTAGAAATGTCTAGTACTAGAGGACATGCATTAAAGGTGAGAGTGGTAAAGTTCAAAGGAGATGTGCGGGGCAAGTAATTTACCCAGAGAGTGGTGGGTGCCTGGAACAGGCTGCCAGGGGTGGCGGTGGAAGCAGATACGATAGTGGTGTTTAAGAGGCTGTTAGATAGACACACGAACATGCAGAGATTGGAGGGATATGGATCACGTGCAGGCAGAAAAGAATGAGTTTAATTTGGCATCACATTCAATGTAGACATTGTGGGCCGAAGGGCCTGTTCCTGTGCTGTACTGTTCTGTGTTCTATATAAAATCACGCAGCCAGCAAAGCAAGATAGATTGGCTGGAAAAGCCCATTGATAAACAAACTGGCAATGTGCTGACTAAAGAGTGCCAAGTAACTGCTGTGTACACCAGCATTTTGCAGGGGTGTTTAATTACTACCTTGCATGACATGGAGACTGAGACTTGTCTGATGGTGAATGTATTCACAACCCAACACTGATGACTCACAGAGGAGTGCGTGCCCAGAAGATGGAGACCGCACTGCATACTCTACACTCAGAAGACAGAGTGGGGATGGGACCACACACAAGATGCTGGAGGAACTCAGCGGATCAGGCAGCATCTGTGGAGGGACACTTTGGGTCGAGACCCTTCATCTGGGCCGAGAGATAGAGGGGAGAGAGCCAGTATGAAGAGGTGTTGGGAAGGGGTGCAGCAAGAGATGGCGAGCGATAGGTGGATCCAGGTGAGGAGGGGTGATAGGCAGATAGAGGAGGGGAGGGTGGGAGTAGCGACAGAGGCTGGCAGGTGAGAGGTGGAGGCGACATAGGGCTACGGATCATGGAATCCGATAGGACAGGGAGGTGGAGCATGGAACCAAGTATGGGAGCTGGGGAGGGCAGACGGGAACATCGGGAGGAGGGGACCCAGTGTGCGGGTGATGGGCAGACAGAGTGGGTGGAGGAGGGGAAAGAAACAGGGTGATGGGCGGGGGGGGGGGGTGGTCGGGAGGAACTGGGTGGATCAGGAGGAGAGAGAATGGGACAGAGGGGAAGCAGTTTACCCGAAACTGGAGAATTCGATGTTCATGCTGTCAAGTTGTAGACCACCCAGGCAGAATATGAGGTGCTGCCCCTCTAGAGTGGGGTTGGGGTTGGTTGTGGTGACATCAGGTAGAGACATTGCCCTACTGTTAGGCTGAAAGTGCCTGATTCAAAAGCTTATGGGAATTATCCGTGACCCTGCCCTCTCCATCTATGACCTACATGTTGTTCTGCCCTCATCAAAACAAAACAAGTAATTTGAAATGCTGATTCTGAGATTCAGTGAGGTTGATTGCAGAAAAGATGGAAGAACCTTCTTCTTCTTCAAAGGAATATTACAGCAAACTTGATAACCTTGATAACGATTGCCTTCCTCATTGGTAAAAATACCTCCTCCTCGCTGATCATCAACCTCAAGGCTATGTGCTCATTCCTCTGAACATGACTGTGTGGCTAAGCATAGCTCCAACGCCATATATAAGTTTGCTGATGACACTACTGTTGTTGGACGAATCACAGATGGCGATGAGTCAGTGAGACAGGACACCTGGTCGAGTGGAGCCACAACAACAACCTCTCGCTCAACGTCAGTAAAACCAAAGAGCTGATTGTTGACTTCAGGAAGGGGAAGGAGGGCCAGTATGCATCAGTCTACATTGGTGGATCGGCGGTGGAGAGAGTCAGCAGCTTCAAATTCCTGGGCGTTAACATATCGGGTGACCTGTCCTGGGCCCAGCACATAGATGCAATCACAAGGAAGGTGTGCCAGCATCTTTATTAGAAGGTTAAGGAGGTACAGCATGTCACTGAACACTATAACAAACTTCTATCGATGTACTGTTGAAAGTATCCTGACTGGTTGCATCATGGTCAGGTACGGCAATTTGAATGCACAGGAACCTAAGAAGCTGCTTAGAGTAGTGGACTCTGCCTGATACATCATGGGCACATCCCTCCCCACCATCGGTAGTATCTGCAGGAGGCGCTGCCTCAAGAGGGCAACATCCATCATCAAAGATCCCCACCACCTGGGCCATATGACAATAAACCTGAGAGGTGAGAAAAGACCTTGATCTTGATTACTCATCTGAAAGGAAGCATGTCTGATTGTACAATGTTCTCTCAGACTGGGGATGCCAACTTGAACTCTACGTCCTAATGCTCTGCGACGGGAATTAAACCTTTGACCTTCTGATGCAGAAACAGAGAGAACCGCCGGCTAATCACAGCACAGAAAAGATGCAGCTTGCATTGGGGAGTGGTGGGATACCAGACTTGGGAGCAAATGGGCAAAGTGTTACGTGGATTTGAGATGCAGCCAAGCTCAGAACCACAGTGTGTTGTCAGTGTATTAATATACAGGCAGGAGCCACACACTGTGAGCTTCGTCATGTTGCCAGTGCAGGGACTTATGCCAAACTTTAATAGAAATATTCAAAGAAATTACTACGTATCTTCATATGGGATATTAACAAGGTGCTTTATGGGAGAATTACCTGACAAAATTTGACCACGAGCCAAGTAAGTAGGGGATTCAAAGGTTTGAAGCAGTCATAAAGGAGGAGAGAAATGTGGAGAGGTTTGGGGAGAGGATTAAGGCCCAGGCACTTGAAAATACAGCTGCCAATCTCCCAACAAGAATGACCATAAAAGATCCTCCTTTTCTTCTTCTGTCTCTAAGAGGCTTGTCACCTTGCTGCGTTGGAAGGGATCGTTGTTCCAATAATTCAAGGGTGATGCTGTCTGGACCTTGATCTGATCTCCCATGGCAGTAGGACTGAGAGTGCGGTTCTCAGGGATGATCCAAAAAAACCCTTTTAGTTGAGGGACATGTAGTTGGTAATTGGTTTATTATCGTCACACGTACCAAGATACAGTGAAAAACTTTGTTTTGCATGCCATCCATACAGATTATTTCACAACATAAGTACATTGAGGTAGTACAAGGGAAAAGGAATAATAGAATGCAGAATATAGTGTTACGGTTACAGAGGAAGTGCAGTATAAGGTGTAAGGCCATAATGAGGTAGATTGTGAGGTTTAAAAGTTCATCTTTATTGTACAAGAGATTCATTCAATAATCTTATAACAGTGGGATAGAAGCTGTCCTTGAGCCTGGTGGCGTGGCCTCAATGTGGCCTCAATAGTTGCAAGAGCAGCAGGAAATGCAACAGGTTGTCGTTGTTGACCCAGTTGTTGTGGTCCACCATGACTCTGATCCCGGCCACCAACCACCAGGATCGGGCAGACCTGACAGCACTCCACACTAAATATGACACATACAGGCTTCTGTCGTTTCCATAGCACCCAAAACTGATTTCTCCATCATCTGATGACTCACCAAGCCTGACAGACGTCCTTCTGCATCCTGAAGGAATGCTGCCGATTTTCCCACCGGCAGTTCTGACCTGGAGGTTGGGTTGAGCTTGGGTTGACGGAGCAGAGACTCACGCAGCACAGAACGTGGCCACGCCTCCAGCTGGGAAAGCCCTGAGTCCCAAATGGCCTCCTCGAAATCTCTCCCCCTATCACCTTTAAGACGCTTCTTCAAACCCATTTCTTCACCCAAGTGGTTGGTAATCTGTGCTGACATCTTCTTCGGAGGCTCAGCTTTTGTTTGTTAACTCTCCCGCGAAGTGGTAAATTGAAAGGCCAAGTTAATAAAAGTTTGTGTGATCATTCCTGACACCCATTCAGTCCACCAGACAGAAGCCGGCTTGTTGATGGAACTGGCCAACACCTCTCGCATTCTCCACCGCTCTTTCTCCTCTTTTCTGTAACTTTATTTGTTCTGCGAGAATAAATCCAATTAGCATTTGAAAGGAGCAATTGGATCTCCTTCCATCACCCTTGCAGTTAAGATCATAACAGTTTGCCGCATTAAAGCAGAATTCTCTTAATTTCTCGGTAGTTCTTTCACCAATTATAGCATAATACAGCACAGAAACAGGCCCTTCGGCCCACTAAATCCATGCTGGCCATCATCCATCCATTTATACTAATCCCATTTTATTCTCCTCACATTCCCATCAACTCCCCCCAGATGTTACCACTGCACTAGGGGCAATTTACAGTGGCTTATTAACTTACCAACCCGTGGGTCTTTGGAATGTGGGAGGTAACCAGAGCACCTGACGGGAAGTCACGGAGAGAACGTACAAATTCCACACAGTCCCGGAGGTCAGGATCGAACCCAGGCCGATGTAGCTGTGTGGTCTACCAGCAGCATTACTGTTCCTCTCAGTCTGTACTCTCTGATTCCTAGTCCATTGCGGTCATAATGTGATCGTCGTTGTGGCTATTCCTTGAGGTCGAGGATGAAGGTCTTCGTTCCGTTGATCTATTTATGGGCTCTCAAGTGGCTTATGAGTCCAATCTTGGCTAGAAGTAGCCCACAGAACGAAGACGCCTGTGCGTGTATTTGTTTAACGTGTAGTTGATGTTGCACTACAAAAAGCACACGATACTGCACAAATCAACCAACTGATTCCAATGGCATGGAAACCACGACGATTGGAGCTGATGGATTTGTCGCAGCCTTCACAACTGTTGAGTTCGAAGTAACTTCGTCCGCCTGTTCCACCGTTGAGGTCTTGTTTGGATTGTTCTTTGTCAGGGACCTCACCATCGACCTTACTGCCATGGGTGACCCTACCAGGAGCATAGCTCCAGACGGCATCGCTCTCGGGATCTCAGGATCACACAAGCCTCTCCACCACGACAAGGTGACAATCCACGGAGAAGATAATGTGATAGGCAAGGGCAGAAGATGCAAATGAAAAGATGCAAAACAGAGTTTTCAAATTCAGAGTAGTAAATAACTGTAAAACATCAAAGTTTAATGTTCTTTGTTTGAATGCACGTAGCAATTACGACAAGATAAATGAGTTGAGAGCACAGATAACAACATAAGAATATGATGTAATACCTACTACAGAAATGTGGTTGCAAGATGATCAGGACGGGGTGTTCAATATTCCAAGTTATACACTGTTCCAAGAGGACAAGCCAAAGGGGAAAGGAGGTGGGGTGGTGTTGTTAATCAAGGAAGGTCACAGAGCAGTGCTGAGTCATTATAAAGACAGTGAACAGAGGTGAGACACAAGAGATTCTGCAGATGCTGGAATCTGGAACAACGCACACAAAATGCTGGAGGAACACAGCAGGTCAGGCAGCATCTATGGAGGGAAATAGACAGTCGACATTTTGGGTTGAGACCCTTTATCAGGACTGGAAAGGAAGAGGGCAGAAGCCAGAATAAAAAAAGTAGTGGGAGAAGCAGGTGATAGGGTGGAAAAGGATTAAGATTAAGATCTTTATTAGTCACACGTACATCGAAACGCACAGTGAAACGCATCTTTTGCGTAGAGTGTTCTGGGGGCAGCCCGCAAGTGTCGCCACGTTTCCGGCGCCAACATAGCACGCCCACAACTTCCTAACCCATACGCCTTTTTGGAATGTGGGAGGAAACTGGAGCACCCGGAGGAAACCCACGCAGACACGTAGAGAACGTACAAAGTCCTTACAGACAGTGGCTGGAATCGAACCAGGGTCGCTGGCGCTGTAATAGCGTTACACTAGCTCCTACACTACTGTGCCTGTCCCCAGCGCTGAATTGGAATTGGTTTATTATTGTCACATGTACAGAAGTACAGTGAATAACTTGTCTTGCATACAGTCCACACAGATCAATTCATTACACAGTGCATCGAGGTAGTACAGGGTAAGACAATACAGAATACAGAATAAAGTGTAATAGCTACAGAGAAAGTGCAGTGCAGGCAGACAATAAGGTGCAAGGTCATAACGAGGTAGATTGTGAGGTCAAGAGTCCATCTTATTTTACTAGAGAACTGTTCAATGGTCTAATAACAGCAGGATAGAAGCTGTCCATGAGCCTGGTGGTACGTGCTTTCAGGCTTTTGTATCTTCTATCTGATGGGAAGGAATCCAATAGGAGAGGACAGTAGACAGCGGACTAGAGGGAGGAGGTGGGGAATCACCAGAGGGAGGTAATGGGCAGGTCATGAGGGTTGGGGAGAGGAAAAAGAAGGGGTGAGGGGGCCACAGGAATGAGGAAGAACAGAGGGGGAAAGGAACACCCGGTTTGGATGGTCCATAGACCCCCAAGATGTAACGTCTCAATGGGACTGGGCATAAATGGGGAAATATGAAGGGCATGTTTAAGGGAGCTGCAATTATCACGGGAGATTTTAATCTACATATTGATTGAATGACCCAAACTGGAAAAGGTATTGTAGAAGAATAATTTGTGGAATGAATCAAAAATAGCTTTTCCGAGCAGGACATTACAGAGCCTACTCACGAATGGACTGTTTTAGATTTGGACTGTAATAAAGAGGAAGCATTAATAAAAGATCTTGCAGTTAAACATTCCTTAGGGGGTAGTGACCACAATATGATAGAATTCCAGATGCAGTTTGAGGATGAACACCAGAGGTCCATAACCAGTGTCTTCAACTTAAATAAGGGCAACTATAATGGTGCAAGGGAGGAGCTGTCTAAGGTAGACTAGTAAACAAGCTAAGGGACAGGTTAGCAAAGGAACAGTGGCAGATATTCAACCAGCGGGTCTATAATGCTCAGCAAGAGTTCATCCCATTCAAAAAGAGGGATTCCATGAGAAAAAGGCACAATCTGTGGTAAACAAAGGAGGTAAAGGATAACATTAAATTGAAGATATCTTTATTAGTCACATGTACATCGAAACACACAGTCAAATACATCTCTTGTGTAGAGTGTTCTGGGGGCAGCCCGCAAGTGTCGGCATGCTTCCGGCACCAACATAGCATACCTACAACTTCCTAACCCGTACGTCTTTGGAATGTGGGAGGAAACCGGAGCACCCGGAGGAAACCCACGCAGACATGGGGAGAACGTACAAACTCCTTATAGACAGTGGCCGGAAATGAATCCGGGTCGTTGGTGCTGTAATAGCATTACACTTGTATACAAAGTGTCAGAGACTAGTGGTAGCCCAGAGGACTGGGAAGTTTTTAGGATCCAGCAGCAAAAGACTAAAAAACTCATAAGAAGGGAGAAAATGAATTTTATGAGAAATCTTGCATGTAGTAAAAGTTTCTGTGGATATATAAATAGGAATAGGGCGGCCAAGGTAAATGTGGGGCCTCTAGAGAATGAGGCTGATGAATTAATAACAGCAAAGATATGTTGATTAAATTTTTCACATCAGTCTTCACTGTGGAAGGCATTGCTAATATCCCTGAAGTATCAGACAAGCTCATTTGAAATAACATAGTAGAGCTTACAAAAATCTCAACTACAAGGGATAAAGTATTGGAGAAACTCAGAGGGCTAAAGGCAGACAAGTCACCAGGACCCAATGGACTGCACACTAGGATTTTAAAGGAAGTGGCTCCAGAGATAGTGGCAAAACTTTGGGAAGGTACCAGAAGATTGAAAAACAGCCAACGTGACTCTCTTGTTCAAGAAAGGAGAAAGGCAGAAGGCAGGGAACTACAGGCCAGTTAGTTTGACAACTATTACCAGATATAGATATTTAGATATTTATTTATTAGTCACATGTACATCAAAATACACAGTGAAATGCATCTTTTTGCGTTACTGAGAATGTGCTGGAGGCAGCCCACAAGTGTCACCACTCTTCCAGTGCCAACATAGCATGCCCACAACTTCCTAACTCGTACGTCTTTGGAATGTGGTAGGAAACCAGAGCATCCTGAGGAAACCCACGCAGACACACGGGGAGAACGTACAAACTCCTTACAGACAGCAGCCAAGAATTGAACCCGGGTCTAATCAAAGGTGAAATATCTGATCATTTAGGAAAGTTGATTATAATTAAAGCTTGTCAACGTGGCTTGATGTAAGGTAAACCATGTTTGACAAATTTGCTGGAATTCTTTGAGGAGGTAATAAGGAGAGTTGACAGAGAGGAACCTGTAGATGTAGCGTATTTAGATTTCCAAAAGGCATTTGACAAGGTGCCACATAGGAGATTGGTGCATACATTAAAAGCCCACAGTTTCGAGTAAGTGTGTTAGAATGGATTGGGAACTGGCTGTCTCATAGAAAACAGTTGGAATAAATGGGTCCTTTGCAGACTTGAGGGAATTAACTAGTGAAGTACTGCAGGGATCAGTTCTTGGGCTGCGATTGTTAGCTGGTTACACTAATGACCTGGAGCAAGGAACAGTATATAAAGTTTTCAAATTTGCTGATGATAAAAAATAGCTGGAAGGGGATGTTGTGATAAGGATACTGTGATCCTGCAATGGGATATAGATCGACAGAGTGAGTGGGCAAAATACTGGCTAATGGAGCTTAATGTGGGGAAGTGTGAGGTCATAGACCGGTAAGAGAAACCAATAGATCTATTATTATCTAAATGGAGAGAGACTGCAAGTGAGTGAAGTTCAGAGGGATCGAGGGGTTCTAGTGCATGAATCATAAAACTCTCGCAAGCAGATCCAACTCGTAGTTAAAAAGGAAGTCAGCATTTTGGCCTCCATTGCAAAGGAGTTAGAGTTTAAGCAAAGGAATTGTTGCAATTGTTGGTGAGGTCACACCTGGAGTACTGCGTACAGTTTTGGTCCCTTTATCTAAAGAAAGTTACAGTAACATTGGAGTCCAAAGCAGATTCACCATGCTCTATCCTGGAATGAACGGGTTGTCCTACCAAGGGAAGTGGGACAGTTTGGGTCTGTATTCCTTGGAATTTAGAAGGATGAGGTGTGACCTTATTCAAACATATAAGAGCCTAAGGGGGCTTGACAGACTAGATGTTGGTATGTAGTGGGAGAGAGGGTGGTGAACCTCTGGAGTTCTCTGCCCTGGCAAATGGTGGAAGCTGGATCATTAAAAGCTTTTAAAGTGGAGGTGGATAAGTATTTGATAGATCGAGGAATAGAGGGTATGGAGAAATGGCACAATGGGGAGTTGTGGCCAACATAGATCAGCAGGATCATATTAAATGGTGGGGCAGACTCGAAGGGTTTGATGGTGCACTCCTACTCTTATCTTCTTGTGTACTTGTGCTCCCACCAGAGAAAAGTATTCTCTTTGTCTACAATATCAAAGGTGTGAGGCTCCACACTCTGGCATGCTTGATTTCCAAATTCTTCCATTCGATGAAAACTCATCTACCTGAACTCACCTACTCATAACCCCCCTGGCCCCTATGCCTGTAACTGCAACAAGAGCTACACCTGTCCCTACACCTCCTCTCTCACCACCATTCAGGGTCCCAGTCCTTCTGTACCTCCCTTCCCCCTCTCACCTGCACTCACCTATCACCTGAACTCACCTATCCACTGCCTGCGTGTGCTCCTCCCACTCCCCTCCCCCCCAACCTTCTTATTCTGGCTTCTGCTCTCTTCCTTTCCAGTCCTGATGAAGGGTCTCGGCCCGAAACATCGACTGTTTATTTCCCTCCATGGATGCTGCCTGACCTGCTGAGTTCCTCCAACACTTCTTGTGTATTGTTCCAGATTCCAGCATCTGCAGAATTTCTTGTTGTCTACCTGAAACATTAATTGTTGCTCTCCCCACAGGTGCTGCCTGACCTGCTCAACGATTCCAACAGTTTCTGCTTTTATGTCAGATTTCCAGCATCTGCAGGTTTTTGCTTCTCGATCAAAATAGATGATCGGGTCACTAACAAATTACTCTGCTTTGGCCCATCTAGGTCTCATTGGCTGACACACTTCCACCATAAATGAAAGTCAGTTTTTGTGCTGTGTGGAGGCTTCATTGTCACCAGAAGGGGAAAGATAAGACAACTGAATAACAATATCCCACATTCACTATTACAAGGCCCTTGACAAGAGTGGGAGGAATTATAATGCAGACATTCCATTCCCACAGGGAATTGCTCGGAGTGTGGCACTGTGAGCATATCAAGGCCCTGGTATTTATGCCTTACAGAAGGTCTTGTCTTTCTTGAATATTTAGAAATGATTTGAATTAAGCAACATGACAAGAAGTCACTGGACACTGTGTCAATTGAAGACTCATTAACATGCACTTGGCTAGGCCGTTCCCGTTGGAAACACTCCTGCACGTCCTCTCTTGCTCTGACTTCATTGTTGAGTCAAATGATGATACAATCATACGTTATCAGAGAGAAGTTTTCCCTTCTCCCTTTCTGACCTTTATGTAACTCTGGTCTAATGCCAACATCCTCAGAAGAAGCCCCACAAGTCGCACGGTGAAGGCAAAGAGGGATTGACGATAAGTACCAGTCTTTGGCTGCGTTCAGTGGATGAACTTAAGCAAACTTCCTTCTCAGATGTGTACAAGCCAATGCACCACAGCCACCACTGCCATGGTCAACATCACTTCCAGCCCTCACCCCTATCCCACTCCACCCGACCCAATCGCACGGCACCAGGCAAAACTGAGAAGGGTCACTGCGACTGTGTTAGGTTATGTACCTTGCAACTGATGTTAGTAATTGGTAATTGGAAACTTTGTTTGCATGCCATCCGTAAAGATCATTCCAAAACATTAGTGCATCGAGGTAATACAAAGGGAATAGAGAATGCAGAAAATCGTGCTACAGTTATAGAGACAGGGCAGTGCAGGCAGACAATAAAGTGCACAACGAGGTAGATTGAGAGATCAAGAGTTCACCTTTATCGCTCAAGAGGTCCGTTCAAGATTCTTATAACAGCGGGAAAGTTTGGATCTCTCTAAAACTTTCTATCTTCTCTCCTCTTCCATCAGGTAGGAGATACAGGTGCCTGAGGGCACGTACCACCAGACTTAAGGACAGCTTCTACCCCACTGTGATAAGGCTATTGAATGGTTCCCTTATTCAATGAGATGGACTATGACCTCACGATCTACCTTGTTGTGACCTTGCACCTTATTGCACTGCACTTTCTCTGTAGCTGTGACACTTTACTCTGTACTGTTATTGTTTTTACCTGTACTACATCAATGCACTCTATACTAACTCAATGTAACTGCACTGTGTAATGAATTGACCTGTAAGATCGGTTTGTAAGACAAGCTTTTCACTGTACCTTGGTACAAGTGACAATAATAAACCAATACCAATACCAGTACCAATACCCTCTTCAAGGGTTCCTGTACAGAGCACCTATTGCCAGCAAACACCTTTTGAAACCATGAGCCCAGTCAGACTGCCTTTTCTGATCTCCAATGGAGCATGTGACTTATAGGGCTACGGGAGAGGATGCAGGGATGGGTGCAGGTCTGACGTGGTTGCTCTTGCATAGGGCCAGTCCAGACTTGATGAACCGAATGGCCTCGTTCCCTGCTGTAACCATTCTGTGATTCTATGTCTATTCTGAGTGTAACTGAGCACCAGCTCTTTCTGTTTCACATTCAAGGGGAAAAGCATTGGTGCTTTGATACCTGTCTTCAGATAATGTCAGTACTACAGTCAGGAAGATTTGGAAACCATCAGATGAGTTTGTTTTTAAATTACGTAATGATACAACACAGAATGAGACGACTTGCCGGTTGTGTTTGTCCTGGCTTTTTGGTGGAAAGATCCAACGTCCCGCTTCCACCTCATTCCCCTGTCACTTTTTTCCCTTCTTACATCTTTTCCAAATCACTTTTGAACATTATTATTGAATTTGCTTTCACCACCATTCCCAAGAACACTTTCCAGATCCCATCGAACTCGTCACCCAAGAGAATTTTTGTCAAGGTGCCTTTGGTTTATTGCTAATCATCTCTCAAATGTTGAACTCACAGTTTCTCAATCTTCTTCATCGTGTTCCTTGCACCTTATTTCTCCACCTGCACTGCACTTTCTCTGTAGCTGCAACTGTATTCTGCATATTGTTTTTCCTTTTGTACTACCTCGATGTACTTATGTACGGAATAATCCATAAAGATGGAATGCAAAACAAAGCTTTTCACCTGTATCTCGGTACATGTGTCAATAATAAACCAATTACAAATTGCCCTCAGCTGTTTGAAACATTAGCTGGTAGGCAGAAAGCAAAGGGTGGGAATAAAGGGATCCTGGTCTGGTTGGTTACCGGTTACTAGTGGTGTTCCTCAGGGGTCGGTGTTGGTGCCACTTCTTTTTACCCTGTACATTAATGATTTGGACGATGGAGTAAATGGTTTTGTGGCTAAGTTTGCAGATGACACCAAAATAGGTGGAGGAGTAGGGAGTATTGAAGAAACAGGAAGGTTGCAGAGAGACCTCGATAGTTTAGGAGAATGGGCAAAGAAATGGCAGATGAGATTCAATGTTGAGAAATGTGCCGTTGTACACTTTGGAAACAGACATAAACGGGCAGATTATTATCTAGATGGGGAGAAAATTCAAAGTACAGAAGTACAAAGGGACTTGGGGGTTCTCGTGCAGGATACCCAAAAGGTTAACCACCAGGTCAGATCGGCGGTAAAGAAAGCGAATGCTATGTTGGCATTCATTTCGAGAGGTATAGTGTATAAAAGTAGGGAAATGTTGATGAGGCTCTATGGAGCACTGGTGAGGCCTCATTTGGAATACTGTGTGCAGATTTGTGCCCCTTATCTTAGGAAGGATGTACTGATGTTGGATAGGGTTCAGAAAAGATTTACGAAGATGATTCCCGAAATGAAAGGGCTTACTTATGACGAGTGTTTGTCGGCTCTTGGACAGTACTCACTGGAGTACGGAAGAATGAGAGGGGACCTCCTAGAAACATTTAGATGTGGTTAAGCTGTTTCCCTTGGTGGGTGAGCAGGGCTAGAGGTCACAATCGTAGAATTAGAGGGTACCGGTTTAAAACAAAAATGAGGAGAAATTTCTTTAGCCAGATGGTAGTGAAATTGTGGAATTCTTTGCCACTTACAGCTGTGGAGGCCCAATCATTGGGGGTGTTTAAGGAGGAGATTGATAGGTATCTAATTAGTCAAGGTATCAAGGAATATGGGGATAAGGCTGGAATTTGGGGCTAGACAGGAATAGTTTTTAGTTTAGCTCAAGGAGAAGACTCGATAGGCCGAATGGCCTACTTCTGCTCCTTTGTTTTGTGATCTTGTGAGGGTGACACCAGGTTCCCTGGTATCACCGATAAAGGAGAAAATTAACAAAATTGAAAAATATAACCCCAAAATACATGAAATGAGAGCAGGATTAAGCTCCTTGTTGGTTTTGGTATTGGTTCATTATTGTCACTTGTACCGAGGTACAGTGAAAAACTTGTCTTGCATAGTGTTCGTACAGATCAATTCATTACACAGTGCATTGAGGTAGTACAGGTAAAAACAATAACAGAATACAGAATAAAGTGTCACAGCTACAGGGAAGTGCATTGCAGGTAGACAATAAGGTGCAAGGTCACAACAAGGTAGATCGTGAGGTCAAGAGTCCATCTCATCGTATAAGGGAACCGTTCAGTAGTCTTATTACAGTAGGATAGAAGCTGTCCTTGAGCCTGGTGGTACGTGCCCTCAGATTCCTGTATTTTCTGCCTGATGGGAGAGGAGAGAAGAGAGAATGACCCGGGTGGGTGGGGTCTTTGATTATGCTGGCTGCTACACCAAGGCAGCAAGAGGTATAGACAGAGTCCATGGAGAGGAGGCTAGTTTCCATGACACGCTGGGCTGTGTCCACAACTCTCTGCAGTTTCTTGCGGCCCTGGGCAGAGCAGTTGCCGTACCAAGCCGTGACGTTCCTTTGAGCCTAATCTGATTCAATGGGATCATTCTAGATGAAACCTTAACACCACCTCCTCACACAGTCTCCATATCCTTTGCATCGAAATATTTACCTTTCTCTGCTTCAAATGTACTCATGGACTCTGGGGGAGTCAAGGGCTGTGGGGATCGGGCGGGAAAGTGGAGCGGAAGCTAAGATTAGATCAGGCATGATCTTTCTAAATGGTGGAGCAGGTTCATGGAACCATATGGTCGAATCCTGTCTGTGTTCCTTATATTCCAATGACAGAGCATCCTTTAAGAATTTTCATCTCATTTCCTCCCTAAATGGCCAATTTTTATTCCAAGATCGAATCTTCTAATCTTGGACTCCCTGGTTTGGAGAAATATCTTCCCAGCCTCTGCTTGTTGTCCCTTCTGGATTTTACAAACTTCACTGATGTCATCCAATACTGGGAGCATTGAACTCAAAAAAACTGCAGATGCTAAAAATCAGAAATAAAACACTGGAAACACTTAGCAGGTCAGGCAGCACCTGTGGAGGGAGAAACAGAGTTAATGTTTGAGGACAAAAATCTTTCAGGGAGAAAACAAGTTGGTTTCAGGTCACAGAGAGGGTGGGGGAGGATGGATCAGACAAAGGGAATATCTCTGATTGAGTGAGACCAGGGTTACCATGGTTACCATGGGGTCAATGCTCTGGTGGGATGAGGTAGGGTGGGAGGTGCAAAGTTGCTGAGCTGTCATGATAAATTCTATTTAATTATTTTGAATGCAGTTTAATATTTATTGCAAATGCATTTGCTTGGGAGTGATTAAGTCATTAGGCAGCGTGTACAGATCTAGACCAATGATCCAAGGGAAGTGTTCAAATCCGACCATGGAAGCTGGAGAATAAATCTGGAATAAGTATGGTAGTAATGGTGATCATGCATGGTTCCCTAGTACGATAAGATGGATTTGACCTCACAATCTACCTCGTATGGTCCTTGCACCTTATTGTCTGCCTGCACTGCACTTTCCAGTAACTATAACACTTTATTCTGCTTTCTGTTATTGTTTTCCCTTGTACTACCTCAATGTACTGATGTAATGAAATGATCTGTATGTACGGTATACAAGGCAGGTTTTTCACTGTACTTCAGCACATGCGACAATAATAAACCAATTTACTAGGTTGTAAAAATCACCTGGTTTATTGATGTCGTTCAATGACAGAAACTTGCCTTTCTTACCCAGCTCGACTCCAGACCCATGCAGTGATGCTGATTCCTATCTATTTCCTCACTTCAGGGACAATTGAGAATGGACAGTGCCAGGGATGTCTACACCTCATGAATATTTTTCCCCACTGGTTATCTGTCCAGTCAAACTTTTTCCAGTTCTGGTGAAAGGTCATTGACCTGAAAAAACATTAACCCTGTTTATAGTTCAACAAGAGAGAGAGAGAAAGAGACAGAGAGAGAGAGATGGGAGAGAGAGAGGGGGAGAGAGAGGGGGAGAGAGAGAGATGGGAGAGAGAGATGGGAGAGAGAGTGAGAGAGAGAGGAGAGAGAGATGGGAGAGTGAGAGAGAGAGAGATGGGAGAGAGAGTGAGAGAGAGAGATGGGAGAGAGAGAGAGAGAGAGATACTGCAAATGAGTGGCGTGCAAAGCAATCCAGGTGTTCATGTGAATGAAGCTGGTACAAGGAAATCAAAGCATATGATCCACCCCAGGCCTCAACTCCTCTTCTGTGTCTGTTGCCCAGAGCCCTCAATCCCCTGATCTTTCAGAAATGTATCTACTTCCTCTATAAACACCCCAGTGACCCAGCCTCCAGAACCCTCTGGGATGGAGAATTGCAGAG
Source organism: Pristis pectinata (assembly GCF_009764475.1). Lineage (NCBI taxonomy): Eukaryota > Metazoa > Chordata > Chondrichthyes > Rhinopristiformes > Pristidae > Pristis > Pristis pectinata. The sequence continues at coordinate 5,974,274 of NC_067410.1, read as the reverse complement.
ACTCATAATTCCCAATGACAAGATTAGGGGCAGTCAGCTGAATGTTGAATCATGTATAAAACAAAAATGATTTGTTCAGAATGGTTGTGTTCTATGTAATATAAGAGTGTTAAGGAGAGGATTAGAAGTAGTTTTAAATGACTGCCCCTAATCTTGTAACCATGTCCCCTTGTCTGAGTGTCTCCCACTAGTGAAAACATCTTGACATCTACCCTGTCTTGCCCCCTCAATTTCTTATGTGTTTCAATAAGGTCACCCATCATTCTTCTAAACTCCAAACAAAATACAGTAGATCTAACTTCTTGAGATATGAATGATAGAACAACCCTCTCATCCCAGGAACGAGCCTGGTATTTAGTCTTTTGGACTGTGTCACTGCCAGCATAGCCTTTTTTTAAAAACAGGAACCAAGTGGCGCATGCAGGTGAAGCAGGCAGTGAAGAAGGCAAATGATATGTTGGCTTTTTTAGAGAGAGGATTTGAGTGCAGGAACTGGGATGTGATACTGAAATCGTACAGGGCCCTGGTGAGACCGTACCTTGACTATTCTGTGCAGTTAGAACATAGAACACAGAACACTACAGCACAGTACAGGCCCTTCGGCCCACAATGTTGTGCTGACATTTTATCCTGCTCTAAGATCTATCTAACCCTTCCCCCCCCACTTAGCCCTCCATTTTACTGTCATTCATGAGCCTATCTAAGAGTCTCTTAAATGTCCCTAATGTATCTGCCTCCACCACCTCTGCCGGCAGTGCGTTCCACGCACCCACCACTCTCTGTGTAAAGAACTTGCCTCTGACATCCCCTTTATACCTTCCTCCAATCACCTTAAAATTATGTCCCCTTGTGTTAGCCATTGTTGCCCTGGGAAAAAGTCTCTGACTGTCCACTCGATCTATGCCTCTTATCATCTTTTACACCTCTATCAAGTCACCTCTCATCCCCCTTCTCTCCAAAGAGAAAAGCCCTAGCTCACTCAACCTATCCTCATAAGACACGCTCTCCAATCCAGGCAGCATCCTGGTAAATCTCCTCTGCACCCTCTCTAAAGCTTCCACATCCTTTCTATAATGAGGTGACCAGAACTGAACACAATACTCCAAGTGCAGTTATGGAGACACGAAAGGTTCTGCAGATGCTGGAACTCTTCCATCATTTTGTGTCTGTGCAGCTATGTTCTGCTTACCTGAGGAAGGATGTTGGGTGTTCTAGCTATGGAAGGAGTGCCTTGACTGATTGCTGGGATGATAGGTTTGACATATGAATGGAACAATCGGGCTTATATTCACTGCAGTTTAAGGAAACGAGAGGGGTCTCTCTGCTCCTGTGCTGTACCATTCTATGTAAGGAGTCGTTTTTGCCCCTTATGTGGAACAGTACAGCAAAGGAACAGGCCCTTTGGCCCACGGTCTGCACCGAACACAATGCCAAATTAAACTAAACCCTCCTCCCTGCACATGACCCATATCCCTCTATTCTCTGCATATTCATATGTCTGTCTAAATGTCTCTTAAACCCCACTATCGTACAGTATCTGCTTCCACCACTACCCCTGGCAGCCCATTTCAGGCACCCACCACTCTCTGTGTAAACAACTTGAACTTGCCCCTCACATCTCCTTTAAACTTGCCCCCTCTCACCTTAAGAGCTATGCCCTCAAGTATTCGACATTTCTACCTTGTTATCTACAGACACTGCCTGATCTGCTGGGTATTTGCACCGTTTTCCGTCATTATTTCATATTTGCAGCTATTGCAGTTTCTGCTTCTATTTTGCCTCATCTTTCTCCCAGAGGATCCCAAGACAATAATTTTCTCACTGGCTAAAATCTATCCCAGAACCAATATCATTGATATAGGTAATCTGGCCACTCACAGCATCCCTGTTTTTGCAAATTGATGGCCACGTTCCCTTTATTACAACAGGGACCATATATCAAAATCATCTTTCTTGTTCTTGAGTGCTCTGTCCTGGGACAGTGAAAGGTTTGGCATAAGTCCTCTCCTTCCTTTGGAACAGTGAAGGGAGGGATGTTTCGTTACACGGATAGCTGAGGAGGGATGAATCAGAATCTGAACCAGAATCTGGTTTATTACCACTGTCTTATATAGTGTTGGCAACAGAAACCATAACAACTTTTAAAAGGAATGAGATTCCATACTGAAGCTAACTCTATGGGGGAAGAGCACGGGGAGTGGGGCTAAGTGGATAACTCTTTCAATGTGCCAGTTGAAGCACAAGAGTGTTATTGCCTTCTTTTGTGGTACCAGTTTCATCTTAACTAGTGGAGTTTGAAGACCTCATACTCCCAGTCAGTCTGATCTGGATTCCCACCGATGTTCCAAAGGAAAACAGCAGTACTGCAACATGAGAATCATTGCTGTTTGAATCAAAGACACTTTCAATTATCTGCGGACTTAAAAATGACTCAGAGCAGCACCCTCACCAGGCACAGACCAACCCCACCCCCTGCCCCCCCTCCGCTATCCCTGCCTAGAAACAGATCAATGCTTGTGTTTCTGTTGATCTGCGCAATACTTGGCTAATGAAAGGGAAGGTCAGAAACTGCTGGTGTGGTTGTCAAGGCAACAGCTGGTCCAGAATGGAAATCAGATTGTTGCTTTATCGGCCTCGTTAAACAGACCCCCAAAAATCCTCGTTTACTCAGAGCATATACTTTGGATGCTGCAAAATAAATTAGAGCCATACTCCTGCTCATCAGCAGGTACTTACTATTATTTATAAAGCATTTTTAATGTGGCACAATGTCCCAATTTCACAATGTAGTCATCGAATTGCAAAAGGAGACCATTTAGCCCATTGCAACCATGCTGGCTATTTGGAAGACCAATGCACTGTCCCCATCAACCTGCATCTTTTCCCTCCAAGCACTAGTCCAACTCCCTTTGGAAAGCCATGATGGATAGGCTTCCACCAACCTTTCCGGAAGTGAATTCCAGATCATAACTACTTCCTGTGTGGAAGGTCTTTCCTTGTCTCTTGCTATCCTTTAGCTACTCATCTTAAAACTTTGTCCTTTGGAACTTAGATTTCAAAGGATCTAAGATCCGTCTCTGAGAACTGTTTAGACCTTCAGTGATTTTGTCTGCCGCGATCAAATCTCTTCTCCGCCTTTTCTGCATCAAAATGAACAATCGCAGCATCTCCACTCTAACGTTGTAACTGGAATATCTAATCCTTAGAGTCTTTATCCTCTCTAAGGCCTTCCCATCTTCCTAAAGTGTGGTGCCCAGAACAGGTTACAGTACTCTAGCTGTGCGTGAACCAAGGCTGCATAGTATAACACAAATGTTTTGCTTTTGTCCTCTCTCCCTCTATTTATAAACCCCTGAATCCTGTATACCTAATCCTGCTATCATCAAAGATTTATACACCTCCAAGCAATGCCATTTCCCACCCTTCTGTAATTCGAGGGTACATTCCATCTGGATCTGGTGACTTAGCCACATTTACACAGCCTTTCCAGTACCCAGGACCCTCCCTTATCAGTTTTCAGTCTATCCAGGATCTGTACGACTTCCTGTTTTACTGTGTTGGAAACCTTTCATTTGGTAAATGCAGATACAAAGTACAAATACGCTATCTCTGCCATGCGCTCTACCTCCAAGTGTGGATTTCTTTTTTGGGGGCACTAATTGACTTCAGCCCTATTCCTACTACGTAATTATTACTTATGTACCGATAGATGATTGTCAAATGTGTTTTATGTGAGCTGTCTTTGTTCCTTTTTCCCTTTGTATTTCCTTTCTCACCCACTGCCTGGTCTTCCTACATTCAGATTGGTTCTTGTATAGATATTCTATATTTTTCTTATGACATAGAAGAAGGCCATTTGGCTCTTCAAGTCTATGCTGGCTCTCAGAGCAATCTTATCTTTCCAGTTATTTCTTTGTATCCTATTTTCTCTCACATCTACAATTCCCTAACCACCCTCCTACACCAGGTAAAATTTACAGCAGCCAATTGACCCACCAACCCACACATCTTTAGGATACAAGAGAAAACTTGGGCATCAGGGGAGAACCCACATGGTCACAGGGAGAACGTGCAAACTCCACACAGACAGCACTTGAGGTCAGGATTGAACAAATGTCAATGGATCTGAGAGGCAGCTCTGTGTCATCCGACCTAACATCTGGGATTCTCTTTCATTATCCATGAAGATCTGGTTTTGTTACCCCTTCCTTTCCCCTTCATGGGAATATATCCAGGATTTGCCCTGAGTTACAAGGAGAGTGGAAGGCAAGATTAGAGAGGATATCTTCCAACTGTGCAGGACATTGGTGAGACCACACCTGGAGTACCACATACAATCTTGGTCTATCTGGAGGGACATACCTGTATCGTGAGTTGAGAAAAGAATCACAAAGTTGACTCCTGAATGTAGGGGTTGTCTTATCAGGAAGGGTTTAACAGGATAGGTCTGTTCTCATTGGAGCTGAGAAGGTAGGTACTATAGGGATGTTTCTCCCCGTGGGAAATATTGAGCTGGGGAAATAGTGTCAGAATAAAGCTTTGTCTATTTAAGACAGAAGCTTTTTCTCTCAAAGGGTTGCTAATCTTTGGGCTTTGAGCTGTAGAGGGTGTACCACTTAATACATTCAAGAAAGAGATATGCAGACCTTTGGACCTTCAAGAATTCTAGGTTCGGGAGAATAGGGAGGTAAATAAATTTGAGGTCAAGTTCAGATAGGCCATGGTTTCATTGAATGTCAGAGCAGTTTCACAGGGCTTTCTTCTTTTCCTGTTTCATAAGTTTATGACCACCCAAATGATCTTGTCTTCAAAGGCTACCCATTGTTGGATGGAACATGAGGCTGAGCCAAAAAGGAAGTCATAAGATGTCCAAGAGATTGGTTAAAATGGTGGGTGTTAAGTTGTAACTTGACACAGAGAGGGAGCGAATTCTGAAGAATATGGTCTGTAGTTGACAACTTAGTCATCAAAGAGTGAGTTGATGGAGGTGGAAGGTTCTCCAAGCCTAAGGCACATTGTGATCTTAAAGTGTTGGAGTCATAGAGTCATACAGCACAGAAACAGACCCTTTGGCCCAACTCATCCATGCCAACCAAGATGTTCATCTAAGTTGCATTTGCGTGCATGTCCCTCTAAACCTTTCCTATCCGTGAACCTGTGCAAATGTCTCTTAAATGTTGTTGTTGTACCCCTCAATGACTTTCTCTGGCAGCTCATTCCACATACCCACCACCCTCTGGGTGAAAAAACTGCCCCTCAGGTTCCTATTCAATCTTTCCCTTCTCACCTTAAACCTATGCCCTCTCGTTCTTGATTCCACAACCCTGGGAAAAAGACTGTGTCCATTCGCCCTATCTATGCGCCGCATGATTTGATACACATCTATAAGATCACTTCTCAAATCTCCTGCGCTCCAAGGAATAAAATCCTAGCCCTGCACAACCTCTCTCTATAGCTCAGGCCCTCGAGTCCTAGCAACATCCTTGTAAATCTTTTCTACATTCTTTCCAGCTTAATGGCATCTTTCCTATAGCTGGGTGATGAAAATTGAACTCAATGTTCCAAATGTGGCCTCACCCACACCTTGTACAACTGCCACATAACATCCCAACTTCAAAACTCAGGGTTGAAGAGGTTACAGAACTGGGGTGAAGCGCAACTGTGGGATAATTTGAATAATATGTTAAGGATTATAACAAGATATCTTTGAGAAAGAGCTATTGGAAGACAGTGAGTAGTGTGTGAATGGGGTCTTAACACAATTAAGGAAATGGGTAGCAGACTTTTGGATGAGCTCAAGTCTAACAAGCCATGACTAACTTTGACCTCTCCAGGACTCGTTAACAATAGCCCCACTGCGTGATGGATGGGAGAACAAACTGTTTCAGTCACTGCACAAGGGATTGCTCTGGGAAATTCTGTCCTTACAAATGTGATGGCTTAAAAGCTCCACAGCCACAGTGCGCCAGACCAATTGGTAACTTTAATCCGTGGATGAGGCAAAATGTACGTAGATGGAAGGTCAGGAAAGTAAGACCGAAAGGATTGAACACTGGCAGCATAAACCGCAATGGAGGAAGGAACAGGGGAGGGAGGCTGGGTTTAAAAGTTAGTAGATTGTAGGAAAAAGTCAGGGCTGGAGAAAAAGAGGAGCTTGAGCTCCCACAAGAGTAGACGCTGCAGATGCAGGTTGTGTTGGACGTGTGCGTGGAAGCTGACCTTCACACTGACACAGTGCAGAGGATACAGTGAAGTACAAAGAGGCACAGACGTCTGCTGGAACTCACATGACTGGCTTCTTCAGCCCGGCAACTGCTCTGTACCAATGTGTACATGTCATTGCTCTCTCATCTTTGCTGAGTAACTTACGTACATGATTTATAGTTTTAACCTGTTTTCTGAGTCTCTTTGATTTGCTGAGGTCATCAGCATTGTATCCTCTTCCTGACTCCTTGAACACAAGAACATAAAATATAAAAGCAGAAGTAGTCCATTCGGCCCCTCACTGCCCCTACTACACAATAGGATCATGCCCGATTTATCACAGCAGTGCACTTTGCTCCACAAACCATATCCCTTGATTCCCTTAATACCTAAGAATCTATCGATCTCTGCTTTGAACATACTCGGTGACTGGTTTACTCCATTCAATAGAATTCTGTGTCATTTCTCTTGCAGTCCCCACTGGATCAACCTCTGGACTACACTCTTTGATATTCTCTTGTATCACTCTTGCTGGAATTAAGTACGTTTCTGATTTTTTGGTCTATTTTTACAAGATATCTCTTTGTACCACAGACTCCAGCTAGTACTCTTAACTCCTATTTCCAAACATCAGATTTGCTCAGTTGTGTTACAGACAGCTCTGTCATCTTGCTGAACTCTCTCTTGCCTTGGCTTGGGTCATAATTTTTTGTCTGCTACAAACGCCTCATTTTCACTCTCCTCTCAAGACCAGGCTGAACGAAGTATTCTGAACATTCTCCACATCATAATCCAGCAGTCGTTCTGTGGTTTTGTGCATAGAATGTGGAACAGTACAGCAAAGGAACAGGCCCTTTGGCCCACAATGTCTATGCCGAACACAATGCTGAATTAAACTAAATCTCTTCTGCCTGCACATGATCCATATCCCTCCATTTCCTGAATATTCATGTGTCCATCCAACAGCCTCTTAAATGCCACTGTTGTATCTGCTTTCACTGCCACCCCTGTCAGCCCGTTCCAGGCACCCACCGCTCTCTGTGTGAAATCTGCCTCACAAGCCTCCTTCAAACTTTTCCCCTCTCACCTTAAGCCTGTGTCCTCTAGTATTAGACATTTCCACACTGGGAAAAAAACTTTGACTGTCTACCCTCTCTATGCCTCTCATATTTTGATGTACTTCAAGTTTCCTCTTGGTTTCCGCTGCTCCAGGGAAAACAATTATCCAACTTCTCCATATAGCTAGTACTCTAATCCAGGCAGCATCCTGGTGAACCTCTTCTGCACCCTCTCCAAAACCTCCACATCCTTCCTGTAATGGGGCGACCAGAACTGAACGCAATACTCCAAATGTGGCCTAACCAAAGTTTTATACAGCTGTTACATGACTTCCTAACTTTTTTACTCAATGCCCTGACCAATGAAGGCAAGCATGCCGTATGCCTTCTTTACCACCCTATCTACCTGTGTTGCCACTTTCAGGGAGCTATGGACTTGCACCCCAAGATCCCTCTGTACATCAATGCTCAATACCTCAAAAATTTGTTAGCACCAACAAGTTTGTGAATCGATATCATGTTGAACTTAAATATCTTTGCAATACCTATTTGGACAGTGCTTCTTTGACCATTCTTACTGATGTCTCTCTGCCACACTATTTGACACTGGATGATACGCCACACTATTCGACAGTGGCAGGCACGGTAGTGTAGCGGTTAGCGTAACGCTATTACAGCGTCAGTGACCCAGGTTCAATTCCAGCCACTGTCTGTAAGGAGTTTGTATGTTCTTCCCATGTCTGTGTGGGTTTCCTCCAGGTGCTCCAGTTTCCTGCCACGTTCCAAAGGCGTACGGGTTAAGAAGTTGTGGGCGTGCTATGTTGGCACCGGAAGCGTGGCGACACTTGTGGGCTGCCCCCAGAACACTCTACGCAAAAGATGCATTTCACTGTGTGTTTTGATGTACATGTGACTAATAAAGATATCTTGTCTTATCTTGTCTTATATGGTGAAATAAGGATATGATTATCAGCATTTTGTTTCATAAAGTTCAAATAGTGCATCCTGTTTGTAAGACGTGATATGATAAATTGGATCTCAATTCTACAATATTACAGCCTCAAGTTAAGGGGTATAAAAGCAGAAAATGCTAGAAACACTCAGCAAGCCAGGCGGCAGCTGTGGAAGGAGAAACAGTTAACGTTTCAGGTCCGGGGCACACAGGAGTTGGGCACTCATCCTTTCTACTCTTCTTGCCATTTGATGTGGAAAGAAAGAAAAACTAGTCACAGAGAAGGTGGCTAGTATGGGTAGAACAAAGGGAATATCTCTGATAGGGTGAGACCACATGAGTTGCTTCCTTCTCTGTGTGACGTTTTGTTAATAGCAAGGCTGTGGGACTTGCCCAGAAAGACAGACTATACTTACAGAAAAAGAAAAACTAAGGAAAAATGATGACAGACAGAGGTGACCAGTTCTGATGCAAACACAAAGGAAGAGTGAGGTACATAAACTTGGAGAATTTAATATTGAGTCTTGCAATGTGCCCAGAGGGAAGACAAGGTGCTGTTCCTCAAGCTTGTGTTGTGTCTTATTGTAACAGTGTAGGAGGCTACAGACAGAGAGGTCAGAGTGGGGGTGGGAGGGTAAATGAAAGTGGCAAAATAAGGGGTTGGGCCATTCAGGACTGGGCTGAGAAGAAATTTCTTCACCCAGAGGGTGGTGAATCTTTGGGATGGTCTACCCAAGAGAGCTGTAGTGTCTCCTTCACTGAGTATCTTTGTGGTCAGATACTTTCAGCAAGAAATGCTTAACCCACAGTAAACCAAAATTGACTCAGAGTCGAGCAGATAACTCCAGCCCAGAATGCTGCACTAAATCCAGAGTGTCTGTGCTGAACTTTTCAAACAGTCTGTAAACTGAAAGAAAATCCTGAAGCATTTGTTTAGACAAACACAAACCTTTCTTCTGGAATCCCTGCTATGTGGTAAAGTCACGAAGAAATACAGGTCATCGCATAAACATTAAAATGGTTCAGGTGTGTGGGCTCCTGTCCCCAAAAAGCTTTTGAAAGTGGTAAATATACAGTAAAACCCATTCTCCAACTTTAAAGAATGCTGATAAGCTCAAACTTTTTCCGCATCAAAGCACCTTTGTTGTGTTAATGGTTGGACATCAAACATTCCCATAGCAGACAGTTCATGGTCTTGTAGCAGGCAACAGGCTGAAGTTGGTACAATCAAAGGGAGAGTGTGCATCAATCAAATTGTCACTGGTGTGCCTTTTGGACTATAAGGTTCAGGACAACCTTCAGCAACCCACAAGAAGCTGTGGATAGAACTGTACCACATTCTGAGTAACCACCAGGGTGAATTATGCTCAAGCCTCTCTAGCGTTAAAGAGTGAGTAATTCTTAAAGGTAAAGAACGGTTTGCAAGGGAATTGCAGGTCAGGCTGGTCATCTGTACAGAGTAAGTGGGAGGTCGGCATTAGCAGATACCACAGGTTACAGAGAGGGATTAAAGATGCATACAGTCCTAAATAATAAGGTCATATTATTGTGCAATAATTTGTAGCTTTATTTATATTATTTTGATTTTTTACTGTTATTTTTGGTGGTTGTACATTTTATTTGTAGAGTTTGATCAATTTTAATAAGCTTTTAAAAAGAGTTCTGGGTTGTGCTGTTCTGTCAGCCTTGACTAGTTTCACTCCTTGAACAGGTTCAAGCTGAACTCAAAGGATCAGTGTAGGAGAAGACAACATCACTGGCAGCCTGTCCTGGTCAAATCACGTAGATGCCACGGCCAAGAAAGCTCACCAGCGTCTCTACTTCCTCAGGAGGCTAAAGAAATTCAGTATGTCCCCTTTGACACCAACTTTTATCGACACACCATAGAAAGCATCCTACCTGGATGCATCACGGCTTGGTATGGCAACTGCTCTTCCCAGGACCGCAAGAAACTACAGAGAGTTGTGGACACAGCCCAGTGCATCACGGACACCAGCCTCCCCTCCTTGGACCCTGTTTTTACCTCTCGCTGTCTTGGTGAAGCAGCCAGTATAATCGAAGACCCCACCCACCTGGGTCATTCTCTCTTCTCTCCTCTTCCATTAGGTAGAAGATACAGGAGCCTGAGGGCACGTACCACCAGACTTAAGGACAGCTTCTACCCCACTGTGATAAGACTATTGAATGGTTCCCTTATACGATGAGATGGACAATGACCTCATGCTCTATCTTTTTGTGACCTTGCATCTTATTGCATTGCACTTTCTCTGTAGCTGTGATGTTTTGCTCTGTACTGTTATTGTTTTTGCCTGTACTACACTAATGCACTCGGTGCTAACTCAATGTAACTGCACTGTGTAATGAATTGACCTGTACGATCGGTTTGCAAGACAAGTTTTTCGTTGCACCTTGGTACAAGTGACAGTAATAAACCAATACCAATATTGAAGGTTGAAGTGGATAAATTTTTGGATATTATGGGAATCAAGAGATGTGGGACTCGTGGAGGAAAGTGACACAAGAAACAAGAAGATAGGAGCAGGAGTAGACCACTCGGCCCCTCAAGCCTGACTAGCCTTTCAATGTGATCATAGCTGATCTACCCCGGGCCTCAAACTCCGCTCTGTGCCTCTTCCGCATAGTTCTTAATTCCCTGATTTACAAAAATTGATCAACCTTCTCTTTAGATACCTCCAGTGCTGCTGAGGTAGATCAGCCATGATGCTATTGAATGGTGGACTAGGAGTGAAGGGCTGAATGGCCTACTCCTGCTTCTAGCTCTTACGTTCTTCTGCTTTCCACCAGAAAATCATTGTCTGCCATGTAAGATAAGATAAGACAAGATATCTTTGTTAGTCACAGAAACACACTGAAATGCATCTTTTGCGTAGAGTGTTCTGGGGGCAGCCTGCAAGTGTCGCCACACTTCCGGCGCCAACATAGCATGCCCACAACTTCCTAACCTGTACATCTTTAGAATGTGGGAAGAAACTGGAGCGCCCGCAGGAAACCCACGCAGACACGGGGAGAACGTACAAACTCCTTACAGACAGCGGCGGGAATTGAACCTGGGTCTCTGGCGCTGTAATAGTGTTACGCTACCGTGCCTGCCTGTTCAATACAATGACCATGTTTTCATTCCCCTTAGCAAACTTCTCAGATGGTAACCTTGACAATCCATCTGCAGTAGCATTTGCTTTTGAATTATTGTATTTGATCATGTAGTTTTATTGAATTGAGTCATAGGGCATGGAAATAGGCCATTTGGCCCAACATGTCCACTCCAACCAATGGGCACCCATCCATGTTAATCCCAGCTTCCAGGACTTGGCCTGTGCCTTCTATGCCTTGGTGATTCCCCATCTAGATACTTCTTAGTATATGTTACTGACTCTGCTTCCATCACACTCTCCTGCAGTGTCGTCCAGGTACTCACCACTCACCACTTGAGTGCAAAGGTCCCCCTCACATCTCCTCTAAATCTCTTAAGATAAGATGAGGTATCTTTATTAGTCACATGTACATCAAAACACACAGTGAAATACATCCTTTGCGTAGAGTGTTCTGGGGGCAGCTCGCAAGAGTCACCACGCTTCCGGCGCCAACATAGCATGCCCGCAACTTCCTAACACGAACGTCTTTGGAATGTGGGAGGAAACCGGAGCACCCGGAGGAAACCCACGCAGACACGGGGAGAACGTACAAACTCCTTACAGACAGTGGCCGGAATTGAACCCAGGTCGCTGGCGCTGTAAAGCGTTATGCTAACCGCTACACTACCATGCCTGCCCCTTCCCCCGTTCCCTAAATCTGTCCTCTAGTTTTATCTACCTCCAATATAGGGAAAAGTTTCCTGTAGTCTACTTCATCTATACCCTTCAGAATTTTATATACCTCAATCACATCACCCCTTAACCTCCTCTGCCCCAGGGAGAACAGACCATAGAACCATAGAACCATAGAACCATACAGCACAAAACAGGCCCTTCGGCCCACCATGTTGTGCCGTCCATCAGACCACCCTCACACTACCTAACCCCTTCCTCCTGCATATCCCTCTATCTCACATTCCTCCATATGCCTATCCAACAAGCTCTTGAACGTGTTCAATGTATCTGCCTCCACCACCACCCCAGGCAGTGCATTCCATGCACCAACAACTCTCTGGGTGAAAAGCCTCCCTCTGACATCTCCCCTGAACCTCCCACCCATAACCTTAAAGCCATGACCTCTCGTCTTGAGCATTGGTGCCCTGGGAAGGAGGCGCTGACTGTCTACTCTATCTATTCCTCTCAATATTTTATATACCTCTATCATGTCTCCTCTCATCCTCCTCCATTCCAGTGAATAAAGCCCTAGCATCTTAAGCCTCTCCTCATATTCAATACTCTCCAATCCAGGCAGCATCCTGGTAAATCTCCTCTGCACCCTTTCCAATGCCTCCACATCCTTCCTATAATGAGGCGACCTCTAAGTGTGGCCTAACTAGAGTTTTGTAAAGCTGCATCATCACCTCGCGGCTCTTAAACTCAATCCCGCTACTTATGAAAGCCAACATCCCATTGGCCTTCTTAACTGCTCTTTCCACCTGTGAGGCAACTTTCAATGAACTGTGAATATGAACCCCCAGATCCCTCTGCTCCTCCACACTGCCAAGTACCTTGCCATTTACCCAGTACTCTGCCCTGGAGTTTGTCCTTCCAAAGTGTACCACCTCACACTTCTCCGGATTGAACTCCATCTGCCACTTGTCAGCCCAGCTCTGCATCCTATCAATATCCTTCTGTAAGCTCCGACAGCCCTCCACACTATCCACAACACCGCCTATCTTAGTGTCGTCTGCAAACTTACTAACCCAGCCCTCCACCCCCTCATCTAATTAATCTATAAATATCACAAGAAGTAGAGGTCCCTGAACCGATCCCTGCGGGACACCACTAGTCACTGCCTTCCAATCCGAGGGCACTCCTTCCACCACAACCCTCTGCTTTCTACATGCAAGCCAATTCCTAATCCACACAGCCAAGCTTCCTTGGATCCCTTGGCCTCTGACCTTCTGAAGAAGCCTACCATGAGGAACCTTATCAAACGCCTTACTAAAATCCATGTAAACCACATCCACCGCACTGCCCTCATCAATCTTCCTGGTCACCTCCTCAAAGAACTCTATCAGGCTTGTGAGGCAAGATATTTCCTTCACAAAGCCATGCTGGCTGTCCCTAATCAGTCCATGATTCTCAAGGTGTTCATAAATCCTATCCCTTAGAATCCTTTCTAACAGCTTACCCACCACAGACGTGAGACTCACCGGTCTATAATTCCCTGGCCTATCCCTATTACCTTTTTTGAACAAGGGGACAACATTCGCAACCCTCCAATCCTCCGGCACCACCCCCGTAGACAATGAGGACTCAAAGATCCTTACCAGCGGTTAGCAATCTCCTCCCTAGCCTCTCGAAGCAGCTTGGGGAAAATCCCGTCAGGCCCCGGAGATTTATCTGTCTTAATATTATTTAACAACTTCAACACATCCTCTCTCTTGATATCAACAACCTCGAGAACATTACCCCTACCAGCACTCCCTTCCGCATCATCAAGACCCCTCTCCCTGGTGAATACCGAAGAGAAGTATTCATTGAGAACTTCTCTCACTTCCGTCGCCTCCAGGCAAATTCTCCCACCTTTGTCCTTAATCGGACCTACCTTCACCCTAGCCATCCTCCTACCCTTCACGTACTTGAAAAAGGCCTTGGGATTTTCCTTAACCCTACTAGCCAAAGCCTTTTCATGTCCCCTTCTAGCTCTCCTCAGCCCTTTCTTAAATTCCTTCCTCGCTACCCTATATTCCTCACGGGCCCTGTCTGAACCTTGCTGCTTATACCTCACGTATGTTACCTTCTTCTCCCTAACAAGTCGTTCCACCTCTCTCGTCACCCACGGTTCCTTCACCCTGCCATTCCTTCTCTGCCTCACTGGGACATATTTATCCCTAACATCCTGCATAAGATCCCTGAACATCGACCACATCTCCATGGTACGTGGAGAGACCCAGACTCTCCTCATAACTGAAATGCTCCATCCCAGGCAACATCCTGGTGAATCTCCTCTGCACCCTCTTCCAGCTTTATCACCTCCTTCCTATAGTCCAGTGACCTCTTTGCAATCATTTTCAGCATTGCCAATATAGGACCACAGATTGCTCACCAAGGTGTGTGACCATGCGAGGAAGTCTGCCCAACAGGAATTGATGAACCTTCATTCCGAAAACAAATGTTTCTACCTCAACATGAGCACCATTTCTCTCAGTCTTGTTCAATGTATGTAATGCAAACACAATTGGCTTTTCTTGACTACAGTCCATGACTGATTACAACTCCGATTCAGAGCGTCACATGCAAATTTCAACATGTGAATTGCATCCTAGTCAACTAACAAAGGCACATTTCCCAGACTCCCCAAAAATAAGTCACTTGCTGTTTGCTGTTCTCTCCCTGTCTTTCTGCTGACTAACGGTACTATACCTTGTCTTAAATGACTGAACTTGTGCAATGTTTTCCGGTTTCCTTGTCTTCAAAGTTAATTTCAGTTGTCCTTTGGTTGCAATCCATTTTCATCCACTTTTAGCCCATAGTAAATGACTTCTTTCTGTTTGAATGCACACTTGCTTCTCTTACGTTGTGTTTGTGTAGTCGACTGAACACTCTTAGTATTTGAAGATTTTCTTCCTTGATGGCAGATATCTTCTTGGTAGCACAAACAGTGATCTATACCTTGTAGTATCTTGTCCAGGATAGCTTGAAAGATGTTTGGTGATAATTTCACACCATAAAGTAGTCTTGTGTAGGAGTAAAATCACTTATTTGTCGTGGTTGTAAAATATCACTGTCTCGTTCAGCTCAGCATATATAAGTGACAAATCTGCTCTGGTGAAACTCTGCCTCCTGCCAATTCTGCATATAGATCTTGTGAAGGAGGTGACATACTCAGCTGCCTGTTTCAATGTTACCTTGCAATCACTCACAGTTCAACAGCTTTGCTTGCTTTAGGTTCCACTGCAATTGGTGTTGCTCATCTGCTCTAGTTTGCTTTCATTCTAATTTATCCAACCCTTCCCCTTCAAGGGGCCTGGCAAAAGGTCAAGGCTCAGACTAGGAAAAGTAACTAAAAATCTGCAGATGCTGGAAAGCTGAAATAAAAACAGAAAAAAAATTCAGCAGGTCAAGCAGCATCTGTGGAAAGAAGACCAGTTAATGTTTCAGTCCAGGACCCTCCATCAGAACCCATAGGTTGGTTTAGCACCTGGCTTGATGTGGATATGGATCTTATTACCTGTAATACCCATGTAGATATCCTTGAACATTTCTACATACTTTCCCAATCGTCTATCATTTTGAAGCATAAATACAGAACTTCTCCTTCTAGTCTAGCTTCAATGTTCTGAGTCGATCTTTATCCATCAATGTTAGTTGAATAGTATAATCTGCTACAACCCTTTGATAGTTCTATTTGCTGACAGTTGTGGTGCACTAAACACTTCACCTAGCCTAACATCTTCAATATTATTGATTGTCATTGCTTATAGGTATATGTATATATAGGTATATATCTGGCCCAGCCATGTGGATGCCATGGCCAAGAAAGCACACCAGAAGGCTAAGCAAATTCAGCATGTCCCTGTTGACCTTCACCGATTTTTACAGATGTACCATAGAAAGCATCCTATCCAGATGCATCACGGCTTGGTATGGCAACTGTCCTGTCCAGGGTCGCAAGGAATTGCGGAAGGTTGTGAACACAGCCCAGTCCATCACACAAACCAGCCTCCCCTCCATTGACTCTGTCTTCACTTCTCGCTGCCTCAAGAAAACAGCCAATATAATCAATGACCCCTCTCACCCCAGTCATTCTTTCTTCTCCCCCCTCCCATCAGGCAGAAAATACAAAAGCTTGAGAGAACGTACCACCATCTCTCAAGGACAACTTCTATTCTGTTTTTATAAAACTCTTGAATGGATCTCTTATACGCTAAAGATAAATTCTTGATCTTCCAATCCACCTCATTGTGGTCCTTGCACTTTATTTGTCTACCTGCATAAACTTTCTCTGTAACTGTAACACTATATTCTGCATTCTGTTTTCCTTTTGTACTACCTTGACGTAGTTATGTACGGAATGATCTGTGTGGATGGCACGCAAACAAAAGATTTCCACTGTATCCCGATACATGTGACAATAGTAAACCAATTACTAATTACCAATTTAAAAAAAAAAAATTTTTAATTTTATTTACAGCGTGGTAACAGGCCCTTCTGGCGCAACGAGTCCGCGCCGCCCATTTTAAACCCATATTAACCTACCCGTACGTCTTTTAGAATATGAGAGGAAACCGGAGCACCTGGAGGAAACCCACACAGACACGGGGAGAACGTACAAGCTCCTTACAGACAGTGACGGGAATCGAACCCCAATCGCTGGCGCTGTAATAACATTACGCTAACTGCTACGCTACCGTGCCGCCCATTGTGTTGCACGTTTGCATGTAACCCTGACCCAAATTGATCAACAATACCTCTTCTCTTGGACATTCTTATGTTCCTACAGTTCACACTAATATCTTGCACCAAAGCAGCTGTATGTTTATAAGAACATAAGAAATAGGAGCAGGAGGAGGCCATCTGGCCCATCAAGCCTGCTCCGCCATTCAATAAGATCATGGCTGATCTGGCTGTGAACTCAGATCCACCTACCTACCTTTTCCCCATAATCCTTAATTCCCCTACTATGCAAAAATCTACCTAAAACTGTTCCTTAAATATACCTAATGTGGTAGCCTCTACTGCTTCCCTGAGCAGAGAATTCCACAGATTCACTACTCTCTGGGAAAAGCAGTTTCTCCTCATCTGTGTCCTAAATCTAATACCCTGAATCTTGAGGTTATGTCCCCTAGTTCTAGTCTCACCTACCAGTGGAAACAACGTTCCTGCCTCTATCTTATCTATCCCTTTCATAATTTTATGTTTCTAAAAGATCCCCTCTCATTCTTCTGAATTCCAGCGAGTATAGTCCGAGGTGACTCAATCTCTCCTCAAAGGCTAACCCCTCATCTCCAGAATCAACCTGGTGAACCTCCTCTGCACCGCCTCCAAAACCAGTATATCTTTCCTCAA
Organism: Pristis pectinata; assembly: GCF_009764475.1. Classification (NCBI taxonomy): domain Eukaryota; kingdom Metazoa; phylum Chordata; class Chondrichthyes; order Rhinopristiformes; family Pristidae; genus Pristis; species Pristis pectinata. The sequence goes on along the minus strand of NC_067410.1, from coordinate 5,956,893 downwards.
GTAAGGAGACCAGAAATGCATGCAGTACTCCAAGTGCGGCCTCACTAGTACCCTGTACAGTTGTAGCATAACCTCTTTGTTCTTAAATTCAATCCCTCCAGCAATGAAGGCCAATATTCCATTTGCCTTCTTGATAACCTGTTGTACCTGCAAAGCAACAATTTGTGATTCATGCGCAAGCACTCCCAAGCCCCGCTGCACAACAGCATGCTGCAATCTTTCACTATTTGAATAATAATCTGATCTTCTATTTTTCCTTCCAAAGTGGATGATCTCGCATTTACCATCGTCGTACTCCATCTGCCAGACCCTTGCCCACTCACTTAACCTATCTATATCTCTCTGCAGACTCTCCGCAGACTCTCCGCATCCTCTGCACAATTTGCTTTTCCACTCAATTTAGTATCATCAGCAAACTTAGATACACTACACTTGGTCCCCTCTTCCAAATCGTTAATGTATAATCATTAACAGTTGCAGGCCCAGCACCGACCCCTGCGGCACCCCGCTCACCACTGATTGTCAACCAGAGAAACACCCATTTATCCCAACTTTCTGCCTTCTATTGGTTAACCAATCCTCTATCCATGCTAATACATTACCCCCAACTCCATGCATCCTTATCTTATGGATAAGTCTTTTATGCGGCACCTTGTCGAACACCTTCTGGAAATCCAAGTATACAACATCCACCTGTCCCCCTCTATCCACTGCGCTCATTATATCCTCAAATAATTCCAGTAAGTTTGTCAAACAGAACCTGCCCTTCCTGAATCCACGCTGTGTCTGTCTGATGGAACCACTTCTATCCAGATGTCTCGCTATTTCTTCCTTAATGATAGCTTCAAGCATTTTCCCAACTACAGACGTTAAGCTATCTGGCCTATAGTTACCTTCCTTTTGCCAACATCCATGATGTAATTGTGTTAAAGTTTTGAAAGAAACTTTGAAAAGTCAACCGACAAGTGCACACGTCCCACACAGACGTGGTGAAAAATGTCAATTTCCCAGCTCACTAAACATGGTCACACCCTACTGCTCACAGAGGTCAAGTTGCCATAACAATCGTCCAAGCTGAAAAGCAAAGGATCTGATCTTCACAAGCATTTCTGGTTTTCTCTTTC